>NC_073394.1:12912878-13221701 GCF_028641065.1 Leucoraja erinaceus
TCTCGGACCAAGGTGTAGAAGGCGTCCTCCACCCCCTGGAAAGGGGGAAAGGTGAGGAGGATGTGGAACGTAACAGCCCAGTGCAAGAGAATGGGAGCTGGATGGGGTGTGGAGAGGCTCCCGACACACGGACAGGGGAGGGAATGGGGCAGCGAGGGGGGGGGTTCTGATGGAACGAACATGGGAAAATAGAGATGCGCTCCTGGGAATAAATGGTACGAAGCAGAAAGGTTCGGTATCCAGAGGGACCACTGAAGATACAGCAAGTTACTAAGAAGATAAATAGCATCCTTTGATGCATGAAGTCTCAGCACAAGTCTTACTACAAGTGTGCCAGTGAATGTCATGATGCAACTAGGGTGCAGAAGGGATCCACCAGGATGTTACTGGGATGTTAGTTTGAGTTATAGGGAGAGGTTGGACAGGCTGGGACTTCTTTTCCTTGGAGCGTAGGAGGCTGAGGGGTGAGCTTATTGAGGCAAACAACATAATGAGGTGCATGGATAAAGCAAACGCTCAGTCTTTTTCCCAGGTAGATAATTCCAAAACGAGAGGCATAGGCTTAAGGTGAGAGGGGAGAGATTTAAAAAGGGCCTCAGGTGCAACTTGTTCACTCCGAGGATCGTCTGCATCTAGAATGAGCTGCTAATGGAAGCGATAGAAGGGTGGCATGGTGGCGCAGCAGTAGAGTTGCTGCCTTACAGTGCCAGATAACTTGGTTAAAACTTGACTATGGGTGCTATCTGCACGTAGTTTGTATGTTCTCCCCGGGATCTGCCGTTTTCCTCCCACACTCTACAGACGTAGAGGTTTGTTGGATTTGTTGAAAATTGTCCCTGGTATGTAGGATAGTGCTAGTGTATGGGGATCACTGGTCTGCACGGATTTGGTGGGCCGAAGGGCCTGTTTCTGTGCTGTGGACTAAACTAAGTTGATCCAGTTACAATTTTTAAAAGACATTCGAAAGATGAGGATAGTAAAGGTTGAGGGATATGGGGCAAATACAGGCTGAAGTCTGGATCGACTTGGGAAGGTGGGCCAAAGTGCCTGTGTCTGCGCTGTACAGCTCTATGCCTGGGCTTTGCCTGCTGATAAGATACCCCTGGTTACTATAAAACTCAATCTTTGCCACCAGTCTTTTCTGCCACCCCCTCCTGGAGAACTGCCACCTGGAGACTCACACCTCACCATGTTATTCCGGTATTGTACTTGTTTTTCCCACCTTTTCAGTTTACATCACAATCTTTGCAACTTTCTGCTGCTCGCCCAGTTATAGGAATAATGAGTTTATGTTGGATACAGTACAGAAATGATTCACAGGATGTCACCGAGAGCAGAGGACGTGTGTTAGAGGGAGAGACTAGATAGATTGGGACTATTTCCCCAAAGAGCATAGATGAGGGGTGACCTTATCGAATAGTACTAGAAACCAGGAACCTGTCCTTCAGCCCACGAGGTTCGTGCCAAGTTAAAGTAGCCCCGTCCGCAGGGATTTATAAAATTGTGTGGGGTGTAGACAGGATGGATAGTCATGATTTCCCCCCAGTATAAGGGAGTTTAAAACTACTGGATGTAGGTTAAGGTGGAAGGGGCAGATTTAAAGTGGATCTGAGGGTCAGCTTTTTCCCCCCACAGAAGGTGATGGGCACATAGATCGAGTTGCCGGAGGAGGTAGTTGAGGCAGGTACAATACAACATAAAAACATTTGTTTAAGAGGGAACTGCAGATGCTGGAGAATCGAAGGTTACACAAAAAAGCTGGAGAAACTCAGCGGGTGTCTGAAGAAGGGTTTCGGCCCGAAACGTTGCCTATTTCCTTCGCTCCATAGATGCTGCTACACCCGCTGAGTTTCTCCAGCTTTTTTGTGTAACCATAAAAACATTTGGACAGGCAAGACCGCAAGATGTATGAGCAGGATTAGGCCATTTGGCCCATCGACACTGCTCCGCCATTTGATCATGGCTGATCTATCTTTCCTCCTCAACCGCATTCTCCTGCCTTCTCCCCATGGACATGGATAGGAAAGGCTGAGAGGGATGTGGGCCCAAAGGGGATCACCTTGCATGGGGCTTGTTGATCGGCATGGACAAGTTGGGCGAAGGACCCTTTCCCGTGCTGTGCGACACTACGACTCCTACCTGCCTGGTTTTGGCCGAGGTTTCGATGTAAGGAATGCCGTAGCTCCGGGCCAGATCCTGCGCTTGCCGTGTCTCCACAGTCCGGGACGGAAGGTCACACTTGTTCCCCACTAAAACCATCGGAACGTCATCGGAATCCTTCACCCGTTTGATCTGCTCCCTGCAGGACCAAGGAGATTATGAGCACCCTTCCCAATAACATTGGCATCAAGAGATGCCACAATACCAACTTCAATCCCCACCGCTGATAGGTACAGGGAGGCCCTTTGGCCCATTGAGGCCCTGTTGGCTTTAGTATAGTTTATTGTCACGCGTATCGAGGTACAGTGATCAGTTCAGTTTATTGTCACATGTACAGAGGTATAGTGAAAAGATTTTGTTGCTTGCTAACCAGTCAGCAGAAAGACAATGCATGATTACAATCGAGCCATTTACAGTATAGATAGATAAATGATAAGGGAATAGCGTTTAATGAGAAGATCACAGTTAAAATAAGAAATATCTCTTGGAGTAGAAATTGAAACGGGTGGAGCAATTGTAATATGCGATTGTAGATCTGCTTCTTTGACTAGCATGCAAATAGTCGCTTGGGTTGGGCACCATCTTGGAAAATATTTTGTTGCGTGCTAACCAGTCAGCGGAAAGGCAATACATGATTATAATCGAGCCATCCAGAGTGTACAGATACACGATGAAGGGAATAAAGTGAATAGCATTTAGTGCAAGATAAAGTCCAGTAAAGTCTGATCAAAGATAATCTAAGGTTCTCCAATGAGGTAGATAGTAGCTCAGGACAGCTCTAATTGTTGGTAGGATGGTGCAGTTGCCCGATAACAGCTGGGAAGAAACTGTCCCCGAATCTGGAGGTGTGCGCAAGTGTGTTCACACTTCGGCCACTCCCTCTTCTCCCCACTTCCATCAGTCAAAATGTATAGAGGTGTGTAAACGCATCCACAAAAGCCTGGTAATCACAGCATCAGCGGGAGGGACAATATTGGCGTCTTAGGGAGTATCAACAAACAGAGAGACCTCCGAGTACAAGTCCAAAGATCCTTGTAGATGGCAACACAGAGAGATAATGTGCTTAGAAAAGCATATGGAATGCTGGCATTTATTAGTTGGAGATTTGAATAGAGCAGGAGAGGTTATGCATTAACTATAAAACACTGGCAGACCTCAGCTGGAGTATGGTATGCAGTTCTGGGAACCAAGGTACAAGGTGGATGTGACAGGACAGAGATTCACCAGAATATCCTTTAGAATGGAGCATTTTGGTTGTGAGGAGAGACTGGAGAGGGGGGTTTGTTTGCCCTCAAGAGGTGGTTAAGAGGCACGTGATTGAGGTACAAACAGTTACGAGAGGTATAGACTGGGTAGAGAGCAGGAAACATGTCCCTGGTCGTCAGAGGTAGTTTTAGGATAAAGGGGGGAGTGATTCAGAGGGGATATAGGGTTACCATCAGCTCCAGAGAGTGGCGAGTGGCTGATACACCCCGCCAGAGAGAGGGAGAAGCAGAGTTGCCGATAACATCTAATGAATGTCCAGAAGAGCATTTGAATTGTTGACATAGAAGGCTAGCGGCAAAGTGCTAGGAGTTGTGATGAATGCGGAAGAGTGAACATCGGTCAATGTGGGCCGAATGGCCCGTTCCCTTGTTGTACATAGGTTCTCGGAGCAGAATTAGGCCATTGGGCCCCATCAAGTCTACTCCGCCATTCAATCATGGCTGATCAATCTTTCCCTCTCAACCTCATTCACCTGCCAATTGTAAGCTTTCTGTACAGTAACATTGCACGTAATTGAACGGGCTGCATGCGGGGGTGGTCTGTTTATCATACACCTCTCAGCGCGGGGGGCGAGCCAGGGCGTGTGGACCGTGGACAGGGACCAGCACCGACCTGTACTGGTGGATGTCTTCAAACGACTTGGTATTATTGATGGCGAAGACACACAGGAAACCCTCCCCGGTGCGCATGTACTGGTCTCGCATGGCGCTGTACTCCTCTTGGCCGGCCGTGTCGAGGATGTCCAGCAAACACGTCTCCCCGTCGATGACCACCTGCTTCCTGTACGAGTCCTGTGGGTTCATAAGATCATAAGTGATAGGAGCAGAATTAAGCCCTTCAGCCCATCAAGTCTACTCCAGTATTCAATCATGGCTGATCTATCTTTCCCTCTTAACCTCATTCTCCTACCCATACTAATCAAGAATCTATCAATCTCTGCCTTAAAAAAATCCATTGACTTGGCCTCTTTATCCCAGGGTAGGGGAATCAAGAACTAGAATGCATTGTGAGAGGGGAAAGATTTAATAGGAAACTGAGCTTTAAAAATACCCAATGTCTTAGCCTCCACAGCCATGTGTGGCAATGAATTTGAAGATTTCAAGATCAGTTTATTGTCACATGCACCAATTAAGATACAGTGAAATTCAATTTACTATACAGTCATACTAAAAAAAACCAACGACACACAACTACATAAAAGTTAACATAAACATCCACCACAGCGGATTCCCTACATTCCACACTGTGATGGAAGGAAATAAAGTCTAACCTTCTTCCTCTATTTACCATCCTCCAACTAAAGAAATTCTTCCTCATCTCCTACCTAAAGGAATGTCCTTTAATTCTGAGGCTGTGCCCTCTAGACTCTCTTGTGGATACATCCACTAGTGGATACATCCACTTCACATCCACTCTATCCAGACAGACCTTTCACTATTTGGTTGGAACAGACACTGCCAGAGGGAAAGGACCTGCGCTCTTCCCCCCTCCTCTCACCCCCTCAGCCCACCTTAACCCAGCAGCACAAACCTCGCCTTCACCACCAATCCCTCTGTATATTTTCGTGGAATTTTAAACACATTTAGAGCCAAAAAGGAAACGGTTTACAATTAGGAAAACTAATTTAACACCAAAAAAATTTGTGTTCCAAGATAAACTGGAATTAATGACGACACAAGGTGACACAGCGGTAGAGTTGCTGCTTTACAGCACCAGAGACCTGGATTCAATCCGGACTGCGAGTGCTCTCTGTATGGAGCTTGCAAGTTCTCCCTGTGACCATGTGGGTTTTCCTGGGTGCCCTGGTTACCTCCCATGCTCCAAAGGCGTGCGGGTTTGTCGGTTATTTGGCGTCCCCGGTGTGTAGGATGGAACTAGCGAACAGGTGAATGCTGGTTGCAGCGACTGGGTGGGTTGAAGGGCCTGTTTCCATGCTGTATCACTAAACTAAACAAGAGACTGCAGATGCTGGAATCTGAAGCAAAACACCAAATGCAGGAGGAACGCAGCAGGTCAGGCAGCATCTGTGGAGGGAATGGATAGGCAACGCTTTGGGTTGGGACCCTTCATCAGACTCGGATGGAATAATTGAGGCGAGAGTGACCAGGAGTTCCACACTGCTGCCAGCACCATCATTTCTGGATGTGGGAGAGTCTAGGACTAGTGGGAGAGTCTAGGACTAGTCATAGCCTCAAAATTAAAGGACATTCTTTTAGGAAGGAGATGAGGGGGAATTTTTTTTTTTAGCCATGGGGTGGCGAATCTGTTAAATTATTTGCCCCAGAAGGCTGTGGAGGCCAGGTCAGCGGATATTTTTAAGGCAGAGATACACAGATTCTTGATTACTACGGTGTCAGAGGTTATGGGGAGGAGACAGAATGGGGTGAGGAGAGACAAATAGATCAATCATGATTGAATGGCAAAGTAGACGAGGGGCCGAATGGCCTAATTCTGCTCCTATCACATGATTTCTGTGCAATACTGGCATCGTAAAAGTTATCCAGTCATCCCAGGTTTACAATGTGCCTCAGACACTTCCTCCATCTTTCTCCTCCCCCCCCCTCTGCAACGTAAAGCACATTTAATTTATAACTCAACCTTGAACCATTTCCCTCTCCACAAATGCTGCTCGACCCGCTGAGTCATTCAATCCAATAATCCTGTTTCAATTTCTAGCATCGGCTGGTTTTGATCTCCATGGGCCGATCCCAGCTTCGACTGACCGCCACTGACCCGACACCCGCGGGGGACGGTCGGAGACAAGGTACCCTGGGAGCGGGGGATGTGGAGGGAGGTTGGGCATCTCGCCCACAGCCGGGGAGGGGGGGTTGAAGGGGCCAGCGCCCTAGTCGCAGGTCTCGGCGTACGCACACCCGTGCCCTACCTCGATCGTGGGGTCGTATTCATCCACAAAGTGGTTCTGTATGAGTTGGATGGTCAATGCGCTCTTGCCGACACCTCCTGCTCCAACCACCACCAGCTTGTACTCCGTCATCTTCCCGATCAGCCGCCGCCTGCAACCCAAGCATCAAGAGTTTAGTGCCCGCCCCGCTCTCTGCCTCACCGAGGCCTGGTTGAAACCAGACCAGAGGCCTCATCCCTCCCTCTCCCTCCCCCACGTCCACACATGCACCATAGAACACATCCTTCCCGGACACATCACAGCGCAGTTTGGGAACCGCTCTGCCCAAGGCAGCATGGTCCACTTATCTACCCCTCCCCCAGCCCAGGCCCACATGACACACCCCTCAACAACCCCCTGAAGAGGGTTCCCTCCCACAGCAGAGATCAACAGAGAGGCCCCCCCCAACCCCGATTTAAACAAAACACCAGAGATGGGGGTGAATATTTCACAGCAATGGAATTTTCTTCCCCCATGGATGCTGCCTGACCTGCTGAGTGCTTCCATTTGACATCAGATTTCTGTAATTTGCAGGATTTTTGTTGGAGCTTTGGCACTCACTCATACACACACACGCACCCAGGTAGATGTGCACACCGCCTAGTTTCTTTATGTGTCAGTTACTTTTAGACAAGTGAAGTGGAATTCAAAAGGCAAGCCCCTATCAAAATCAAGGGCATGCTAACACCGTGCAGGGAGACAATCCGCACGCCTCCCGGAGTTTTCCGGAGCGGCTTGGCTGGAATGTTATGGCTCCGTCTCCTTGCTTCCGATTCCTGGTCAAATCCCTTCAGGATCCCAATGACCAGTCTCAATGGGTCTACGGTTCTTTATTGCCCTGTATACACTGCACAGAGAACTTCTTGCAACCATCATCATATTTGGCACTGTTTTCTTATAGTGGGACTTCGGCCCACCAGGTCGGCACCGACCAGCGATCCCCACACATTTACACTATGCTACACACACACTAGGGACAATTTGCACTTGTACCAAGTCAATTAACCTACAAGCCTGTACGAGTGTGGGAGGAAACCAAAGATTTCCGAGAATACCCACGCGGTCTCGGGGAGAAAGTACTAACTCCGTACAGACAGCACCCGTAGCGGGGATCGAACCCGGGTCTCTGGCGCTGCAAACACTGTAAGGCAGCAACTCTATTGCTGTGTCACTGACCCGCCCCATTTACAAAAGAAGAGTCCAAAGTCCAGTTCACATGCGGGTGTACTGAAGCTCCCTCAATCAAGGCAAGCCCAGGTATGCCCTAGGCTGCTGTAGGGCCTCCTCTCTCGCCTTTGACCGGCTCGGCCCACCAACCGTCAACCCTCTCCTCGCCCGAATGTCTCCGAGTCACGGGGGCGCCTCCTGCAGCCGACCTTGCAGGCACGGGATCCAATACCCCAGTCCCTCTCCTACCGGCCCACGCTTCGCTTCCATTGTGGCCAGCGGCTCCTTCCTCCTCGACTCAGGCACAAACATGACGGCTGCCGAGCTCCCCCCACCCCCTCCCCCGTCAGGCAGCTGCCCCACCGGGTCCTTCGTCTTGCAGTGGGTCGATATCTCAGCACCAGCACAGTCCGATCCCAGCCAGGGCGGATTGGTGCTCCTGCTGCCGTCTGGAGCAGCGGTGATCCCTGGCGACCTAACCCCGATGACCATGTACAGAGTACAGCAATGACACAAATTACCCCCCCCACGGTCCAAAGACTTGGAAACTCACAAAGGGAAACTGTTCACCGAGTTTCACTTCCCTCTTCACTGACTGTGGCTGGGATTCTATTCATAACATCAGTACAAGGATCATTTCTCAGCATTCTGGCAGATGTTCAGGCAGCTATGCGGGGGAGGGGCAGGGCACGGGGCATGTGTCAGCCTGGTCACTGAGGGCAGTGGGCAAACTCCAACAGTAGCCAAACTGTGCCAGTCACACCACGACCACCCCACACACAGTGGGCAGAAGCACCAGTCCGTATGTGTGGTCTCCACTATATCCAGTCCCATTTTTCCAGTCATGAAGACATACAACATGGGAACAGGTCCTTCAGCCCATCTCATTCATGCTGGCCATGATGCCTCATCTAAGCAAGTCCTATTTTACCCAACATTTGGCCCATATCCATCTCAACTGTCCTACTAGAGACATGTATCGCAGGAACAGGTCCTTTGGCCCATGTCATCCATGCCGGCCAAGATGCCTCATCTAAGCGAGTCCCATATTCTCCACGTTTAGCCCATATCCATCTCAACCTTTCTGTAGATAGGCACAAAGTGCTGGAATAACTCATCTGGTCAGGCAGCATCTCTGCAGAAAAAAAAGATGAATGATGTTTTGGGTTGGGATCCTTCCGACTGCTTTCCTATCTACATACCTGTCCAAATGCCTTTTAAATATTATTGTACCGGCCTCAACTACTTTCTCTGACAGCTCCTTCCCTGCACCCACCACAACCCTGTGTGTGAAAATCCTGCCCCCGTTAAATCTTTCCCCTCACCTTAAACCCAAGCCCTCTAATGTTAATTCCCCTGGGATTCACACAGTGTTGAAGGGCGGGATGGGGTGGCATTTGTTAATTGTCCCCAGGAAAGTTTTCTTAAACAAGATGTAGATGGACCCCACCAGAGAGGGGTAACACTCAACCTTCTAGTGGGAAATGGGGCAGGGCAGATGACTGAAGTGTCAGTGGGGGGAAGCACTTAGGGAGCAGTGACCATAATTCAATTAAGTTTAAAAATAATTAAGGAAAAAGATAGCACTGGTTCACAACTTAAATTCTTAATTGGAGCAAGGCAAATTTAAGGCATTAGGCAGGAACTTGCAAAGGTTTATTGGGACAGGCTGTTTGCAGGTAAAGGGATATTCGTCAAGTGAGACAGGGAGAGTTCAGGGACAGCGTGTTCCTGATAGAGTGAAGGGCAAGTCGGTCAGGAATAGGGATTCAGGGACAACGAGAGATAGAGGAAAAGGTCGGGGAAAGCAGGCATTGAGTCAGAGGAAGGGTCTCGACCCAAAATATCACCTACTCCTTCTGTCCAGAGATGCTGCCTGTCCCGCTGAGTTACTCCAGCACTGGGAGTCTATCTTCGATGTAAACCAGCATCTGCAGTTCCTTCTTATACAAAGGAGGCACATGTCAGGTACGGGCAACAGGGATCAAACAAATCTCTTGAGGAGTACAAGAGATGTACGAACCCAATGGGTATCAGGAAGGCAAAAAAAAAGTCAAGGAAAATCGCAAGGGATTCTACAAATATATTAAGAACCGAATTAAACCAGGGAGAGAACAGGTCCCCTTAAAGATTAATGTGGTTGTCACTGTGTGAGCCACATGAGATGAGTTTGAGTTTAGGTTAGTGTCACGTGTACCGGGGTACAGTGAAAAGCTTTTGTTGTGTGCTAACCAGTCAGTGGAAAGACAATGCATGATTGCAACAGAGTCATCTACAGTGCACAGATACATGACGAAGGGGATACTGTGAATAACGTTTAGTGGAAGATAAAATCCAGTAAAGTCCAATCAAAGATAGTCAGAGGATCTCCAATGAGGTAGATAGTAGCTCAGGACTGCTCTGTGCAAGTGTTAAATGAATATTTATTTACTATGCAGGACAGGGAAGCTGAGGAATTCAGGAAAATGATGAGTGATGTATTGGAATCTATCCACATATTCATGGGAGGTGTTGGCAGTCTTAAGGCATATTAAGTTGGACAAATCCTTGGGGCCTGATCAAGTGTCTCCCAGGCTAGTGTGGAAGTTAGGGAAGAAATAGCTGGGGCCCCTAGCAGAGGTATTTCCATCGTCTTTAGCTACGGATGAGATGCCAGAAGACAGAAGGATAGCTAACGCTTTAACATTATTTAAGTAGACCAGAGGAGTCAGGGAACTAACTACAGGCTGGTGAGCCTCACGTCAGTGGTGGACACTGTAGTTTAGTTTAGCTTTGAGATACAGGTCGGAAACAGGCCCTTCGGCCCACCGAGTCCATGCTGACCAGTGATCCTGCACTCTAACACTATCCTACACACTTGCATTTATACCAAGCCAATTAGCATAAAATACTGTACGTCTTTGGAGTGCAGGAAGAAACCAGAGCTTCCCGGAGAAAACCCATGCAGGTCACGGGGAGAACGTACAAACTCCATACAGACAGCACCTGTAGTCAGGATTGAACCTGGGTCTCTGGCGATGTAAGGCAGCAACTCTACCCCTGTCCTACCGTGCCATTACTGGAGGGGATTCAGAGGGACAGGATGCAGCAGCATTTGGAAAAGCAAGAAGGGTCTCGACCGGAAAAGCCACCCATTCCTTCTCTCCAGAGATGCTGCCTGTCCCGCTGAGTTACTCCAGCATTTTGTGTCTCTTTGGAAAGGCAAGGACTGGTTAGGGACAGTCAACAGGCTTTTTGCATGGGAGAATGTTACACAGTTCATGTGTAGATACTGCCTGTCTTGTGAATATCTCCAGCCTTCAGTCCACCTCACACCTCAGTGCAGCAACCTGTCGTACAATAACATCCCAACGCTGCTTGGTGTCAGTCCATCAATACAGCCCGAGCGAGCAAGGATTAGCCATGGCTTAACAGGCAAGACTCTCACCTCCAAGCCCTAAGGTCGCAAGTTCAGCTCCCATGTCAGAAGCTCAGCGCAAAATGCAAGGTGGCATTTGTGACAAGGCGGTGTAGAGGCAATTGTCACACCATTGATCCCTGGAGCTACTAAACCAGGGGTCATCCATGTTCTCAGGAAACATCACAAATGGAAGGAATGGGGGTGTTCTGTATAGGACCATTGGCCAATATTCACCAGCAATCAATATCAATGAATAAATCAATAGGTCACTAAACATCCTCCACGACAATTCGCAACACTGGTGCCCCGCAAGGAAGCATTCACAGCCCTTTACTATATTCCCATTAAATCATAACTGAGGCCAAAGTCTCCTTTAATTCCATCTGTAACTCCATTTGCAGATGACACCATAGTAATTGGCCAGATATTGAAGGAGCTAGCTATTAACTTTAGGAGATAAGGAGTACGCGCTCCAGTCAGCATCAATGGTGCGAAGTGGAGATGGTCAACAGCTTCAAGCTCCTCAGCGTAAATATCACCAACAATTTATCCTGGTCCAACCATATTGACATTACAGCCAATAAAGAACACCAACGCCTCTACTTCCTTGAAAGGCTAAGGAATGTACCAATTTATACAGATGCACCACATGTTGTACTGTGTATGACTTGACTGTACTCGTGTGTAGCATGACTTGACTGGATAACAGGCTAACACAAGTTTTTATACTGTACCTCATTACAAAGGACAGTAATAAACCAATACCAAAATAACACACATGGACACAAAGGGAGGCAAAGGCACTGACATACACACCAACCCACACACACACACAAAGCACCTTCAGTGCTGCCACACTCACGCACTAAGTGAGGAAGTACGAGAGACATGTCTAGGTCAGAAGGATGGGGACAAGCCATAAGCCTCAGTGCCTGGAATAATACCATACTGATTCACGGCTTGTAGCCATCATCTACCTTAATTCAGTTCAACCAGAAGGACTGAACATGAAGTTGTCTATTAGGCCCGCACTAATCAGTGATCCACCTTCCTATCTGTCCCATTCATTGAGGGAACTGGTCACCAGTGACTGCAGACAGCCAGTGGCGGACTGGCCAGGGTGTCAGCTTGCCCGATGGCAAGTGGGACCCTGATGAAGTGGGCCCCCTTTGTCTCCTGGCAACCAATATTTTTAGACCCAGTCCGCCACTGCAAACAACTGCCTATCCACAAACATCTGGACGATGGATCTTCTAAGACGATGGAAGCTCCAGAACTCCACCGCCTGACTTCACACTGACAACAATCCTCAAACCTGCAGTCTATAGACTACAGGTCATCTCTCCTCGTAGATCAGCTGTCTGGTTTTGTCCAGCCACATTGCAGTGAAGCATCTTGGACTCTGCAGAAATAGAAGTTATCACCAGAGTCCACAGGAGCGGTCAACACAGTGTAGATCCTGCACAGGTTGTCCTGACCACAGATCAACAGTGCACCAATGCTGGATTCTCATTCACGTCATCGGACCCCCGAGTCAGTGACCCAGCGCTTACTTCCACCCACTTACTTTGACTTCTGCTAGGTAAAAAGATTTTCAGATAAAAAAAAAATCTAGAAATTAAAATCAAAATCTTGTTTCTTGCTCAAGATATTCCAAAGTGCTGGAGGAAGTCAGCAGGTCAGGCAGCATCTGTGGAGGGAATTCAGTCTGAAGAAGGGTCCCGACCAGAAATATCAACTGTCCATTTTCTCTACAGATGCTGCCTGACCCGCTGAATTATTCCAGCACTATGTTTTGCTCAAGATTCCAGTAGCTGTAATCTATTGAGTGTCTGGAATATCCCGAGAGATGGCCAGCCTTGTTTCGCAGGAGAAGGGAAACCAATATTGTTACTCAATCTGCGCATCTGTGACTCCAGACTACCCCAAGACACACTCAGAGTAGAAACAAGCAGCAAGATGTCGCCATTCAGTCCATCACATGTCCTAAGTGTTGCACACTTCAGAGTCAGAGCTGTACAGCACTAAACAGGTTTTTTGGGTCACCTTGGTCAAGTTGGCATAATGGGTTTGTCCCATTTGTCTGCATTCCTACCACTCTTTGCACGAAAAAGATTCCGCTCAGGTTCCCGTTATGATTTTTCCCCTCTCACCTCAAACCTATTCCCTCTGGTATTTAAGAAGGAACTGCAGATACTGGTTTACACCAAAGATAGACACTAAATGCTAGAGTAACTCAGCGGGTCAGGCAGCATCTCTGGAGAAAAGGTATAGGTTACATTTCATGTCGAGACCCTTCAGTCTGATGAAGGGTCACAACCAGAAACATCGCCCATTCCTTTTCTCCAGAGATGCTGCCTGACCCGCTGAATTACTTTGTGTCTACCTATTCCCTTTGGTTCTTGGTTCCCCAACTACGAGTGAAAAAAATTGTACGCATTCACCCCATCTCTGCTCCTGATTATTATATGCACCTCCACAAAAGCATCCCTCAGCCACCTACGATCCAAGGAATAAAGCCCTAGCCTGCCCAATATCGCCATACAGTTCAGGGCTGCTATTTGAGGCTCATGTATTCAAACTCACTACAACACAATCCAAGGGTGTTGGATTTTGTGTTAAGCAACATCTAGTACACACTTGCATTGCAGTATTGTTGGGGCTTCTGATCTGCGCTGATCTGCACTATTAGTGATAGTGCTTTATGTTACAAGCAGAGGAAAGTGGATTACTCCAGCGCCAATGCATCATCCTATGAAATCGATATGGCCTCTCTCTGACTGGATTAAATTTAATCAGCAATGGAACAACAACTGTTCTGACCGATTACATCACCCCTGTTCAAGCCCACAGCCATCATTTTAACATCTGTTTAGTACTAAGCCAGATGGTTACATTGGTTCTTTTCCAACAGGACAGGAGGGCAACATACAATTATTAAGCAGCGTCCTGGGCCCAGCCATCATCAGTTGTGTTAATAACCTTCCCTCCCCCATCTTGGCGTCAGAAGTGGCGATGTTTGTTTAATTTGTTGTCACGTCTACCAGGGTACAGTGAAGAGCTTTTTTGTCGCATGCTGTCCAGTCAGTGGTAAGACTATACATGATTACAATCAAGCCGTCCACAGTGTACAGATGCGGTCCAGGGGGAATAACGTTTGGTGCAAGATAAACTCCAGGGACCCATCAAATTCTCTCATAGATGGGACGGCAGTGGAGAGTCAACAGCTTCATGTTCCTGGGCATGCACATCTCCGCAGATCTGTCGTGTTCATCATTGCAATCAGAAAGAGATTTCATCCACACCTCTACTTCCTTGGAGGATTGAGGAGATCCGCCATGTCACCGTATGCTCTGGCGAACTACCACGGAGCACACTGACTGGTTGCAATCAAGGCCTTGTTTGATAAGTCCAAAATACCCAGGAACAAAGGAGGCTGCAGAGAGCGGTGGACACAGTCCAGCCCGTCACAGGTACAGGCTTCCCCACCAACAAAGGGATCTCTAGGAAGCGCTGCCTCAAAAGGCAGTCAATACATCAAATACTAACATCATCCTGGCCACAATCTCATCTCACTACCAGAAATAAGCTCCAGGAGCCTTAAAATTGTGACCACCATGTTCAACAAAGAGCGTCTTCCCAGAATTCCATAATCCTGTTGCAGGCACATGTGATAATTTTACGCACTTGTCTAGACTTCCCATCCGATCATTCAGATCACTGATCGCCAATTTATTCCCAAGTGGGTTTAGTTTAGACTCTAGGATTCACACCTTCTTCCATTTAACCTAATTATCAAAACTCTCTATCCCATCTCCATTTTATCCCAAAACTTCCTACCCAGATCCTCGCAGGTCAGAAGCAAGCCACCCGAGACACTTTGTTGATTGCCACTGTAAACATCTGCATCACTGTGGTCCAGGGAACAGGAGGGGGGCTTCATTTGCTAAAACAATGGGTGAGCTGTGAACAATAACTCACCAAGGCCTTTCTCAAGGGGACCAAGGAAGTTCGGCAAATTTCCAGCCAACTTCTACAGCTGCTCCGTAGAAAGTATCCTATTGGGATGCATCACAGATTGGTTTGGCAATAGTTCTGCCCAAGAATGCAAGAGTTTGCAGGGAATTGCAATTGCATCCCAGACCACCATGCAAACCAACCTCCCCACCATCGGCTCCATTTACACTTCACGCTGCCTGTAGCAAGCAGCCAACATAATCATGGACAACTCACACCCTGATCATTCCCTCTTCTGCCCTCTCCTGTTGGGCAGAAGATACACCAGCTTGAAAGCATGTACCACCAGATTCAGGAACAGCTTCTTGCCTGTTGTTAGACTTCTAGACGGTCGTCCCATAAGGTTGGGTGTCGACCCGATCTCCCAACCCATCACAGACAACATTGGACTTTTCCCCTCTGTAACTGCAATGCTATAACACTGTAACCCTACATTCTGCAAAAGGACGCAAAGTGCTGGAGTAACTCGGCGAGTCGGGTAGCATCTGAAGAAAGATCCCGACCTGAAACATCATCTATCTATCTTCTCCAGAGATGCTGCCAGACCCACTGAGTTACTCCAGCGGATTGTATCCTTTTGTGCAGTTCCTCATTTCTACTACATTTTGCATTCTAGTATTTTTCTCTCTGCTTCAGGTATTGTACTTGTATATGCCTTGTATCATATTATCTGATTTAACTGGATAGCGCAAAAGCTCTTCACTGTATCTGGGTATATGTGACAATAATAAACCAATACCAATTTCTACCACATGGCTCAGCATCATTTTATGCAGTTGCTCAACATTAATCTGACCAGTAAACACTGGTCCATCAGAGCTTGCATTAAACAGCAAATGATCAAACATACAGGGTCAACAGGATTTGCTATAAAAATCATTGCACAAGGCTGCGTTAGTGGTTCTGCCGTGTACTAGCAAAGCCACATCGTTACTACACAGTCAACTCTGCCTTGTTGCAACTTCCTCCGGCATATTAGCAGGCCTCAGGCGAGATCAATCTTCTCGAGAAACAAAACTGCAGTTGCTGGTTTATACCAAAGATAAGCACAAAGTGCTGGAGTAACACAGCAGGTGAGGCAGCATCTCTGGAGGAAAAGAATAGGTGACGTACCGGGGCTGGAGTCTCCTTCAGACCTTTGTTCCAGAGATGCGTGACCCGCTGAATTACCCCAGCGTTTTGTGTCTATCTTTAAGATTAATCTTCTTCCTGCTTGGCCCACACTGCAGTGACCACCACTCCTGCACTCCATTCTCATGGAAGGCAAACGGCGCAGTCTGAACCAAACCCACTCCACTGGTAGTAATGGGCCTGTCCCATTTTCACGACCTATTTTACTCGTGGACATTTTTCATCAGGCTAGAAAAATGCCCCGACCTTCTTGATGCCACGAGTACCTACGACTAGTATCACAACCGACCTACGACCATGTTGCGAGTACGAGTCAAGGGCAAACTCGGCAGAGGCCGTGAATTAGGTCGTGAAAGTGGCACAGGCACTTAACCCACAGATCATTGTTGCTGCCAATATTACAATCTCAAACGTGATATTCAGTGTCTTTGAGCTGTACTTCACAGAAACAGGCCCTTCGGCCCAGCATGTCCATGCCAACCGAGTTAGCATGCATGGAGAGTTCCATTTGCCTGCATTTGGCCTATAAACCCTTCCTATTCATATATCTCTCCAAATGTATTTTAAAAGTTGCAATTGCATCAGCTTCAACAGCTTCCTCTGGAAACTCATTCAAGATACAAACTACCCCCTCCTTCCCCCACCCAGAGTGAGAAAGTTGCCCCCTTAAATCTCTCCATTCTCACATTACGCCTACACCTTCTACTTTTAGAATCGCTGGGGGAAAAAACTGCAAGTGTTCACCTTGTCCGTGCCCCTCACGATCTTGTACACCTCAATATGGTCACCCCACATCCCACATTCCCAAACTATCCAAAGTGGATAGGACGTACAAACCGAGTGGAGCCAGGCACATATCAGACACACGGATCAACAGCTACACAGGATGGAAGAGTTGAGGACTACCCCCTCCAGTCCAGCACCATCTTACAGAGTGCTCTGCACCTCTCTCATCCCAGCCACTGTAATATCAAGCAGCACGGAAACTGGCCCTACGTTAATCCCATTTTGCCCACATCCCTCTAAACCTTCCCCATCCATGTACCTGTCAAAATGTTTTTAAATGTTGTTATTGTACCTGTCTCAACTACTTCCTCGGGCAGCTTGTTCTACATGCCCACCACACTGCTTTTTCTTGACCAAGTTCAGTACAGTATACTGCACCTCTTACATGACATGCATGTTTACTGATGGTGCTTAACTAACAGATTAATAAATCGGAACATTCATTTAGAAACAGAAACATAGAAAATAGGTGCAGGAGTAGGCCATTCGGCCCTTCGAGCCTGCACCGCCATTCAACATGATCATGGCTGATCATCCAACTCGGTATCCTGTACCTGCCTTCTTTCCATAACCCCCGATCCCTTTAGCCACAAGGGCCACATCTAACTCCCTCTTAAATATAGCCAATGAACTGGCCTCAACTACCTTCTGTGGCAGAGAATTCCAGAGATTCACCACTCTGTTTGCATTTAGAATTTAGTTATTATATTGCAAAGCAAAAATGTCCCCAACATTGGGTAGATTAATTGTTAAAAGTAGCTTAGTTTTTAATTGAATGCTTAACTTTGTCTACAAAAAATGTACAGCCCACCATCTCTGTGGAACAACTCACTCCTCTGGTCTCCTTTAAATCTCTCCCCTTAAACCTACGCATGCCTTCTGGTTTTAGACCACCCTTCCCCACCCTTAGAAAATTCAACAACCATCCACCCTATCTGCTCCCTCGATTTTGTAAATCTCCATCAGGACACTCCTCAGCCTCCGATACTACAGAGAAAACAGTCCCAGCCTATCCAGCCACTTCATATAACACAAACTTACAGTCCCAGTAATGATTCTAGGGAATCTTTTCTGCACATTCTCCAGCTTCATCACATCCTTCCTTTAGAGTGGCAACCAGACGTGCACATAATAAATAAAGCGCATTCCAGCCACTGAATTCATGTTCACAAGTTTATAGGAACAGAATTAGGCCATTCTACCCATCAAGTCTACTCTGACATTCAATCATGGCTGATCTATCTTTCCCTCTCAACCCCATTCTCATGCCTTCTCCCCATAACCCCCAGCACCTATACTAATCAAGAATCGATCAATCTCTGCCTTAAAAATATCCATTGACTTGGCCTCCACAGCCTTCTGCAGCAATTAATTCTACAGATTCACCACACTCTGACTAAAGAAATTCCTCTCCATCTCCTTTAAGGTACGCCCTTTTATTCTGAGGCTATGGCCTCTGGCCATAGGCTCTACCACTGGTGGAACCATCCTCTCCACATCCACATGATTTGTACAGCATGACGTCTCAACTTTTGTACTCAATGCCCTTGACGATGAAGGCAGGAATCATCATATGCCTCCTTCAGCAACCTATCCAGCCATCACACTGGAAAATAAGGACATGTACACACTTTCCAGGGCCCTGCCATTCACTGTGTATGTCCTGCCTGCTTTAACTTTCAAAAATTATCACTTCACACTTGTCATGTTCAATTCCATGTGCTGTTCCCAAGCCCACTTTCCCCTTAGATTGCAACCCTCTGGCAATCTTAGACAACCTCCTTCACATTCATTACACCATACTGGTGGCAATTGCAAACTTACTCATCATGCCATTTACATTCTCATCAAAGTCATTAATACGAATGACCACCAACAGTAGAGCCAGCACTGATCCCTGCAGCACACCACTGGTCACAGGCCTCCCATCTAAATACTAACCTCGCCCACCATCCTCCGATTCCTTCCAACAAGCCAATTTTGAATTGTCTAGCTCACCTTGGACTCCATGTCCACATAAATTCCTAACCAGTTAGCTAGCTTGCCCTGTATCGCATGTGTTCTAACCTTTCTGACCAACCTACCATGCAGTGCGATGTTTAAGGCCTTTTGTAAGTCCATGTAGGCAACGTCTACTGCCCTGCTCTTGTCAATCCTCTCGATCCCCTTGTCAAAACCCAGTCAAATTCCACAGCATTGTCAGTGCTTTGTGTGATTCCTTATCCCTTGCATCCTTTCTTAAATAAAGGCACATTCCACCTTCTGTCCCAACACCTTTCAGCTGCTCAGACGCTATGCGCGGAATCTCCCCATCCCTTTCCCCCACCATTAACTTCCATCCCAACACCTCCTCGGCCACCTGGTTCTGTATACTAATCAAGTGTATTGGACTTGTTGTTTGTCTGCAAGTTGCTGGTGGAGAGGGGGGGGGGGGGGGGGGGGGGGGGGAGGTTCACAGTGACTCCTGGCTCCTCTAGTATCTTTGGTCTCCACCCACTCTAGCAGGGGAACCATGCCTATTTCAGGCAGTGTCTAACAGGTGGGTACAGATTCAACCTGCGGAAGTCCCAATGAGGCCAAAATTGGCCGTCTCACCCAGCCAAGGTGCCACATTTGCAGGGGGAAGATTTAAAGCACGCTCTCATAATTTTGTCCGGATTAAAGGGGGACCACCAGTTGCCAGAAAATCAGTGGTGGACCTGTACATGCAAACAGATGCCAACGGGACAATTTGCAGCATCCACAATGTTTTGTTAATTCAAACAGGAATTTATCATCAGATCACGAGATGACAGCAACCCATCAACCATTTGAGCTCTTGAGATGAAGTGCAGCCTAAAAATAATCGAGATGTGGTGTTGTGTTTATAAACCTCCCGCAGTGCTGGGTTGGGGGAATGGTAACTGCTATTTCCCATTTTAATCCCCGGCACCCCACTCTGTACAGTGGGGCTGTGGGCAGCTGGCCTGTAACTCCCTGGTCTACATGAATCTCAACCACCTACCTGATCTGTTCTGTCTTCATGCCTACTATATTCTGTTGTGCTGAAGCAAAGCAAGAATTTCATTGTCCTATCTGGGACACATGACAATAAACTCTCTTGAATCTTGAATCCATTCAGCAGCCCATCACAACCCCAACGGCATGACACCCTTTATCGACATACCCGGCTGCATTGTACGGATCAAAAGCCATCCAAGCTGCCAAGGTAATTAGTTGAGGCAGGTACAACTGCAACATTTGAAAGACATTTGGTCAGCTACATGGACAGCAAAGGTTTGGCAGAATATGGGCCAAATGCAGGCAAGCTTAGTCGGCATCCTGGTCAGCATGGTCAGGTTGGGCCGAAGGGCCTGTTTCCATACTGTATGACTCTAATTCTGTGCTCTGACAGCCGTCATTGCACCCTGCCGCCTGACAATCACAGGTAGTTGTGTTCCAAAGCTGACTGCTGCCAATCGCTCGTTTATTTATTGCTGTACAAGCTCGAGACCGGCCAGATGCAGAGCTCAATACATATTAAAGATACATATCATGCTGAGATTAGCAACAGACGCCGATACATACATGGGGAAAAGTTGCCACTGAAAACAACACCCGTTAATGATAACACAATAACACACGACCCCCCCCCCCCCCCCCCCCCCGGAAATGCAACCATGAATCTGTAACAATCAAGATCACTGCAGATCTGAGTGCCAGGGCCTGAATCCAGAGGCAATCGACACAGTCCTGAAGCCATCCTCACTATCCCTCTCCCTCCTGCAGATGCTGCCCGACTAGCTGGATTCCTCCAGCTGTGTGGATTATTTTTGCACCATACAACCAACACAGCCGAGTATTTACATAAAGGGTGCCATGCTGACGGGGTCGTGATGGGATGCTGGCAGGAGGCAGAGCTGGGGCGATTCACGCACACCAGAGTGTTACAAGCCCCGTCTGCGTGAACATTCCCCACGCCTTCAGTCCGCAGCCCCACCGCGCAGAGCGGGGCGCCGTGGATTAAAATGGGAATTAGCAGTTGCTTCCCCCCGACCCAGCACCTCATCTCAGCATCTCATCTCAAGAACTCAAATGGGTGACAGGTTGCTATCATCTCATGCGCTGATGTTATATTCCTGTATGAATTAACAAAACACAGGAGATGCTGCAAATCGTGTTATAAACCCAGACTGGAAACAGTCTGCTGTGCAGGTAGCTTCTTGGCCGTGGAAATCTGCCGATTCTACCTTACAGCAAACCCGGCTGTTCTTTATTTCAACATTGATCTTATTTACACTACAGTCTGCAGCTCAACGAGTCTCTGCCAATTTACCAAATTGACTAATAATCAATTAATAAACAAAACCAGGCCGCGTCTCCCTGCCATTTGAACAAACATCAATAACAAAACAGCGTTAGCCTTATTTTTTGAAACTTTTCCCCCCAGAAAGCTGAATATTTGTTAATTCAATATTTGCAAACATCACGATAACAAATGACGTACATCAAATGGTAACTTCATATAAATTCACGCTACATTACAAAACGGATTTCCATGCATTGCAAGTGTACATGTTTGCAAAGAGTGCAGTGAAATGGTTTTATTTGCTAGCAGCCGGGGCGTCACCCGGTGCAGCCTTGACTTACCAGAAACTGCACTCAGAAGGGGAGGGGGGGGGGGGGGAGGAGGGGGGGGGGGGGGAGAGGAGGAAAAAAAAAAAGCCGCAGTCAGAAGAAGCTCAAGGAATAAAACATAGCAGTGATGGGCAGAGACTGGCGTGCAGATTCTGGCTGGCTGCAGCGGTTACTGTGTGCAGTAGCAGGCTGTAAGTGTGAAGGGCAATCAGTGCAGCGCCTTGCCTCCGCTGCAGCCACTTCCACAACTCGCTGCAATCCCAGCCCACGGGCACGCCACCAGGACAATGTGAAGTTAGTCTGAGAAACGAGCCCCGCCCACCGCTTCAACCAAACTTGCTCGCATCCCCTCTCTCATTGGTTGAATAAGCACCGCCCCTATTCCCACTGAGCCATCCTCTGATTGGGTGCCGATCCAGTCCATCACCAGTCAAACTATTTGGGCGGGAATAATCAAAATGACAGGGTAAGTGCCAAATGAAAAGAAGGGATGGACGAGTAAGATATCTTTTCAAATTAAAATTTCTATGAATAAAAAAAATGAAAGTGCTCTAAATTTTGACGGACATTTATGTATGGGCGGTTTGAGTCTAATCACTGGAACAGGCGAATTGGATGGACGATTTCTGATTGAGCATGCGCAGTTGTGTGACACGGTGAGGACCCGAGGCCTCCCGCGCGCAGTGGTCGACGGGAGATGTAGTCCGTGATCCGTGCGTGCGAAAGCGTTGGCGAGTCAATGGGGACTACAGGTTCCACGGAGCACCGCGCGCCGCCCGGAGAAGGCGGGGCCGCCGCGCCGTTGCCAGGGACACCGATGAGGCTCGTTCTGTCGCCGAGAGAAGGGGTGAGTGGAGCGGCCTGGCGGGGGCGGGGGCGGGGGACATGGCGCGGCACAGCCGGGAACCAGAACGGCGTCGACTGCTTTACACAGCGCCAGATCGACAGCCGCCCCAGGCACAACAGGGCCAGGGCGGGGGAGAGGTTGTGTGTCCCTGGGGCTGGGGTAGGGACGGCTGTGATTTACGTGTGTGGGAGGGGGGGGGGAGGGGGGGGAGAGGGGATTCCTGCGGCGTGTGGGCGGGATGGAGTGATTCCTGAGAGGTTAGGGTGAGGGCTGTGATTCCTGGGGGTGGTGGGAGGGGAGTGAGTCCTAAGTGAGGGGTGGGTGTGGAGGACTGTGATCCCTGTGTGGGTGGGTGGGAGGGGGGAGTGTTGTGATTCCTGTGGAGTGCGGGGGGGTGAGTGATCACGGTGGTTGGGGGTGAGATTACTAGTGGGAGGGAGGTGTTAAGCTTCTGGAGTGGGAGGAGATGATTCTTTGTGAGGTATTGGGTGTGTGATCCCTGTAATGCAAGGATGATGTGTGTTGTGGGGGGGGGGGGTCAGGTGATCGTGAGCACCCCTGTTGTGTGTGGGAAAAGGGGGGAGTAAGTGGGCTCTTGTGCTGTGGTGGGGGGGTGGGGGGGGGGGGGGGGGGGGAGGGAGTGTGATTCCTATGGTACTCCATTGTTATTGTTAGCCATTTCAATATTGACCCATATGGGAGTAGGAGAAAACGGGTCCTTTTCAGAATGGCAGGCAGTGACTAGTGGGGTACCGCAAGGCTCAGTGCTGGGACCCCAGCTATTTACAATATATATTAATGATTTGGACGAGGGAATTGAATGCAACATCTCCAAGTTTGCAGATGACACGAAGCTGGGGCAGTGTTAGCTGTGAGGAGGATGCTAGAGGCTGCAAGGTGACTTGGATAGGCTGGGTGAGTGGGCAAATGCATGGCAGATGCAGTATAATGAGGGTAAATGTTAGGTTATCCACTTTGGTGGCAAGAACAGGAAAGTAGACTATTATTTGAATGGTGGCCGATTAGGAAAAGGGGAGATGCAACGAGACCTGGGTGTCATGGTATACCAGTCATTGAAAAAGTAGGCATGCAGGTGCAGCACGCAGTGAAGAAAGCGAATGGTATGTTAGCATTCATAGCAAAAGGATTTGAGTATATAGGAGCAGGGAGGTTCTACTGCAGTTGTACAGGGCCTTGGTGAGATTGCGTACAGTTTTGGTCTCCTAATCTGAGGAAACACATTCTTGCCATAGAGGGAGTACAGAGTGTTGCCATTGTGTTGTGTGGAAACATCCTATGTCACTTCATTCATTGCATTCTTGAAATCCAAGTACTCTACATCTTCACAATCTTTTCCCCAGGGTAGAGGATTCTAAAACTAGAGGGCAAAGGCTTAAGGTGAGAATGGGAATGATTTAATAGAAACCTTGGGGCAACTTTATAACTATTGAAGCAGATACAACTCTGAGTCCTCACAACAAATACATGTATAGGAAGAGTTTAGGTGGCTATGGGCCAAATAGCCCAGAATGGTAACTTGGTCAGCATGGATAAGGTGGGTTGAACGGCTTGTTTCTGCCCTGGACAGCTCTATGACTCTCCCTACTAGAACCCCCATTTACCACTCTGTTCCATTCTCAAAAGACTCCATCAAAATTATCGAACAGTTTTTCCCTTTTATAAAACCATATTGATTTAAATTGATTGCGGATAATTATGGACCAAGCAATCCTCCTGTAACAGATAGACAAAAGTACTGGAGAAACTCAGCGGGTGCAGCAGCATCTATGGAGCGAAGGAAATAGGCAACGTTTCGGGCCGAAATCCTTCTTCAGACAGATGCTGCTGCACCCGCTGAGTTTCTCCAGATCTTTTCTACCTTCGATATGCCAGCGTCTGCAGTTCCTTCATAAACTCCAGTAACTGGTGTTGGGATAACTGGCTTTAATGTGTTGTTTTCTGTCTTCCTCCATTCTTGTTTAGTCTTTTTACATTTGTATTTTTCCTGTTCACCTGGGGCCCCTCAAGAATCCTGGGAATGTTAGCAGTTTGCAACTAACCCATCCCACAATCTTTGAAGTATTTAATACTTGCTACTGGTTGTTTTATTCATTGTTATGCATGGCGCATGTGTGTTATAATGCAAATTGTCCTAATTATTGACATTCCAGGGCAAGGTGAAGTTGGAAAATACAACAGAAAGACCTGTATAAGCATTAATGGCTTTTGATTTAATGTACTTGGTAACCACATAATTTCAAAGCATATTTAATTTTAAAATCTTGTTTTTAAAACAAAATTACGAAGAAAACATTTATATCATTGCGTCTATACATAATAAAGTTGATTTCTTCCTTAGTCACCTCTTCCTATTTCATTTAGGGTAAACTTCCCACAAACATTATTGCACTCTGATTTTGCTCTTTTTTTCCCCCCCAACCAGCATATTATCTAATACAAAAATCTTTTCTCCTTTTCAAAGATATTAATCAACACACTTTGGAGTGGCAGCTACATGTGTCTGCGCAAACACTTGGTTATCATATCACTCGAGAATAACAAGCAATTGAAAAAAAACATCTTTGAGGGTTCTGGCCATTTACAGTATGTGCTTTTAGAAATGCTCCCTTTTTCAGCCTTTGCAGTCCTGACTGATTTGATTGAATTCTGAATAATTATTGAATTTTTGGAAGGGTCAAAAAATACATGGTATTCCAAAATGAATTTAACAAGGCTCTTGGCAAGCCCCCCACATGGGAAACTGGTCTACTCAAGCATTTGGTATCCAAATTAAGTTGGTAATTTAGATCCAAAAGTGGCTTGGTAGCCAAGTTGAATTTATTGTAATTTGCACATACACGGTGAGGTATGGGTGCAATGAACAACTTGCTTGCAACAGCATCACAGGGATGCTGTCTGATCCACTGAGCAGCACTTTGTGTTTTGCTCAAGATTTCAGCATCTGCAATTCCTTGTGTCTCTGGTAATTAGTTGGATTGGAATTGTCTGTTTTTACGAGTAGGATATTCCTAGGTCGTTTCGCATTTTGCCACGTTGTAACTATGGAATTCATGAGCCATGTCTGTGAGTCTGGACGCAGTGACCTTTATTGTTCTTTAGATTGATAGCTCTGAATCAAGGATTCATTGGTTTGGATAGATCCATGGCAACTTTAATCCAGTGCTTGTGATTGGAACATATCAGAGATTTTAAGACTGCACCATTGATTTTTTGTTGGAGGAGGAGGATAAATGATTTAATATTGTGCTGGAGGAGGAGAAATTATTTTTTTGTGATTTTCTGAAATGATACATTACAGCAGAGCTGCCAACTCTCACGCATTGAGTGTGAGAATCTCGCATTTCGCCAAATTCTCATGCTCTCACGCTAATCGCAGAATTTTTCATGCTCTGTCGTGAGAAATTCTGTGATCAACGAGAATTTCAAAACTAATATCAACTGCATTGGCCGCGGTTGTTGGAGAGCTGGAGCGGCGGGGGCAGATGCGGACGGGGAGCGGGGGCTGGCGAGTGTTTGCAGGGCTGGCGAATCGCTCGCTGCAGCTCCGACCATGGAGCAGCCTCAGTCCAAGAGTCCCGGGCATTCGTCGGACGCGTTGCGTCGCTGCCGTGAGAGTCTCTGTGCCAAATTCGCCCAGTTGATCGGCGTGGACCAGGCAGTGGCTCGGTGCATCCTGGAGGACAATCAGTGGCTGCTGGAAGTAGGTACCAAGCACTGGGTAGAAGCGGTGGAAGATAGTGGCCTTCAAATGGGGGTGGTTGGAGAAAGCATCCTGCTTACCTGCTAGATTTCCACTTACTATAACTGCAGGAAAAATATTCCCGATGTTGGGGAAGTTGTGGCTCGAATGGCCTATTCCTGCACCTATTTTCTATGTTTCTATGCTTGAGTATATGGCAATAAAACTCGACCACTTGATTTTGAAGCATTGATGCATGGTGGAGGTATAATGTAGTCATAGAGTGATACAGGCCCTTCGACCCAACTTGCCCACACCCGCCAACATCTCCCAGCTACACTTCCTGCTTTTGGTCCATATCCCTCCAAACCAGTCCTATCCATGCATCAGTCTAACTGTTTCTTAAATGTTGGGATAGTCCCTGCCTCAACTACCTCCTTTGTGTGGAAAAAGTTACCCCTTAAAAAGTTACCTCTTAAAAATACTTCAACCAAAAAACATTGAAATCTGGCTCTACTGTGGAATGTAATTTAGCCTAACCTTATTCATAGCTAATCCAATTTAAAGCATAAATATTACATTCAAGTGTACGTTAAAAGACTCGATACAGTGTGCATCAGAGTGCACAATTTCAAGCTGAAAAAATGCAATAAGCTCGGTACCACCAATGGAGACACACCTTCCCATAACCTCCCACCCCCCCCCCCCCCCCCCCCCCCCCCCCTTACGCTCTCTCAGGCTTGGTCTCTATCAATTTCTCACTCCCAACTCTCACCCAATGTTGGCAGCCCTGCATTACAGGGTGACAAAAACATACTTCCATTGGGAGGTGTGAGGAGGTGCCAGACATCCAGACTCTGAACGTTAGAGGTCAGTTCACCAGTTCAGAAAAACACTATCCTTGTCAGCAAATCAGGAGTTTGTGGCAAATGGATCTAGACAGGGTAATAAATCAGAAAGAGGTGGATTGGGGGTTGGAGAAAGAACCCATGGTCTGGCCAAAGAAAGAGATGAATCCAACAGAAGATTTCAATGTCAGGGTCAACGCCACTGAGATGGGAACATAAAGAATCAAATTGTAGCCTCTGTGGATGATTTATTTGTCAGGATTGGAGCATAAAGGACAGAACACAGAGCAAGCTGTGGGACTGGAGGGAGGAGTCAGATGGAGGTGAAACGGGAGAAACATCCTGAGGGATATTCAAATTCAAGACCTGTGTAAGTTTGTGATCCATGATGGCCAAAGGGAAGGGAAATGTGGCCAATGGTAAAGTGGTATTGCATAGAAACATAGAAATTAGGTGCAGGAGTAGGCCATTCGGCCCTTCGAGCCTGCACCGCCATTCAATATGATCATGGCTGATCATCCAACTCGGTATCCCGTACCTGCCTTCTCTCCATACCCCCTGATCCCCTTAGCCACAAGGGCCACATCTAACTCCCTCTTAAATATAGCCAATGAACTGGCCTCAACTACCCTCTGTGGCAGAGAGTTCCAGAGATTCACCACTCTCTGTGTGAAAAAAGTTCTTCTCATCTCGGTTTTAAAAGATTTCTCCTTTATCCTTAAGCTGTGACCCCTTGTCCTGGACTTCCCTAACATCGGGAACAATCTTCCTGCATCTAGCCTGTCCAACCCCTTAAGAATTTTGTAAGTTTCTATAAGATCCCCTCTCAATCTTCTAAATTCTAGAGAGTATAAACCAAGTCTATCCAGTCTTTCTTCATAAGACAGTCCTGACATCCCAGGAATCAGTCTGGTGAACCGTCTCTGCACTCCCTCTATGGCAATAATGTCTTCCTCAGATTTGGAGACCAAAACTGTACGCAATACTCCAGGTGTGGTCTCACCAAGACCCTGTACAACTGCAGTAGAACCTCTCTGCTCCTATACTCAAATCCTTTTGCAATGAAAGCTAACATACCATTCGCTTTCTTTACTGCCTGCTGCACCTGCATGCCTACCTTCAATGACTGGTGTACCATGACACCCAGGTCTCGCTGCATCTCTCCCTTTCCCAATCGGCCACCATTTAGATAATAGTCTGCTTTCCTGTTTTTGCCACCAAAATGGATAACCTCACATTTATCCACATTATACTGCATCTGCCAAACATTTGCCCACTCACCCAGCCTATCCAAGTCACCCTGCAGTCTCCTAGCATCCTCCTCACAGCTAACACTGCCCCCCAGCTTAGTGTCATCCGCAAACTTGGAGATATTGCCTTCAATTCCCTCATCCAGATCATTAATATATATTGTAAATAGCTGGGGTCCCAGTACTGAGCCTTGGGGTACCCCACTAGTCACTGCCTGCCATTGTGAAAAGGACCCGTTTACTCCTACTCTTTGCTTCCTGTTTGCCAGCCAGTTCTCTATCCACATCAATACTGAACCCCCAATGCCTTGTGCTTTAAGTTTGTATACTAATCTCTTATGTGGGACCTTGTCAAAAGCCTTCTGGAAGTCCAGATACACCACATCCACTGGTTCTCCCCTATCCACGCTACTAGTTACATCCTCGAAAAATTCTATAAGATTCGTCAGACATGATTTACCTTTCGTAAATCCATGCTGACTTTGGCCAATGATTTCACCACTTTCCAAATGTGCTGCTATCCCATCTTTAATAACTGACTCTAGCAGTTTCCCCACTACCGATGTTAGACTAACTGGTCTGTAATTCCCCATTTTCTCTCTCCCTCCCTTCTTAAAAAGTGGGGTTACGTTTGCTACCCGCCAATCTTCAGGAACTACTCCAGAATCTAAAGAGTTTTGAAAGATTATTACTAATGCATCCACTATTTCTGGAGCTACTTCCTTAAGTACTCTGGGATGCAGCCTATCTGGCCCTGGGGATTTATCGGCCTTTAATCCATTCAATTTACCCAACACCACTTCCCGGCTAACCTGGATTTCACTCAAATCCTCCAACTCCTTTGACCCGCGGTCCCCTGCTATTTCCGGCAAATTATTTATGTCTTCCTTAGTGAAGACGGAACCAAAGTAGTTATTCAATTGGTCCGCCATATCCTTGTTCCCCATGATCAACTCACCTGTTTCTGACTGCAAGGGACCTACATTTGTTTTAACTAATCTCTTTCTTTTCACATATCTATAAAAACTTTTGCAGTCAGTTTTTATGTTCCCTGCCAGTTTTCTTTCATAATCTATTTTTCCTTTCCTAATTAAGCCCTTTGTCCTCCTCTGCTGGTCTTTGAATTTCTCCCAGTCCTCCGGTATGCTGCTTTTTCTGGCTAATTTGTACGCATCATCCTTCGCTTTGATACTATCCCTGATTTCCCTTGTTATCCATGGATGTACTACCTTCCCTGATTTATTCTTTTGCCAAACTGGGATGAACAATTTTTGTAGTTCATCCATGCAGTCTTTAAATGTCTTCCATTGCATATCCACCGTCAACCCTTTTAGAATTAATTGCCAGTCAACCTTGGCCAATTCACGTCTCATACCCTCAAAGTTACCTTTCCTATAAGTTCAGAACCATTGTTTCTGAATTAACAATGTCACTCGCATTAATTGCAGATTCACTCGCTTTCTGTTGCAGGGAGAGGTCAGAGCACGTGTGCTGATATTATGGGATTATGGGTGATCACAGGAAGTAACGAGAATAATGATTTGAAATACTGGATAGATTCAAAATAACTGAATCCAAACTACAAACGCGTGGAATACAGTAGATAGCTGGAGGCATTTCCTAAAGGATGAGACACGGATCTGGAATTCAGTTTAGATCAACATTTTATTTTTAAATAGAAGGGAAACAGAAATCCTGTTAAGGGTTGAGGTTAACAAGGTACTATAAGTCATGTGCAGAGGTCGTGTTGAGCAGACCTTCAGGATTGGTATTGTTGGGAGGGAAGTGGCAGCGAATTGAACAGTCATTGAAACAATAAAAAACAGTGGGAGAGATAATATATCAGTCTGCAGCTTTTCAGGGGAGAGAAAGCAGCCAACATTTGGGTGCTTTCAGCATGGGGGAGGGGGGGGGGGTGGGTGGAGAGAGATTAAGGGTGGATCTAAAGGTGGGTCACATGTGACAATAAAATAAAGTATTCAAGCCCCAAGAGATCCTGAAAGGTCCAAACCCGAAACATCATGCATTCTTGTTTTTCAGAGATGTTGCCTGACTTGCCGAGTTACTCCAGCATTTTGTATCTTTCTTGCATCTATAAACCTGCATCTGCGGTTCCTTGTTATAACATTTCAAGTCAATTACCCTGTATCAGATACACAAGAGATTACAGATGCTGGATTCTGGATAAAGAAACAAACTGCTGGAGGAGCTCAGCAGGCCAGGCAGCATCTGTGAAGAGAAATGGACAGCTGACAATAAACCACTTTATACTGGCTCAGTCTGCCTAAACCTACCTGATCTCCCAGTTGCTAAACACCTTATCTCCTCCTCCCATTCCCACATTTACCTGCCTGCCCTGGGCCTCCTCCAATTGTCAGAGTGAGGCCCAGCACAAATTGGAGGAACAGCATCTCATATTTCGCTTGGGCAGCTTACACCGCAGCGGTATGAATATTGACTTCTCTAACTTCTAGAAACCCTTGCTTCCCCTCTCTCTCCATCCCTCGCCCTTCCTAGTTCTTTGTCCAGCCTAACTGTCCCTGATTTGCATTGTTTGCTTTGTTGCTACCTTCTCCGTTTGCTTTGTTGTTACCTTCTCCTAGCTAACAATGATTTATTCTACATTTTCCTTGATCTCCACCTCCTTTGATGTCCACCTTACACTTCCTTATCTCTGTACCTCCCCCTCCCCTGACTCTCAGTCTGATAAAGGGACTCGACCTGAAAAAAGTCACCCATTCCTTCTCTTCAGAGATGCCATCTGTCCTGCTGAGCTACTGCCGCATTTTGTGTCTATCTTCGGTTTAAACCAGCATCTGCAGTTCCTTCCCACATACTTTATACTGGCTATCCCTCTACTCTTTCAGTATAGATAAACGGTCTCAACCCAAAACGTTCTCTGCCCATTTCCCTCCTCAGATGCTGCCTGAGCTCCACGCCAGTCAGTTTCATCTCAGCTGGGGAACATTTTAGAAATTATAATGTGGGGCAGTTTTAAGAAACAACTAGACTAAGTAGGGAGGGGGGTGTGGGGGAAGGGGGTGGAGGAAGGGTGGGTGGTCGCCGCAAACGCAGCTCGCACTGCTCACCCCGCACTCTGCTCACCCCACACCTTCAGCTTTCCTCCTCACTAGTCCCACTCCGGCTTCACTCAGAGGCTTCCGGTTCAACTCATCGGCTCCCGGCTCGTCGTGCTGGTCGGCGCAGAATCAGCCGGCACGCTGCTCACGCTGCTCACTCCCCGCACGCTGCTCAACACACTGCTCCTTCAGCTTTATTCTCCTCCCGCTGGTGATTGACAACGGGTGCCAGAAGGGGCAGTTTTTATGATTTTTAAACCTTCATATCTTTTGTACTATTTCACTGATCGGAACAAAACTTGTATTTATGGCGAGTAAGGTGTAGTGCTATCGGGTTCTGTTTTTTGCGCAAATTTAAAAACAACGCAAACCGGAAGAGGACAAGATGGGAGTTTTATAAGTCTATAGAGAATCAGTAAGCATTAATGAGAACTTGAAGCAATAGTCATTCTAGGAGAGTGTATCTCATCCATTTTCCGTAATTGTACTCTAACCCCTTATCCTCTGTCACCGAACAAGGATAGAGTTCCCCAGCCCTCTCCTTCCACCACATTCAAGAATCCTTTCTCCACTGTCTCGGCCTCCTTCAAAGAAAGTCGACAACCAGACACATCCCCTCTCTTCCCCATTTGTTTGCAGGGACTGTTCCCTTCAGGATTGCCTGACCCACTCTTCTGTTCTCACCCACTACCTAACAGCACTTTCCCTTGCAGGCACAGCCAATGCAACACATGTCATTTCACCTCTTCCCTTAACACCAACCAGCGACCCAAACAATTTTTCCAGGAGAAGCAGTGATTCACTTGCACTTTTTCCAATCTAGTGTACTGCATTTGGCATTCACAATTTGTTCTTCCCTATGCTGGAGAATCCAAACGCAGATGTGGTGATTGAGCTACAGAGCACCTTTGTTCAGTCAGCAGAGGTGACCCTGGGCTTCCTGTTGCCTTCTGCTTTAATTTCCTTTCTCACTCTGACCTATCGATCTGTGGGCCCCTGTATTATGACAGTGAGGCTCAACAAAGGCTTGAGAAATGGCACCTCATCTTTTGTCAGGGTACTTTGCAGCCTTCTGGATATAATGCTGAATTCTACAATTCTACAACTAACCCATAGGTAACATTTTGTCTGTCTATCAATCACTTGTCTGTAATATTAGATATGCTTGTTTAATCTGTTTCCTGCCCCCTTCTCTCTTTGGGAGTGGAGAACATGCCCCAGCCTGGCCTGTCGGGTTTGTCCCCAGGCTCTGAATTTTGCAACTCCCACATTCTTCTATGTTCTTTTGTCCATGTTCTAACTGCTCCCATTTACTCATTGACCAGATCACCTTGTTTACTGCTTATCCCCACGGTCACCCTGGTTCTACCCTATCAGATATATCCCCTCCCCAACCCAGCCTGCAGATTTACATGCATTTGTCTCCTTTGCAGTTCTGACAAACTGAAACGTTAACTCTGTGTATCTTTCCTCGGATGCGTCCTGACCTGTTGAATATTTCAAGTGTTTTCTATTTTTTAAATAGCATCTGCAGTTTTTGATTTTTCACATGAGTTGGGCATTGGTGCTTAAAACGTGCATCCCAATGTACATGCCCTTTCTTGTATGTCTATGGAAAGGGAAGAGATGGATTGTACATGGGTAGCTTGGGGGAACTTGCATTAACACATAAACAATTGGTGCTGGGAATTTGTAGTAAAAATGGTAAAACAAAATACTCGGGCGAAAAGCTTCTATGGAGAGACATAAACAAAGATTCTGAATAAGAACATTTTATCAGAGCAGGGGATAGTTGGAGATGCGGAGAACATGTGATGAATTTGCGAGAGAGGGTGAACAAAGGACAAAAGAGATTAGGCAACTAATGGGGATGGTGCAGGTTGAGATTTGGTGGTAATGGCTACATAAAGAAGCAGAAAGTCTGGTGGGGGCAGTAAGTGGGGAATGTAGACCTGCTCAGAAATTGTAAAATGAAAATATGATTGATGATGAAAATGTGAAATAGGGAATGGTGGAAATGAAACCGTTGGTTGAAATTTTTGAACTGCGAATGCTACAATATGCCTATTTAGAAGCTGAGGTGCCATTCCTTGAGCCTCGTTGAGAGACTAAGGTCCAAAGTCATTATAAGAGTGGCATGCAGAATTGTAAATGGGCAACTGGACATGTCAGTTATGTTTGCAAATTAGGCCATTGTGTCGTACAAAATAGACAAACCTTCTACATGCTGGGCAGGTCACCCTGAATTTTGCCCTGTACTTGTTTCTCAGGCATTGTTGGATAGGAGAGTGTTTTTACTGAAGCAGAAGCTAATACTATATTAAATGAAATCATACATTAATATAATTCTACAAAGATCAATGCAACCTTTAGAATTGTCTGACAAAGTTCAATTTTTTGCAATTTACAAATATTAACTTGTGAACATTGCTGCACTTTTATCACTGAAGAGGCAAATTGTGAAATTCTTGGGCCTGTCGCCCCTGTTTGGAATTCTCTTGTGGTATTAGCAGATGTAAGTTTGTTTACTTGAAGCATTATTTGTCCATTGAAAGGAACGTGGGACTCGACTTCAAATATTTTCTTATCTTTGTCAATAGTCCAAAAGTCTGGCAGCTCACTAACTATCTTCAGGGAAGCAAGTGCAACTGTGCCAGCCTTAGTTGATGTGATTGATTCCTAATACAGGTACCTACAGCAGAACTGAGAACATAATAATTGCTGCCTTCCATGTGCCATTCTATATATTGAAGAAGATTGCTCTGATTAAAAACCTGATGCCGTTTTCTTCTCTGTTTAAAGCGTCCTTTGCCTTTTGCATAGAAATGATGCGAATGCTTGAATTCTGATTGTTAAAAACTGTTGCACTTTCCATTTTAATGATGGGGGCTGCATTGGAACCATGACACTCTGCTGCATTCACAAGATAGTTTATTTGCTGATGGAAGTGGCGCAACTGTTTCATTGACAGATCCTGAACGAATTTCCTCTGAGCAACCACAAAAACTGTTTCATTAAGCTCCACCTCAACGTTCATTGAATGGAAAGAGAAACTTTAAAGTCAAACCCACACCCTCTTTTTATTTCTACACAATCATTCTTCATGTTCCCACTCTTTTTCCTCACCCATCCACATTGGCACTGCATTGATATTGCAATAACGTTTTATCAATAAGAGAGTCCGCATTTCTTTCTTCTAATCATTCCAAGGCGCTCAAGAGGAATCCTGTTCTGTATTTTGCCTGGTCCTACAGTTAGTGATATCAAAGGGCAGCACAATAAAACTCAGAGAAAATGAAAGTATGGTAGTAAAGAAGGTGGTGAAAAGTTTTTCATGCTTTCTAATCAAATCAGAAAATGCTATACATAAATAAAATCAAGCCAAACTCAAGTACAATAAGTAGAACGAAGGTAAAGATACAGAGCGCAGAATATAGTTCTCAGCATTTTAGCATAATGGTTCCACAGACAAAGTCCAATGTCTGTAATAAGGCAGAGGAGAACCGGACTGTACCTATGGAAGGACTGTCCAGTTGTCTGATAGTAGAGGGGAAGAAGCTGAGTCTGGTGCATGTTTTCAAGCTTCTGAATCTTCTGCTCAATGGGACAGGGAAAAGAAGGAATGACCAAGGCAGCATGAAGTGTAAATGGAGTCAATGGTGAGGAGTCTGTTCTGTACGATGGACAGGTCAATGTGTTTGGTCCACGGCATGTCGTTGGTAATATTTACGCCAAGGAACTGGGGCTCTCAACCATGTCCACTTTGGTACCATTGATGCTGATTGGGATATATACTCCACCAATATTCCTGGTCAATAATTAACTCCTTCTTCTTGACACCATGTTACTCTCTTTAGTGTATTCCAGCATCTGCAGTTTCTCCCTACACCATATACTAAATTCTTTATCTCCATCCCGTACGTCATCGCGTAATTGTTTGCGATGCAATGGGAGTCAAGTGCAAAATTGTAGAAGGACTTTGAGCCGAATTTGGGCGCACAGTTGTGAGTGCATAGGGAGTATAGTAAGAGACTAAGAATGCATCATTCCAGATGCACCATCTCCAGAAGTTTGGAGATTACCATCGATGGAATTATGTTGTTGAAGGCAGAGCTATAGTCAACAGACAATAAATGCAAGATTTTCTAGTGCCGTTTGTGCCCCATAAATCAACAAAAAGAAAAGGCATCTTTAGGATCTGAAAATGTCTACACACCCCCTGCAACTGCAAAGTGTCAATTTAGATACGTCCTAGGAACATTTATATTCTATTATTATTCTATTAGAACGTTTTAATTAGGAATTAGATTTAAATTCCAAGCAGAGCGGACTTGCAATGAACCTTGCTAAGATTGCTTTCTCTGAGGGAAAACTCTCAACCCATGGCCAAGTTAAATTATTGAACAAGTCATTCAGAGTCTGCAGCTAATGATCCAGGGCTCCCAAGTTCAAATCCATCCCAAGCAGATGGGAGGTTGAAATTCAGTTAAATAATTCATCATTTATACCTATTATCAGTAACAGTGACACCTTGTTCAACAATGTGCTTTAGGAAAGGAAATTTGCTGTTCATTCCCATTCTATAAAACTGTGATAAAACGAAAGGCCTAGATAGAGTGGACGTGGAGAGAATATTTCCAATTGTGGGAGAGTTTAGGACCAGAGGGCACAGCCTCAGAATAAAAGGATGTGCCTTTAGAATGGAGATGAGGAGGAATTTCCTTCGCCAGAGGATGGTGAATCTGTGGAATTCATTGCCACAGATGGTGGGGGGAGGCCAAGTCATTGGGTATTTTTAAATTGGAGATTGATGGGTTATTAAGGGTGTCAAAGGTTACAAGGAGAAGGCAGGAGACTGGGGTTGAGAGAGAAAGATAGATCAGCCATGATTGAATGGCAGAGTAGGCTTGAGGGGCCGATGGCCTAATTCTGCTCCGAAATCTTATGATAATCTGTCCCTCTTGGGACTTTTGGTGGTAGATTTCTGGACTATTTGATGTTACTCCTATTAATTCCTAACCATACTTTTAGTTCACTTTTTATCCATGGTACAAAGTAATACAATACATTTTCCATTGAAACTTAGTTTAAATAGAGCAGGTACAGCAGACGCTGGCTCCAGAGGCATACCCACTCACATTCGTGACTGCTGGTGGTCTGGACCCCTAACCTTGACTCTAGCCACAGGCCTCACTCTGGACCTCCAGCTTGCATGATGTGTGACTGGGACAGATGGTGGATCATCAGGATTTCTGAACCATTGAATGCTGGATTATCAGAGTTTTACAGTAGCTGACCTTTGAAATGGCCCAATAAGATACTCTACTCAAGGATAAATCTTCAGTGGCCAATTAATGTCAACATCGTGGAATGGTCCCATTAAATTTGGGCTAATGTTGGGGAATACCAGAAACGTAAAAAAACATGCTGGCAATCTTTCAAGATTTTTATTGATCAAAGAATTTTGAAATGGCATAACCAGTTAAAGAGCTCAATGGCTGGTAGATATTCGAAATGAATGCCTGAGAAACTTGTTATATGAATGCAAACAATGCAAAGCTAAGGCCAAACAGCAATGTTTGAAATGGGGAATTTGCTTGGGTATAACGTCTTCCAGATCCTAGAAATGATTTGGTAGTTCAGAAGTTACGGATGACAAATTAACAAATATATCCATGGATATAGTCAGCTGAAGATTGGATCAAATTAAATACTTTATTTTCCTACATTACAGCAGCGACTCGGTTTAGAATTATTTCTTGGATCACAAAGCACTTTTATTCATTTGACTTCATTTGCAGACTAGCTGATCAGGCATTGTGAGAAAATGACACGGAGGAATTGAGGCCAGGCCTAATGGACTTGTTTTGTGTTCTAGTGTAAATTCAGTCTGGTTGCTTAAACCTGCTTTGATGAATCTTTTTGGTCCTTTGCCTTTAACCTCAGTGTCAGACTCTGTTTTACAAAGTTTTTCAATCTGAAAACTGAGAATCTATTTCCAAACTAAAATTTCTTAACGACATGACAACCAATATATCTACACTTGAATTTAGTGATTCTTAAAAGACGCTGTTCCATTGCAAAAATATTATTAATTAGTAACTATAAACCAGTTACTTCACTGCTAGCTGAGAACTGCATTGTACATCTTGCCCTTCCTCATAGAGATAAAGAGCATGGAAACAGGTTGGCATTTCTCCTATGACTCTTACCAACCTCTACAGCTTGGTTTGACAGCAACTCTGCCCAAGACCACAAGCAATTGCAGAGTTGTGAATGTAGCACAGAGACCAGATTCCCCACCATCGATAATATCTACATATCAAACTGTCTTAAGAAAGTATTCAAGATTAGTCATTTCTTTCTCTCGTCAGGCAGAAAATTAAAAAGTTTGAAAACATATATGAGATGTTGCTGTTATGAGACCAAACGGTCCTCCCATAAACTACGATGTACCAATTTTCCAACCTATCTCATTTCAACACTGTACTTTATTTTATCTGCACTTTTTATGTAACTGTAATGCTGTATTCTGCTCATTGGTATTTTCCTCTTTGCATGACCTGTTGTACCTGTGTTCGACTTCATTGTACTTGCTTATAATATCATTTGACTGGATAGCACGCAAACAAAGCTTTTCATTGTATCTTGGTACACATGCTGATAATAAACCATTACCAAGAAGCAACAGGAGTCTGAACTGGCATTCTGCCCAACATGTCCATGCTGACCAATTTGCTGACCTCAGCTTGTCCCATTTGTCTGCGTTTGGTCACATCCCTCTAAACCAGGGGTGGGGAACCTTTTCATGTTGGAAGACTGCATTAAGTTAGCTGTAATCTAATAACGCCGCATCCAAGAAACTTCAATTAGATATAAGATTATTTTGTTGATCTTCTTTTACTCTTTGGTATTTTAAGAACGTTAATTTAAAGATTAAAATAAAAATAATAAAAGATGAACAAAAACATATTAATAAAAATAAAAGGATTTGTTCTACAAAATTTGGATTCATTCAAAAGGCCGCACTTAATGGCCTAGAAGGCCTTAAGGCCGCAGGTTCCCCACCCCTGCTCTGAACCTTTTCTATCCATATGCCTGTCCAAATGCCTTTTAAATGTTGTAATTATTACCTGGCTCTACCAGGTCCCCTTTAAATTCATCTTTATTATGGATTATACATTTTGAAATTAAATTATGATACTCATTCCAAAAATGAAGTGTATCACAGTTTTAATAAAATAAATTTCAATTTTACTCCTCATTTTGTTTTTAGGACATCAATGGAACTTCATCAATGCCCAGCCTTTGTTACGCACACAGGAACTGCAACAGTTAGGGTGCTGGAGTTTGGACATCCTGGTTTACTGAATCCTAATCCGGTTGTCAAAGATGAAACCGGTCTACTTATTGAAGAATATCTCTCTCCCGCCAAATTGGTGAGACATTTAAAGCAAATATTGTGGAAGGGAATCTATGCAAAATGTTAAGTTACTAAATTAAATTGTAGATATCTTAAAAATAATGTGTTTGAGCTGTCAGTGTTAACATCACATCACCTGTTTGGCTTCAAATGGTCTGCAAGTTACAAGTTCTTATAATGCCAACAATTAGAGTCATCACAAATGCAGCAGGTTCAATGACACTCTACTCCATGATTCTACCACAAAACAATGAAAGATAAAATAATCAAAGAATATGTATGCAGAAGGAATGAGTTATCTGATTTAGTGTATGAAAGCAGAATGTAGGCATTTCTTTTTTGAAGGGATCCGATTAGCTGATTTGGTGAGAATTCTGTGCAGTGTAGGAGCAGTGAGCAGTATTGTAGTGAATGGCTTCATGGGGACAAAACAGGCAAGATAGCTCACAATTCTGATCATGTGGTTCACTCCACAGCTGAACCAACAGTTTTGTGAAGAATGTTGTATGACATGGTATGGCATTTCACAAGAATGTTACTGAACACAATTTGACACTGACCCACAAAGAAATAGGCAGCTGATCAAAATCTTGGTCTGGGTTGAGTTTTAAGGCAATGCAGAGAGATTTAGGGCAAACCTCTGGTCTAGATCTCAGTTGGAAACTCATCCTTGCTCCATAGTGTCTCTCAATCCCTCGGCCTTCAATGTGCCTCCCATAAGTGGAATGATACAATACTTCCCAGCCTCTGCCAATAGGAAAGTGTTACATATTCATGCCACTTTTTGGATTAAATAGCTTTTTGGAATTTTATACTGGATTTATTCTTCACTGTCCTATGTATATGAGTTCTCTACTTTTCAACTATCTATCCACCCAATCAAACCTTTATAACTTAAGTTTTCCATTAAGTTTAACTCTGCTGAGTGCAAAGAAGATTTACAAGAATGTTGTCGGTACTTCAGAGATTGAGCGCAGGGAGAGGTTGCTAGGCTGGAACTTTATTCCTTGGAGCCCAGGAAGCTGTTCGTTTTATGGAGGTGTATAATATTTTAGAGGAATAGAGGCAATTTTTTTTTCCCCAGGGTAGGGGAAATCTGGAAATAATTGGGGCAGGCACAATAACAACATTTCAAATGGAGACGCAAGGAACTGCAGATCCTGAAATTTTGAATAAAACACAAAGTGCTGGAGTAACTTAGCGGGTCAGGCAGCATCTGTGGAGGGAATGGATAAGCAACATTTCGGGTCGGGACCCTTATTCAGCTCAGACCCAGGCCCTTTGGCCCAACTCGTCCAACCCTTTTTGTCCATCTATCTGTCAATCAACTCCCCTCACCTGTATCCACCTTTCACTTGCAAGGCTTTGCTCTGCCTCCACCTGCCTACCAGCTTTCTCCCCTCTACCAACTTTCTGAATGTCTGAAGAAGGGTCCTGAAACAAAACATTGTGTATCCATTCCCTTCACAGATGCTGCCTGACATACTGGGTTACTCCAGCACTTTGTGTTTTTAATCAACATTCAAAGTGTATCTGGACTTCCAGAAGGCTTTCGACAAGGTCCCACATAAGAGATTAATATACAAACTTAAAGCACAAGGCATTGGGGGTTCAGTATTGATGTGGATAGAGAACTGGCTGGCAAACAGGAAGCAAAGAGTAGGAGTAAACGGGTCCTTTTCACAATGGCAGGCAGTGACTAGTGGGATACCCCAAGGCTCAGTACTGGGACCCCAGCTATTTACAATATATATTAATGATCTGGATGAGGGAATTGAAGGCAATATCTCCAAGTTTGCGGATGACACTAAGCTGGGGGGCAGTGTTAGCTGTGAGGAGGATGCTAGGAGACTGCAAGGTGACTTGGATAGGCTGGGTGAGTGGGCAAATGTTTGGCAGATGCAGTATAATGTGGATAAATGTGAGGTTATCCATTTTGGTGGCAAAAAACGGGAAAGCAGACTATTATCTAAATGGTGGCCAATTGGGAAAGGGGGAGATGCAGCGAGACCTGGGTGTCATGGTACACCAGTCAGTGAAGGTAGGCATGCAGGTGCAGCAGGCAGTAAAGAAAGCGAATGGTATGTTAGCTTTCATTGCAAAAGGATTTGAGTATAGGAGCAGGGAGGTTCTACTGCAGTTGTACAGGGTCTTGGTGAGACCACACCTGGAGTATTGCGTAAAGTTTTGGTCTCCAAATCTGAGGAAGGACATTATTGCCATAGAGGGAGTGCAGAGACGGTTCACCAGACTGATTCCTGGGATGCCAGGACTGTCTTATGAAGAAAGACTGGATAGACTTGGTTTACACTCTCTAGAATTTAGAAGATTGAGAGGGGATCTTATAGAAACTTACAAAATTCTTAAGGGGTTGGACAGGCTAGATGCAGGAAGATTGTTCCCGATGTTAGGGAAGTCCAGGACAAGGGGTCACAGCTTAAGGATAAGGGGGAAATCCTTTAAAACCGAGATGAGAAGAACTTTTTTCACACAGAGAGTGGTGAATCTCTGGAACTCTCTGCCACAGAGGGTAGTTGAGGCCAGTTCATTGGCTATATTTAAGAGGGAGTTAGATGTGGCCCTTGTGGCTAAGGGGATCAGGGGGTATGGAGAGAAGGCAGGTACGGGATACTGAGCTGGATGATCAGCCATGATCATATTGAATGGCGGTGCAGGCTCGAAGGGCCGAATGGCCTACTCCTGCACCTAATTTCTATGTTTCTATGTTTCTATGTTAAAAGACATTTGGACAGGTACATGGATAGGAAAGGTTGTGAAAGGCTTTTTGTGGGCAGTTGGGACAAGCTTAGATGAGGCATCTTGGTTGGCATGGCCTAGTTGGGCCAATGTGCCTGTTTCTGTACTGTATGACTCTGATTCCTGGGAATGCTTAGTTCATGAACACTCAGTGCTGAAGGAGCACTGAGAATGGCACTTATACCCTGCGTTAATGCATTGAAAAATCCAAAGCCAAGCAAAGAATGGTGGAAGGCAAATACCACCCCACAAACTATCCTGTTCCATCAAGCATCTCCAGATCAACCTGTGGAAAGGTCTAGGGGACCACATCAGCCTCATAATTGAATTCCAAAACCACAAAACTGGACTTTAATCAAATCCTCCTTGACTTTGAAGGACCTCATAAGAAAGAGAAACCTATATATGGAATGCCTTTAATTTCTGGGTAGTTTAAAGAATTATCAACACGGATTTGAACTGGCTATGTTTGGAATCTTTAAACCCATCAATAACTTTTTTCATGGAATTTTGCCAGTAAAATGTATTTAAATGCTGTTTTTTTCTGTAGGAACCTGATAGTTTTTGAGGATATCCTGCCATTGTTCTTTGTTGTAAATTCATTTCTTGCTGAGACAGCAGACAATTTATGTAGGTTTATATAAGAAGAACATAAAGAGTAATTCTGCGCTTTAGACGTGCACAGGCAATGTAAACGATACATGGAAACTTCGCTCCCTTGGCAGCCTTTTTACTGAATGCTGAAGACTCCTCTCGTTTTAATAAGTTAATGAAATGTAGAGGTTGTGGGAAGCAACCAAATCACAACTTTACAATGGAAATTTACAGGTCAGGAGATGGCCATTTTGCCTAAAGTATCTGAAAGAGACCTTCTGCTTTGATATATACCCCAATGACCTACAAATATTCAAGTATGTATATAATTCAATAAAAGCTACTTGTAAATCTGTTTGAGGCTGTTCATTCCAGATCACTTCTTTATCATCTTAATGTAAACTGCTGGAGGAACTCAGTGGGACAGGCAGCAAATCTGTGGAGTAAAATGGACAGATAATGTTTCAAGTTGGGATTCTTCAACAGGAGGTCTGATAGGTAGACAGAATATTATTTTCCCAGGGGAGAAATGTCAAATAATTGAGGATATGGCTTTAAGGTGAGAGAGGGAAATTTAAATGATGATATTCGAGGCCATTTTTTACAGAGTGGTGGGTGCTTGGAACATGCTGCCAGGTGTGGTGGTGGAGGTAGATATGATAGTAGGGTTTGAGGCTTTTAGACAGGCACATGGATATGCCAGGATTGGAGGGACGTGAATCATGGGAAAGCAGAGGAAATTAGTTGAACTTGATGTCATGTTTGATATTGTATGCCCAAGGGCCTTTTCTATGATGTACTGTTCTGTTTGTTCAATATGAAGAAGAGTCCCGGCCTAAAATGTTATCTGTCCATTTCTCTCCACAGATGCTGCATGACCAATTTAGTTCTTTTTGTTCAGGATTCCAGCATTTGCAGTTTCTTGTGCCTTCTCTTTATTATCTTATCCAATTTATCCTCCTGTACTGCTTGGTGATAGGAGGCAGAGAGCTGCTGGTTGAAGGTTGCTTATGGCCAGTGATGTACTGCCAGATCAGTGCTGCGATCCTTGCACTTTGTTACATGCATTAATGATCTAGATGTGAATGTTACGAGTAGTGTCGTTGACACAAAAAATTATGATGGTATACAGTCTTCAGTTACAGATCAATATTGATGAATTGGTAAAGTGGGCAGAGCAACGGCAGAATTTAATCCAGAAACATGTGAGCTGATGTGTTGTGGGAGGACTAATAAGGCTAGGATGTACATAATGAATGGAGGGAATCTATGAGCATCTAAACAATAGAGGTACCTTGGCGTGCAAGTCCAAGCATATTTGAAATCAGCAGCACACTAGTTAGGATGGTTTACATGATACTTGCCATCTTTATCCAGGCATATTACACAGGACCAGATAAATTATGATGACTGAGACTATAAATGCTGGTACTCTCTCGACATTTACAAATGTCAGTGAATACTGAAATACCATGGTACAGACGAAGTGTTGGCAAATGGGAGTACTATAGCTAGTAACCTGATGGATGGCATTATTTAGTTCACTGGCTGGAACATACCCTAGTCAAAATAAGATGGTTGTGTTTCAGCAGCTTCATCAATGGCCTTCCTTGGCTTCTTTTCATCATACTTCTGGGGATCTTTGCTGATTGCACAGTGCTCAATTGCCTTGCAGCTTTTTCTAGCAAATGGAGTTGCAAATAACATCCTTGCAATTTATCACAATAACAAGTAACCAACTGCTCTCTACATTACCATCATTGGACCCTGACAATGAGCATTGAGAAGTGTTGGGTCACAAATGATCAGCGACCTGAGTGAAGCACGCGTTCGCATAAATACTGCACTCTGTTTCTAATTTGATACTGAAAAACCGCAGCAATAATGCACCTGAAATGGAGGATGTGGTGCAGCAGGAATTTATCCTGCCAAAATGAAAACCATCAGTCACAAAGCTCAAAATAAAACCGAGAATGAAAAGTAGATAATTGGAAAAGCTGCTAGTTACTGAGGCGACAAAGCAATCACACCATTGACGTGGAAAAAAAAAAAATGCTTGCAGATGCCATTTTGAATTTTTTTTTTGCAAATAATTCAAATTAAATAATGTTGGGCGAAAGAGTGAAAAACAAACAGGAAAAGCATCAAACTTTGAAGTGTGTTGTAAATGTCATTGGAGATTTGGTCTGGGATTTATATTTATTATTGTATATTGTTTTCTGGTTTGGTCTGGGATTTATTTTTATTATTGTATATTGTTTCCATTTGGCTCATTCAGTCTATGCCATCTTTGGGCATTCCAATTAATCCCTACTTATTTCCCTGTGAGCTATTCTCTCTCACATACCTTGCAACACCCTCTGATGTTTCTACCACCTACATAAACTCAGGGTAATTACAGTGGGCAATTGACCTACCAGCAGATATTTGGGATGTGAGAAAGGTGGAATACCTGGAGCAAACTCGTGCATTTGCACTGGGAATGTGCGCACTCCACACAGACAGCATAAAGTCAGAGATATACAGCATGGAAACAGGCCCTTCGGCCAACCTTGTTCACAACGACCAAGTTGGCATAGTGGGCTAGTCTCATTTGGCCCAAAGCCCTCTGAACCCTCCTTATCCATATATATGTCCAAATGTCATAATTGTATCCACGTATGACTGCCGGTGACTGGTCATTCCAGAAACAGGCTAGACTCTGAGTGAAATGTTGTCCCCGGGAGCCCTCGTAAACTTATCTTCTCACCTTCAACCTATCAACAAAAGGATCTCCCCCGCATGTGCCTATCATTTGAATTTGGTGAAAGATGTGGACGCAGACCAGTCCACCATGCAAACCAGGCTGCCCCACCACCTCACCCCCATCCACTCCTTCTACGCTTCACGTTGCTTTAGGAAAGCAGTCAACATAATCAAGGATCGCTCACGGGGTGGTCATTCCCTCTTCCGCACTCTTTCATCAAGCGGACGATACAAAAGGTTGAGAGCACATACCACCAGATTCTGCATCAGTTACATCCCTGCTTTTATCAGCCTCTTGGAAAGATCTCTCGAAAGCTAAAGATGAATTCCCTGTTTTCCAAACTACCTTGTGGCCCATGTATTTTTTTTCTTTGTTGTATTTTCTCTGTAACTGTAACACTATCAGGCTGCCGTTTCAACAAACACTTGGACCGTCTTCCTAGACCTGCTGGATCTCCCGGTTAACAATCATTTTAACTCCCCATTCCCATACCGACCTTTCTGTCCTGGGCCTCCTCCATTGCTGGAGTGAGGCCACATGCAAAATGGAGGAACAACACCTTATATTCTGCCTTGGTAGCTTACAACCCAACTGTGTGGGCATTGAATTCTCCAATTATAGGTGGCAACTCTCAGTCCATCTGTTCCCTGTGCCCCACCTGGGTGCTCTCCCATTTCTCTGCCTATTCCACTCCCTTTCTACCTATATCTCTTCCATTGGGTTCACATTTCACTCTTCTTTTTTCCTTATCTTCCATCCTTTTGTTTCTTCACCGCTAGCCTTTGTCCAGCCATTTGCCAATGAAGCCCCCTCTCAACTTATTCACATATCACTTGCCTGGCATTGTCCCACCCGCACCAAAACATTGCCGATGTATGACCTCCAAAGAAGCCACCAGACCTGCTGAGTCACTCTAGTATTTCTTGGTTTTTTTGTAGTTCCATGTTTCTACACTATAATCTGCACTCTATTTTCTTTCTCATTTTGCATTACCTGTTAACTTCATATGGCTCGATTATACTTCATCAGCGTATGATTTGCCTGGTTTGCACACAAACCAGTGCTTTTTGTTATGGATAAAATGTGTGCCAATACGCATGTTAATTTAAAAAATGAAGTTATATTTATCTACAATTTTTCCCATCAACATACCCAAAGTTGCAGACACTTTAACGTGTAATATAATAACTGAACTCAAGTCTAAAGAAATAAATGTTCTAATTCATTCACTTACATTATCCATTAGCTAAGCATGATTAATAAACATTTGTTGTTAAAGGGGCCGGCACGCTGTATCGGCAAACACCATCCCAAAATAAGCACTGCACGAAACAACACTTTCACCGTGACAAAGACATTTTTGAGAGAGAGAGGAAGTGTTTGAAGATGTGCAGCATTCCATGTAAAATGGAAAAGAGGCACATAAAGACAAGAGAATTAGGACTAATGTGTTACTCTGAAAGAACCTTTGGACAGTTTTATATTTAAAGTCTAAATAAAGCCAACATGTTGCATAAAGACAAAGATGAATTAAATTGTAACAAGAAACATATTTTATACACTCCAGATTTTCTTCTTCCCTCATAACATCAAATAACATTGTTCTCAGGCATAGTTATAGAGCTGTGCAACATGGAAACAGGCCCTTCGGCCTACCTTGTCAATGCTGACCGAGTTGGCTAGAGCCCCCAAAACCCTTCCTATCCATATATGTCCAAATGTCCTTTAAAAGTTGTAATTGTATCCACTTTACCTTTTGAAAGCCCTTATATATTACTTAAAATTAAAGTTTTCATTAGTTTTCATTTCATCAGTTGTTTTAAATAAAAGGAAAAAGACTTGCCTTCGGAAAGTGAGTTTTGTGATTTTGGATATTACAAAACGTTCCAGCCAGGTGTTAAAGTTAGGTTAATGTTGTACTGTAGAATGTCGAACATATGCCGATCGTGAGCAACCAGTTTAGCAGTTAAACATTTCCTCACTGAGGCAGGTTGGAACAGGCAATGCACCACTCCAACTAGAATTGTCATTTCACGGTTAAACAACCTCCAGCGTTATAAAAGAGCAATTCCTAGGACCAGACCAAAAGGACAATCCACTTTGGAGTAAATCATCAATGAACGCTGTCACTGTTTATTTAATTGGAAATCAAAACAGGGAGCTGGAGTGATTCCATACTTTCAGACGATTATTTCCCACCACAGGCAACAAATCAGGAGAATCTGGGCAAAATGCCATTTAGAGATGCTGCTGCATTGTTTGTATTCTGGGTCAGTACTGAGGGTTTTACTGGGCTGATGTATAAATGTGCTTTGTTTGTGCAGAAGGAATTAAAGCAGGAGTAGGTATTTTGGCCTCTTGCACCTGTGCTATCATGGCTGATCTTTTCCCTTAATTTATCACTTAACCCTTGGTTCCCTTAATGTCCAAACAATCTATCGACCTCTGTCCCGAATGTACTCTCTAGCCTTTGTCACTATTTCCACCCAGCTGCCAATCCCGCCCACCTTCACCTGTATTAACATTTCACTGGCCAGGTTTTTTTCCCACCCCCATCTCTCTTTTCCAGCCTCACCCCCTGCCTCCCACCCCCCTACTCCACCAGCCTGGTGAATGCTCTCAACCCGCCAAGTCATCTGTCCATTCCCTCCACAGATTCTGCCTGACCCGCAGAGTTCCTCCAGCACCTTGGGTTAACGTGCATATTACTGGGAATCAAATCAAGCCAAGTCGAGTTTATTGTCAAGTACGGTGAGGTACAGGTAGAATAAAATTAGTGCTTGCAGCAGCATTATAGGAATGTAGACAACACAGTAAAATATAAATTATACATAAATTGCACAAAAGCTCCACAAGACCATGAAAAGAAAAAGACACTGCAAAAAAAAAAAACATTATTACAAAATACAATCAGAAAACAAGTCAGTGATACAATAAGAGGTGGTCTGTAGGTAAAATTAGGGTTCAAAAACCTGATAGTTATAGGAAAGTAGCCATTCCTGAACCTGGTGGTGTGGGACTTCAGGTTTCTGTGCCTCCTGCTCGATAGTAATAGTGAATGGAGGACATGGCCCACATGGTGAGGATCCTTGATGATAGATGCCATCTTCTTGCGGCAGGACCTCATGTACCTGTAGCTGCTTTTGATGGTGTGGAGGGTTGTGCCTATGATGGACTGGGATGAGTCCACCACTCTGCAGCCTCGTGTGTTCATGTGTGTTGGAATTCCCAGATTGCATCTTGTCAGGATATATACTTTCTACAGTGCATCTCTACAAGTTTGTTAGAATATTTGGTGACATGCTGATTCTCTTTAAACTTCTAAGAAAGTAAAGGTGCAAGCATACACTAGTATGGGTTGAGTATTGATGAATGGACAAAGCTATTGTCCAGTCTTATTTTTGGATTGGGAGTCTATGATGATTGTGTTACCGTAAGAATCAGTGCTACGTCCTAGCTGTTCATAATCTACATCAATGATCAGACGTGGCAATCAAGACTAATATATCTAGTCTGATAATCATGAACTAAGTGGCAATGGGTGTCGCCTAAGGAGAATGTAGGGGCGGGCGGGAGGGGGTCTTCAGGAGTGTGGGGCGTGCTGGTGGAAATGGATTGGCTCTGTATGAGCAAGGACATGGCGGATGAAATATAACATGGAAAGATGTGAGTTTAACCACTTTGGTTCTAAATCTATAATGATGAATGAGCTGAATGGTCTTTTCCTAATGAGCATGAGGGCTGAATGGCCTTTTCCTATTATTCATGTCCCTATTGTTGTACAGGTACATGAGGGCAGATTATGCCTGCAAGCTCCCTCTCAAACAAACTTGCTTTGGTTTAACATGTCATCTAAAGATCGCCCCACCAGCAGTTTTGCTGGGGGGGTTATGAACTTGCATCTCGTCAGAAACCAAACCCACATTGTGGGCCTGAAAGAAGGCAGATCTGTGTCTGCTCATGAATAAAATTACTGATGGGTATGTTTTTCTGAGTGCAAGTGTGTACATTGTATCTTGTACAAATGAAGCAGATATTAACTGATCAAATGATCTGCTTCAATTAATGCACGTTCTCATAACTGATAATTTTGACTGAAGTGTGTAGGGTGTGGATTAAAGTGAGGGCTTATCTAATGATTTGAATTCTGTGCAACCTATATACTGAAATATTTCCAGTCTTACTGTTCGTTTCGTTGTCTCATCTTTAATATTGAAACTACAGTTACCTGCTGATTATACATCTGTCTTTATTTACATTTCAGCGAGACCTGACAGCGACAGAGGACTTACGGCAGGTGAAAGTGTTGGAGATGTGTGTAGACACACAGGATAATAGTCTGGGAAACTTTGGTAAGTAAACCTTTTATAGCGAGGCACTATTTATTTACATCACTTTATTCATAGAAACTTCTGGGTCAATAAAAGAAGACACATAGTGCTGGAGCAACTCAGTAGGTCAGGCAACATGGGTAGGTGACATTTCGGGTCGGGATACCAGGTTGATATCTTGCTTTCACAGTATCTTGATATGTAAGAAGCCAGAGATTATTTTAAGATGTTAAGAATACATTACAGAGGACTTCACTGGAATGTGTGGCCATTTGATTACCATGACATTTTTTTCCATGAAATTACTTTCATTATTTAATCCTAATAGGAATTGCAGAAAGATTGTGAACTGATTATAACTGAGGGAAGAATATCTGACATCCCAAAGACTGAAGTTCATTTAAAATTCCGCCATCTGTATCCTAACTCTTATCCAATCCCATTCATTTCTCACCTCCTGATTTGATTCCAAGTTTTAAAATAAATCAGATTTCAAACTTTTTATTTAAGTTTTTAAATCCCTCTTTGCTTTAGCTGACCAAACATCTCTCAAAGGAGAGTCAGTGGATGTTATTTGATTGGATTTTCAGAAGGCCTGAAAGAAGGCAAAAGGTTGGAATAAATGGGATTATTTCTGGTTAGCTGCCATTGACTAGTGGCGATCCGCAGGGATTGGTGTTGGGACCGCCACTTTTGACGTTGTATATTAATGATTTGGATGATGGAACAAATGGCTTTGTGATCGTTGGTACAGGATTCCCAAAATGTTAATTTGCCAATTGAATCGGTAGTAAGGAAGGTACATGCAATTTTAGTATTCATTTCAAGAGGACTAGAATATAAAAGCAGCAATGTTATACTGAGGCTTTATAAGGCACTGGTCAGACCGCATTTCGAGTATTGTAAAGCAGTTTTGGGCTCCATACCTGAGGAAGAATGTGCTGGTGTTGGAAAGCGTCCAGAGGCTGTTTACGAGAATGAATCCGGGGATGATTGGGTTAATATATGGTGAATGTTTGACAGCTCTGGACCTTTGCTCGCTAGATGAGGGGGGACCTCATTGAAACGTACTGAATAATGAAAAGCCTGAAGAGCGTGGATGTGGGGAGGATGTTTCCAATAGTGAAATAATCTAGGACCAATGGGCACAGCTCAGAATAAAAGGACATACCTTTAGAAAGAAGATGAGGAGGATTTCCCATAGCCAGAGGGTGGTGAATCTGTAGAATTCATTGCCACAGATGTCTGTGAAGGCCAAGAATTGGGTCATTTTAAAGCTCAGCTTCCTATTAAATCTTTCCCTTCTTGCCTCAAACTTAGGCATCTATTCCTTGATTCCCCTACTGTGGGATAAAGACTGTGCATTCATCCTATCTACTGTCCTCATAATTTTATACACCTTTTATACATAAGGTCACTCCTCAGCCTCCAACTTGTTGAATTTTATTTATTTTGGATTCTTGATGTTTGTCTTTTGTCTCCTGTCTCTATTACTTTGGCCTTCTCGATATTTTCTGTCCAATTTCAGAGCACTGGTTGTTCCATTTCCTGTTCGGGCTGGCTGCTTGTTGTGTTTATTTTCTCCCTTTCCTATTTCCTGTTCTTTCAAAGTGCCATCCATCTGTAATAATGTTCCACTGAGGCGTTAACTGTCTTTGCCCTGACCTGCTTTTAGTTTTTCTGTTATGTTTTCCAATTGTTTTTAAAGCAGATCTACATAGCAGAAGATTACATCTCCAGCAAAGTGATTTGTTGTGAGCCTGAGTTTCATTCCATGTCTTGATAGCCAGCAGATCCAGAGAGTTACCTACCTGTATCCCGGACCCTGAGAGCTGCTGCAATCTCATCTAGTTGGGTGATGTGCCCAGGTAGTCAGCGCTGCAGCACTGCTGTAGTTGTCTCTGAGCGGTGGTCTTTTTTTAGGTAAAGCTGGCGTGTGTGGCACTTGCCACCAGCTATTAATCATTAACAAGACTGAGGCTCAAATCGCAGTTGCTTTATTGCAGTCGCTGCCTCAAAAAGGCTTGCAGTATCATCAAAGACCCACACCATCTCCCTGAGTGGCCACACACTCATCTCCCTGCTACCTTCAGGTAGAAGGTACAGGAGCCTGAAGACTGCAACAACCAGGTTCAGGAATACCTACTTCCCCACAGCCATCAGGCTATTAAACCTGGCTCGGACAAAACTCTGATTATTAATAACCACTTTCTGCTATTTGCACTTTATCAGTTTATTTATTCATGTGTGTATATATTTATATCATGGTATATGGACACATTTATCTCTTTTGTAGTAAATACCTACTATTTTCTGTGTGCTTAAGCAAAGCAAGAATTTCATTGTCCTATACAGGGACACATGACAATAAACTCACTTGAACTTGAAATCAGCTACTTGAAACAGGTTTATTTTATTTTCAAAATCCACAAAACTTCAGCATTTATTCAGATTATAGGAATTATTTGCTGTAAGCATTTTGATTTGGATTCTGTTCACATTATTTAAGTTTTTCTTAAACAGTGTATTAGATCACAAACAGAGACACAAGAAACTGCAGATGCTGAAATCTTGAGCAAAAAAAAATTAAAGTGCTGGAGGAACTCAAGCCAGTCAGGCATGTTTGTGGAGGGACTGGACAAACCACATTTTGGTTGGGACCCTTCTTCAATCAGGTTCCAAATCTGAAACAACTGTGTATTTCCCTCCACATATGCGGTTTGACCTACTGAGTTCCTCCAGCACTTAGCTTTTTGTATTAGATCACAAGCCTGGTATGTTCCGTAATGCCCACAATTCACCACAGCAGCATTCACAATGTGACAAGTGTTACCAGTGAAGCCAAGAGCTTGGTGATTTTACTTGGCAGTTTCGAGATGATGGATTGAAAGACTAATCATGTTGAGTAGGAATTATGTCTGTGATAAGATGGCGTGGGCAGAGACAGCAGAAACAGCCTGCCTTTCATCCTGGGGTAAAGAGAATAAACAGACCCAATTTGTGGCATTGGAGTAAACAAACACAAAGAACGAGATTCTGCAGTAAAACGGATGCAAAATCAATTCTCTGTTCCCTCCCCATCACCCGCCTTTCCTTTCTTTTTCGTTGTAACGACCATGCCCGGGATTGTTTCTTCAGGAAACAGAAGCAATAGATGAGATTGTAAAGGAAATGAGGTTTAAGCATGCCTGCTTGCTGCAATAATTATTAATATTGCATGAATTTAACATTTTGATGCAGAAGCATTATACATAATAGGCACATGGGACTTTAAATGAGGGAAAAACATTTGAATTTCCATATATTTTAAGACAAATTACTTTTGTTTCTGAACTGGAAATGGGTTTGATTGTGATTCAGTTTTGTTCAGCAGCTGTGTTACTTACAATAGTATGATTTTCATTTATTTTCCTCTATTTGTCTTTGTGGCCACTGTGAAGCTTTATCTGTGGGCCTTTCAAGATCTTTATATGAAATAAGCACTTTCACTTAGTAATACAAAGACAACAGCATGTGAAAACTTTCCAGCAATTACATGCTTTAAAGTACGAAGTTATGAGATCAGCCTTCATAAGGAAATTGATCCCAAGGCCTTTCTGAATGTATTGCTTGTATTGCTATTCTATGTGGGCTGTATGTATGTAGCTGAGGCTGATTTAATGAAGTTCACCAGAAGCAGCTGCTGTGGGTCCTTGCCATTTTAATTGTAATTTTATATATTTTTTTATTTCTGTGTATTTTACTAATTCTAAATTAATGCAAAAAAATGTTGTCTACTTGCAGGTGAATATTTGCCTAGTTTGGTTCAACTAAAGCTGAACAGCAGTTTTATTGCATCAGTAAGGTATGTCAACAACTTCAGTGTAGAGTCATAGAATCCTATAATCATGCAGCATGGAAACTGGCCATTCAGCCCATGTCAGCCACAACAAGTAGTGGGCTCTCTTCGCTATAATCCCATCTCCCAGAACATGGCCCAGAGCCTTCCAAGTCGAGGCGACACTAAACACTTCTGAAATGCTATCAGTGACCCAGCTTCCACCACTCTCTCTCTCTCTCTCTCTCTGGCAGTGTGTTCCAGTTACTCGCCATTCTCTGGTTAGATCCCCACTAAATCTCCTCTCCCTTTTCTTAAATCTATGTCCTCAAGATTTATCTATCTCTGATATGGGGAGCAGTTTCCTGCAGTCTAGCTTATCTATACCCCTCATGATTATTTGGCCTCAGTGCAATAAAAGACGCAGTCCATAAAAGATTTAAGTTTACCAGAATGTTGCCTGAATTATGGGGTATTAGCTACCAGGAGAGGTTGGACAGACTTGGATTATTTTCTCTGGAGTGCCGAAAGTTGCGGGGAGAACTGATAGAAGAGTAAAAAATTATCAATGGAAAAGATAGGATAGACAGTCACAACCTTTTTCCAAGGATGGAAAAATCAAATATGAGAAGGCTTAGCTTTAAGGTGAGAGAGGCAAAGTTTAATGGAGACGTATGGGGCAACATTTTTACACAGAGGGTGGTGAGTGCTTGAGACGTGCTGCCAGGGTTGGTGTTTGGCAGATATAATAGTGGCATTTAAGAGGCTTTTGGCTGGACATGTGGATATGCAAGGAATGGATGGATATGGATTATATGCAGATAGATATGTCTTGGCATCGCGTTCAGCACAGACATTGTTCTTGCGCTGTACTGTTGTCTGTAAGATCATAGATGCTGCAGTTAGTGTGTGTCATAGATTCATAGAAAATAGGTGCAGGAGGAGGCCATTCAGCCTTTCGAACCAGCACCACCATTCATTGTGATCATGGCTGATCGTCCCCAATCAATAACCTGTGCCTGCCTTCTCCCCATATCCCTTGATTCTACTAGCCCCTGGAGCTCTATCTAACTCTCTCTTAAATCCATCCAGTGACTTGGCCTCCACTGCCCTCTGTGGCAGGGAATTCCACAAATTCACAACTCTCTGGGTGAAAAAGTTTTTTTTCACCTCAGTCTTAAATGGCTTCTCTTTTATTCTGAGACTGTGGCCCCTGGTTCTGGATTCGCACAACATTGGGAATATTTTTCCTGCATCTAGCTTATCCAGTCCTTTTATAATTTTATATGTTTCTATAAGATCCCCCCTCATCCTTCTAAACTCCAGTGAATACAAGCCTAGTCTTTTCAATCTTTCCTCATATGACAGTCCCGCCATCCCAGGGATCAATCTCGTGAACCTACGCTGCACTGCCTCAATCACAAGGATGTCCTTCCTCAAATTCAGAGACCAAAACTGGACACGATACTCCAGATGTGGTCTCACCAGAGCCCTATACAACTGTCGTGTTCAAGAGCTGGATGGTTATTGGGAAGAAGCAATTCTTGAACTTGATGGTCATCATTTCCAGCCATCTGTACCTTCTCCCCTATGGTAGTAGTGAAATGAGTGCGTGTCCAGAGTGGTGGTTTTTGTTTTAATTTGGTTACACCAGCTGCATTGTATTCCACATCAATCCAGCTTCCCCTATCTCCTTCTCACTAGCAGTCTAGGAGACCACACACCTCCACATTCTGCACCTGAATGTTCTCCCATTCCTGCTTGCTTTTGCATAATTCTCTCGATGCATTTCCTGGCTTCAGAAGTGCTGTATTAGCTGTAAAGTGCATTCAGATATCCCAAGGTTGTGTAAATGGTCACACAAATGCAAGTCTTTCTCTCTTATGTTTTTTTAAATGAATGTCATTATATACTATGTATGGTTTACAAGGTCACAAGCCAGGGTGAGGTTAAAGGAAAGTTTCTGGCCTTTTATTAACACTCCTCCACAGTCTGAGTCTGCCAGTCTTCCCATTCTAGTTGTCCAGCTGTTTTTTGAATGAATCAAAAATCCGGTGTCCCTGCCTCAACTCTCTTCCCTAGCAACCAGTTCCAGCTGTGCAACCGTTTTCATTGTAAAAAAAAACTTGCTGGCATCGAGGTGTCTCTTTTACTAGATACCAACTGGCATTCAGCCATCCCAACACTTGGATGGTTCAGGTCTGAGATATTCACCCTCTTGTCTTCCCCTCATCCCGCCCTTCCCCCCCCGTCCCATCCTTTCCCCGACACCCACCAAGTCACTTTGAAAAACAGTCTGTCAAAAATATCCCTGAGATTATCGGAAAGGTTCACCCATTTGAATCATTAGGTGATCATTGAAAAATCTTTTAATTGTGTTTCTCATTATGGATTTAATTTGGTTTCTGCTTGAGGGTGAATTCATGGGCCTACAGTAGTTCTGTGAATGATTATTAGCTCTATTTCTGTGAATGTACCATGTCTTCCATTTAGATCTAGTGGTCTTTTTGATTACAAGAACAGTATTTACCTATTGGCAGTTTATTTGAACTATTGTTTTTTGGGAGATCGTCCAGGATAGCCAGCAGAGTATCTCTCTCCGCCTCAGATATTCTAATATGTCAGCCTGTTCCATGTTTAAAGATTGTCTGTGAAATTCTCCTTTGAATAGTGGCCACTTTTGACAATTATTGTCTGCTTCAGTCGTGTGCACCTTCGGAGCACAGAAGCATGCTAACCATATGCTCTTCTTATGTCCATGTCAAATAATTCCCTCAGCTTTAATTTCCTCTTTGACTGCCTAAGTTGTGTGATAAAATTGAAATTATTTTTTATATGTTTTTGATAATATCCAGGCTATGAGATCTTTCTTGATTATAAGGCTTTAGAGGGATGTGCACTGAACACGGGCAAATAAGACCAGCCTAGATGGGGCATCTTGGTTGGCAGAGACGAGTTGGACGATAAGGACAATTTCCACACTACTTGACTCTGAGTTGACAATTATCTTTCTTCTATTATTCCTCTATGGAATGGAGATATCTCTCCCTAATTGCCCCGAGGCTGATAAGGCAGTTAATTGTTAAGCTGATCGGGCTAAATTTGCCCAGGTGGTGGGGTGGCAGATTTCCTTCACTGAAGGACAACTGTGAACTGGATGAGTTTTTATGAAACTCCAGGAGTTTCATGCTTACATTATTGATAGCAGGTTTTTAAAAAAGGTACTAAATTGACTTGATGATTTGAATTTGAATTCCCTATGGTGAGTTCTGAATTCAAGTCTGAGGACCAATGGTTCAGAGTATCAAATTTGTAACAGATAGGTAGGATCCATAAAAAGATATATCTAAATATTATCTTCTGGAGTTCAAGCTGCTAAGTCTGCACTTGGAACATAGAAAATAGAACAGTACCACAGGTACAGGCCTTTCGGTTTTTTAGCGATAGTTGTTTTTTTCGTGTGTTGCTTGCTCCCCTCCATCGGTAGAACTACGCTTCCAATGACCCATCCTTCTGGGTTGTGCCTGAACTGTGTCAATGCTAGCCAAATTTTTGGATAGTTGCTTCAATGATGAGGGAAGACCCCACTGGACATTATTTCTTCCTCCCCATACCCACAGTAAAACAACTGTGCTGAAATGGATCAAGCACCTAGACCATTCCCCAATTCCACATGCATACCCTCACTCTTACATACACATACATCTGCAGTCAGCGATCTTCACTGAGCATTGTTTCATATGACTGATGGTAATAAAAGCTATGTGATGTACAGCGAGCTTTTGCAGGGAAAGTTCATTGTTTTCACAGAGGGTAGTGCGTGCATGGAACGAGAGGAAACGTTAGAGTTGAGTACACTTACCACATTTAAAAGACACTTACACATGTACACGAATAGAAAAGGTTTGGTGCTTATAGGCCAGGCACATGGGATTCAATTAGTTAAACAACTTGGCTGGCATCGACGAGTTGGGCCGAAGGTCCTGTTGCTATTCTGTACAGCTCTGTGATAATACAGGTTGGGGCATCTTCTTCTTTGTTCATGTCTGCTTTGTTAGTCTGTGATCTGCGCAGTGCCTCAAACACTTTACGTCATATGGTCTAGACTATCGCCTCTCAGAGGCCTATTTCCCTGAACGGTAGAACTCTGCTGTCTGGAAACTCCATCTGATGAATTCATAATTCCACAAAAGTTCAAAAAAAGAACCAGATTCTTTAAGTTAGAAATGATGTCTTGCTTCAGCTTTTGTATTTTATTGACAACACATATGTAAAAGTACTAGCGCATGGCCCTATGAAATGAATGATTAAAACAGAGGTACAAAGTGTGACCGAGGCTGTGGATGAGCAATTTCCTTTTTTTACAAATGACCCGAGTGCTGTTTTTGTGCAGCTGTGAGGGTGGGATAATTTGGACTGTGAGGATCTGCAGGCCCCCTGTGGATAATGCTCCATGCTGTCAGTTCACAGTTCAGTTCAAGCAGGAAGTCGGGTCACGTCTATCACTTCTTATTTTTTTGGCTTGGCTTCCTTCCCCCACCCCTAAAGCTGGAAGTGGACTGCTTTTTATATTTCATACTTGATTACTTCAAGTTGTAGTGCAGATTGACAATATAGAAAGCCAGATTAACTGAGGTACAAAGATGTTTTGAATGAAGTATGGGTTCAGGACTTGAAGTTGCAACATTTTGTCTGTTTGAATAAAGGGGTTTCCTGTTTCTTTTACAATGCATTGATGGATTACCTTCTGCCTTTTAAGACATTAGTATTTTGCATTCTGCTGGCATGTGCCTGATTGTACCTGATTGAGTCTAGAGTTTACCATCTTTTTTGCATTTGCTTTTTACAGCCATACCCTAAATTTTAGTCCCTTCATAATTGATGACAAGTGGCGGCCTCCTGGAGATGTCCTGCCCTTTTATGTGGTTCTGCGGCAGGGGCCTTTGCACAAGTCAGTGTGGTATAGTTCTGAAGCAATCCTTTTATGTTTAAAACTTTCCTTTTCATGTGTCTCTCGGCGATCACCCATGGTGGTTGACAAAGTCTGTTTGATGCCTCGATGGAGCAGACACAGGGCATGAGAAGATGTCAGACCTCTTTCGGGATGTTGCCACATTCTCTCTGCCTGGTTGGTTTGATTTAACAAGGCGATGTGTGTTGCAGGTGACGATCACAACTTATTACTTCAGGGCTGCCAACATTGGGTGAGAGTTGGGAGTGAGAAATTGTGAGAGACCAAGCCCGAGGGAGCGTAGCGACTGAGGTTGGGGGGGGGGGATGGGGGTGCCCCCCCTCCCATTGGTACGGAGCTTTTGCATTTTTCAGCTTGAAATTGTGCAATCTGGTGCATACTGTGGCGAGTCTTTTAACTTACACTTGAATGCGGTATTTATGCTTTAAATTGGATTAGCTATGAATACGGTTAGGCTAAACAACATTCTTAATTACATTCCACAGTAGAGCCAGGCTTTGAACAACAGGTGCAGCACATGAATGATCTTAGTGTATTCATGTATGGAAATCAGATTATAATCAATCACGCCTCCGACGGCCCGGGACTCCATGGCCGGAGCTGCAGCGAGCGACTCGCCAGCCCGGCAAACACTCGCCAGCCCCGTAAATACTCGCCAGTCCCGGCTCCCCGTCCGCATCTGTTCCCGCCGCTGCTTCTGCTTCCATCCCTCCCTCAGCCCCGGCTTCAACACCCGCGGCCCATGCATTTGATATAAGTTTTGAAATTCTCATTGATCACAGAATTTCTCATGACAGAGCGTGAGAAATTTGTGATCAGCGTGAGAGTGTGTGAATTTGTACAAATGCGTGATTCTCACACTCAATGCATGAGAGTTTGCAGCCCTGTTACTTTCTGTGTGCAGAAGTATGGCAAGTTACACACAGAAACTCTTTTTGATTTATTGTTACTGCTGAATCATAGAAGTTTCAGAATAGGAAGTGGTTAGTTGGCATATCGTGTCAATGCTGGTTTATTTTGAGGATTAAGTAATTTATATCTTAAAATTTAGCCATAGAACTGTGCAAGACAGGGAGTGCCATTTACTGCTTGTTCTGTGCAGCTCCGAGCCTGTAAATATGGAACCAATCCCACTGCCCCACCCTCTCATTTGCCCTGCATTTCCCTTTACCCATCTATTCTATTTCCCTTTAAAGGATGCATTGATATACCACACACAGTGATAATTATGACCCAAGTACACTCTCTGCAATTTAAAGATCATAGAACTATACATCACAAGAACAGGCTCTTCCACCAAAGTTGATGCCACATTAAACTAATCTCTCTAGCTGCATGTGATGCATATCTTTACATTCTCTGCATACTTACAGGCCTATGTAAAATCCTCTTAAATGTCGTTATCATACCTGCTTGCACCACTGCCCCATTCCAAATCTCTTTCCTCCAGTTGGCAATTATTGCCCATTCGAAGGAAATAATGTTAAAAGCAATTTTTTTTCTTACACAAAAAACAATGTGCTAGAGGAACTCAGCAGGTCAGGCAGCATCCGAGGAAGAAATGGACAGACAACGTTTCGGGTCTGGACCTTTCGAGAGAAGGGCGGAGATAGGAACCGGGGCTGAAGGTGATAAATGAAAAGTCAAAAGAGTGCAGATGGTGGAATTTGAAAAGAGACAAAAGTGGAGAGTGAAATGTTCAAAGTTCTAAGTTATTTGTCACATGCACCATAAGGTGCAGTGAAATGTAATTTACCATGCAGCGTTACAATTAAAAAGGACACAATACACAGCATAATTCAACACAGACATCCACCACAGCATTCTTCACTTTGGTGGAAGGCAATACAATTCAGACAGTCCACCTCCTCCTCCTCCTCCCTTGTTCACCCGTGGTCGGGGCCCTGACCCTCCGTAGTTGCCAGTAGCTCACAGACCGCGGCTTCCAGATGTTGTGGCCTCACTCTGCCAATAGAGGCCCAGAAAAGAAACGTCAGTATGGGAAATTGAAGTGGCCAGCAGCCGAGAGCTCCAGCAGGCCCTGGTGGACCGGGCACAAGTGTTCGGCAAATCGGTCGCCTAGTCTACATTTGGGCACAGCAATGTAGAGGAGGCCTGATTCATCACGTTTAAAGGTCTAAGTAGTCTGAGAACGTACTAAATATATGTGCAAAACTGATTACAATTACAAAATTATTTCTAAAAATTAAGAATAGTCCAAAGGGAAATGTTCTAGTTCTAGGTGTCACAATGATGACAATGTGCTCACCATCCCGATCGTCCCATGGGGACCAGAGTACCGATGAGGAGAAAGCCACTGGAGACGCCGGATGCGAGGAGTAGGCTGGTTAGAGGGTGAAACTGGGTAATACCTCCAGCCCTTTCAAGGTCGGCTGCAGGAGGCGCCCCCAGGATACAAAGAAGACCGGATCACAAGAGGGACGTCAGTACGCAGGCCGATCCGGTTGAAGGTGATGAAGGAGCTCCCTGCAGGAGCCTGGAGCTTAGCTGGATCGGGAACTGCTCCAGTAGACTGAGCGTGCGGGCGGACCGGACATTGGGCTTCGGAAATGGCACCAAAACAAGACGCTGCCCGCATGTGTAAATATGCAAAAATAATTTCACTGTGCGATTGCACATGTGACAAATAAAGCACCATTGAAACATCGGGAGCACCACATGCAATAGACAATGTTAGAGGAGTGCGATCAACTGGATTACTCTTGCATGGAGCTGGGATGAACTTGTGGCTGTAACCCTTCTATGATTAATTTACCGGCCCTTACATTTCCAAATGACAATTAATTTTAACTTGGAATAGAGTTTCCATCCATGAAAATCTCCATGCAGGGATATTTTCACGTATGGACATGCTATTCCAAGTTACAATTAACTGCCATTTGGAAATGTAAGAGCCAGTAAATGAATCTTTATCCTAAATGGATCTTTGTCCCAAGATATTCAACCCTCTTAGCTTATTAGCTAAGATATTAGCTTAATCAAATGCTTCCTGTCCACTGTGCTATATATTTTTCATCACTGCTGTGCTGTTAACATAATTTCCTTTCTGTTTCTTAACTCTTCATTTGAATTATGTCTTTTGCAAGCCCTAAGGGCAACCTTCCTTTCCAACACTGGAAACAAATCCGACAGTGACAATGTTTTCCCACACCCTTATTTCCATCTGTAACTCTCCTGAAAAAAAAGCTATAACCGGGTAATGTGCACTTCCAGGCATCCCCCAGCTGTTGTAGCTATAATAGCACACCCTTCCATAATTCAGAGTACTCAATGTTTAAATTATTGTGGAAATTATATAGGTCCCTATTAACTCAACTCCAGGCTCGTGCAGAAAAAAGCAACGATCCTGGAAATCTGAAATAAAACACCAAATTGTTTGAATGAAATGCTTTGATTGATTGATTAATTGAAAGCTACAGCACTAAGGGGGTCAGGCAGCATCAGATAGTGGAGGGAATAGACAGACGATGTTTCGTGTCAGGACTCTTCCTCAGGGTTTCGGCCCGAAACGTTGGGTCTGAAGAAGGGTTTCGGCCCGAAACATTGCCTATTTCCTTCGTTCCATAGATGCTGCTGCACCCGCTGAGTTTCTCCAGCATTTTTGTGTACCCTCTTCCTCAGACAGTCTACCCATTCCCTTCACAAATGCTGCCTGACCTGCTGAGTTCCTCCAGCGCTTTGTTTTGCTCAAGATTCCAGCACTACAGTTTCTCGTGTCTCTGGGTAACAACATGAACAGCTGGCCCTAGCCATTTCTATCAAGTTTCTGAGGATTCTTGTGTATTGTTCTAATAGATTTTTGCATTCCCATGTGCGAATGTTGGCAGCTTGTGTTGACTTTCCCCTAAGTCATCAGCAGCTGGTGTACCTAGTCCTGAATTTATATCTGCTGCAGAAAAGTCAGTAAATAATCTCAGCTGTCACTTAGAAAGGAAGGGTGAAGGTACCACTTTTCATAATGTTTTTAATTTGATAATGAGATGTGGACATTGTTGGCAAGGACATCATTCATTGCTCATTCCTAATTGTCTCCAAACAGATTGCCAACATAGGCTATGTCAGCCATGTTGCTGCGTTTCCAGAGTCACAGATGGATTATAAACTACTTAAAAACATAGAATGTGGAAAAATGCAGCAAAGCCCTTCGGCCCACAATGCCTGTGCCAAACATGACACCAAACTAAACTAATCTCATCTGCCTGAACATGATCCATACCTCCCCCATTCCCTACATAAGGGAGGCAAATTTGCTTCCCTGAAGGACGTTAATGAATCAAATAACTTTTTTTTAATACAACAGTCCTGTCGTTTCATGGTCCACGTTACTGATACCAGCTTTCTATACAGACTTATTTAATTACTAAAATTACAATTCCCCTGCAGTGTGCTGGGATTCAACCTCGTATTTCTGGATCAATACTTCATGCCACTGGATACTGATCCAGTAACAATTGCTATGCTACTACATAACCCATAGAAACATAAACCAATGTACCATATACTTCAGGAGTGGATAGTAAAAGTGCCTTGTCTTTCTGGGGGAAACAATGTTTGGAGATGTGCAGATCATATATATGCGTCAAAAAGATGTTTAAACAATTAGTTAAAAGTTGCTTGTGTGGTCTTGTGGTATATAATAACAGTACTTGATTGACTGTAAAACATGCTGTACATGGAGTCACAAAATCTTACACCTCTGTGTGAAAATGTTGCCCCTCAGGATCATATTAAAACTTTCCCATCTCTCCGTAAATATAGAATATAGAACATGGAGCAGTAAAGCACAGGAGTATGCCATTCGGCACACAATCTGAACAAGATACACTAATCTCCACTGCCTATATATGATCAATATACCTCTACATCCTGCATATAAATGTGACTCCTAAACACCATGATTATATTTGCGTCCACCAAGATCCCTGGCAGCACATTCCAGGCATCCATCACCCTCTGTACAAAGCCTTGCCCTGCACATCTCCTTTAAACTTTGTCCCTGTCACCTTAAAGCTATGCCCTGTCGTCTTTGACAATTGCACCCTGGGGGGGGAAGATTCTGGTTGTGCACTCTATTTATGCCTCTCATAATTGTATATACCTTAATCGTATCCCTCTATCCTCTGCACCCTCCAGCACTGTAACATCTTTACTATAGCGTGGTGACCAGAACAGCAAGCAGTGCTCCAGCTGAGGTCTGAATAATGTTTTACTTTGTTACAGTATAACCTCCCTGCTCTCATTCGATGCACTGACTAATGAAGACCAGTATTCCATTTGCTTTCTTAATCATGTTATACACCTGTGCTGCCACCATCAAGGATCTTAGACTTGTGCACCATTCTCCCCCTGTTCTTGCCAAGGACCCCACCATTCATGTTAGATGCCCTCAGTACTCTCTTATGGCATATGTGATATTTTGTGCCCTTGCGGTGGCTCAGGGCTCATTCATAAAGAGGGTGCATTTTATTTCACAAAAGCACAATTGTTGTATTGCTCAGACAAACTGAGGCAAATTCTATTGCTGAACTCAATCATTTCTGTCCATAGCATGACCTTTAATATCCTACTGCATGTTGAATAATTCAAGAATGTCCTGAGCCCCCTTGTTAAAAAGTAACAACCTGATTGAGTCTTGGGAATTACGGACCCAGGACCGGTGATAGAGAAGAAGGAACGTCTGCAAGAGCACTGAAAGAAGGCGTCACCTTCCACCACCCCTCAGTCCGTCCCCTTGTGCATCACATGCCATGTGTGGTAGGGTCTGCTGGTCCACCTGGGCCCAGCAGCCACCTCAGGACCCCCATAATTTCAATGGGAACATGTCATTCTCGACCTTGAAGGACTTGAGAAGATGAAGATGACGCACTTATGTTCCCAGGTCTTGCTTAAACCAGAACAAATGATTTCTCTGCACAATGTATGCATTTTTTTAATCTTTTCCTTTTTTTTAATCTAGATGTCCTTGCAGTTTTTTGTGTCATGTCTTTTGACATTTAACAACTCCCTTCAGCAACTTTCTGAGATACCATGCTTTTGTCACTGAATGATGAAATCCTTCAACAGAAGACTGTTATTCGAACATTGTGACCTTAGATATAACGGAGTTGAATCATAGCCCATACACAAATGCATCTTTTTTAATTTTAAAGAAAGCGCACTTTTTGTGCTGCTCTGAAAATTATTGCAAATTTAGATTATACTGACGCAGTCAAGGATTTCTGTCTTTTCAGAAGCGTGATCTTTAATATCTTGCAGCATTTTGAATATGTATCAGCTTTATGTGTGTTAGCTAATGGGCGCCCAAGAAACTGAAGATGCTGAAATCAAGCAATACACAAAGTTCTGGAGAAACAGCAGATCAGGCAGCATCTGTGGAGGTAATGGACAGATGACATTTCGGTTGGGACCCTACTTCAGATAACATTTAATCATATTGTCCAAAGTTAAATGAAATATTTTCTTTTCTCCCAAGAAATGTCAATACACATGCACATATCCCAACTCAAAACGTTGCCTGCCCATCCATGTCCTGCAGAGATGCTGCCTGACCCACTGTTACTCCAATTACTCAGTGTTTTGCTCAAGATTCTAGCATCTACAATTCCTTGATTCTCTGTGTATTTTCAATTTAGATTGAGACCAGTAATAAATGTAAACATGACATTAAGTACAAAATTAATGTTGAGGGCACCTAACATGAGACTCGTGCATAGGTTACACAGAAAAGCTGGAGAAACTCAGCGGGTGCAGCAGCATCTATGGAGCGAAGGAAATAGGCAACGTTTCGGGCCGAAACCCTTCTTCAGACTCGCGCAAGTGGACAAAAGACCTGCCCTTTCTGCTTTGCATATCCTGTCACCTGGGTCCATCTCCATGTGATAATTCTGCCCTATGCAGTGTAAAGCAGAGTACAGAATCACAGAGTGCAACTTTGACCCAGTGCAAAGAATCAGTACTGCCGAAGGTGCAGGCTAGTACCTTTCGTGGAAATATAGATTGAATTCGTGCAGGACATTGGTGAGGCTGCACTCGGAGTATTGTGTTCAGTTTTGGTCATTCAGCAATAAGAAAGATGTCATTCAGGTGGAAAGAGTGCAGAAGAGATTTTCGAGAATGTAGCCAGGACTCTATAGGAAGAGATAGGGCAAGCTAGGATTTTATTCCTTGGAACGCAGGAGGCAGGAGGGGTGATTTTATGCAGGTGTATAAAATCATGAGGGGAATAAATAGGGTGAATGTGCAAAGTCTTTTATCCAAGGTGGGGGAATCAAGAATAGACATAGTTTTAAGGAAAGATTTATTAGGAACCCGAGGGACAACTTTATCACACAGAGAGTGATAGGTACATGGAACAAACTCCCGGAGGAAGTAGACACAAAATGCTGGAGTAACTCAGCGGGACAGGCAGCATCTCTGGAGAGAAGGAATGGGTGACGTTTCGGATTGAGACCCATGATCAATCTGAAGAACGGTCTTGATCCGAAACGTTACCCATTCCTTCTCTCCAGAGATGCTGCCTGTCCTGCTGAGTTACTCCAGCATTTTGTGTCGACCTTCGATTTAAACCAGCATCTACAGTTCTTTCCTATATATTTTGCCAGAGGATGTAGTTGTGGCAGATACAATAACAATGTTTAAAAGACATTTGGGCAGGTATATGGATGGGAAAGGTTTATAGTGATTTGGGCCTAACATGAGCAAATGGGACTAGTTTAGATGAGACATATTTTGTGCCAGAATGGGTAAGTGGGTTGAAGGGCTTGTTTCTGTGCTGTGTGACTCTGGCTGCATTCAGTCTACACAATGTGGTTTGCTCTGCTCTGGAAAAAGTGAACGCAGATTGGGTGATCACTCAGCAGAGCTCCTGCTCAGTCCACAGGGGCAATCTTGAGCTTTCTGTGGCCTGCTACTTTAATTCCCCTTCCGACCCGTCTGTCTGTGACCCCCTGCTCTGCCATAGCGAGGTCCAACATAAACCTCATCTTATCAACATCCTATCTCCTGTCTGGGCTCTTTGCGGCCCTCCAGAATGAACGTTAAATTATTGTATTACCGATCAGTACTCAAGCTCCTTATCACCTGATCTGTCATAACCTAGCTCCACGGGTGTTTTACTTAGACCTTACTCCTCCCCCTTCACAAGTTCTGAGGAAGGGATACTGACCAAAACATTAACTGCTTTCCCTTTCCACAGACGCTGCTTGAATAGTTGAGCTCTTCCAGCTGTTTCTATTTTGTTTCAGAGTCCAGCACTTGCAGTTTCATTCGTTTTCCAAAATTAATTAACGATCTAATTTTCCATGAGTGATCATAACATGATATACTTCTTGGATGCTACTTGGATTTGTAGACTTGAATTAAAGGGAGAGGTTGGATAGGTTGGGACTTTTTTATTCGGAACATAGAAAGCCTTCTTAAGGTATACAAGATAGTGAGGGGCATGGATAATGTGAACCCTCGTTGTCTTTTTCTCAGGGTGGAGGATTCTAAAACTAGGTTTAAGGAAAGAGGGAAGAGATTTAAGAGGGACCTTGGGCAACTTTTTCACTCAGGGGGTAGTCTGTATCTGGAACGCGCTGCCTCAGATACAGATACATATGTAACTATTAAAACACATTTGATGGGATGTGGATTAGGAAGGATTTAGAGAGCTATGGGCCAAATGCAGGCAAATGAAACTATCCCAGTTTGGCAATTTGGTCATAGAAACATAGAAACATAGAAAATAAGTGCAGGAGTAGGCCATTCGGCCCTTCGAGCCTGCACTGCCATTCAATATGATCATGGCTGATCATCCAACTCGGTATCCCATACCTGCCTTCTCTCCATACCCCCTGATCCCTTTAGCCACAAGGGCCACATCTAACTCCCTCTTAAATATAGCCTCCCTCTTAAATCATTGACAAGATGGGCCGAGGAGCCTGTTTCCATACTGTACAGCTCTATGACTGTAAGTGGACAGAAGTTGTGGAATCAAAAACTAGAGTCTGGATTCAGAACAAAGGAAGTTACGATGGTGTGAGTTATGGAATGATTATTGTAGATTGGGGAAATTTACTAAACAGGTTGATGGCCAATAGATTATGAATATTTAAAGAATGTCTACATGAACTGCAATAATTGTTCATTCCTGTCCGGTCTGGCACAAAAGTAAGTCTGGAAAGAGAACTCATCTGTGGCTTATGAAGGAAATTAGGGATAGTATTCAATCCAAATAGGAGACGCATTACATTGCCAAGGAAAGCAGCTGGCCTGAGTAGAATTCAGTAAGAGTACACAAAGATTGATTAAGAGGCACAGATGGAGTATGATAAGTTTGTAAGGAATATAAAAACTAATTGTAAAAGCTTCCAACAAATTCTAAAAATGGAGAAGGAAACAGTGAAAATGCAATCTGGGTCATCAACAATAAGAAATAGGGGAAGAATGAAATTATAGAGGAATTAAATGCACACATTGTTTTGTCTTCACAAAGAAGGACACAAATAAGCTGCCAAAAATGTCAGGAAAACAAAGACAGTGTGAGAGACTGAATGAAATCAGCATTAGTAAATTCTTTGCACCTTAAGGAAGTACAATCTAGGTATTTCCCATGAAATAAAATAGAGTAATTAAAGCTAGAAATGTATCTTTGCATCATTATAATTGCTGGATATTCAAGGTATCCCAAGGATATGCGAGTGGAGTTGTAACTTGGGGTAGGTCAATCTTAGTCGTGTTGAATGATGGAGGTTTGTGGAAATGAATGGCCGGCATCTGCTATTGTTTATTGTGTGGCAGATCAAGAGTGAGAGCAGATATGACAAATGGCACAAAATTGCCCGTTTTGACAGGAAAAAGAAATATAACATTTAGAGCGGTCTGAGCTGCAGAAGCACCTGGTGTCCTTATGTGCGATTCTCAAAATACTAGTATTTAGTGTATAACAAGTAATTAGGAAAGGTAATAGTATGTAAACTTTTATTGAAAGAATTGAATAGAAAAGTTTGAGTTATATAGGATCTCGAGTACCATGCATTGCGTTGGCCTCCATATTTAAGGAAGTATGCTAATGCAATGGAAACAGTCAGGGAAAGTTTACTTGACTGATTCTGGAATGGGTAGAAAGGTTGGACAAGCTTGGGTTGTGTCCATTGGAGTGCTGTGAACCAGCCGCATTAATAACGAGAGTACATGAGCAAGTTAATGGCTGATTATTCTTTGACCAGTGGCTCGTCTCTTGTTCTCTCATCTAGCTGAGTTGTGTGTGATGGATTACTCTCTACTTTCCTGGCTGTGCAACTTCAACAATGCTCAAACAGCTGGGCACTGTCAATGACAGTGCAGCTCCAAGCATTCATTCCCTCAGCCACCAACACCACAGTGGATGCAGTGTGTACCATCTACAAAATGTGCTGCAGTTATTCACCCAGGTACTGACAACACCTTCCAAACCTACAAACTCCACACTCGGAAGGACAAGGGCATCAATCATGTGGAACACCACCACTTGCAGCTTCCCCTCCTCGTACACCTTCCCTTATTTGGATACATGTAGCTGTTTCTCCATCCTCGCTGGGTCGAAATCATGAAACTATGTAGCACTGTTGGAGCACCTTCATCGGGGTACTGCAGTTCAAAAATGTGGCTCATCATCACCTTCTCAAGGGCAGTAAAGGGTTGACATTAAGTGCAGACCTTCCAGCACTGCTCACAGCCTGAACATTTATCAATTTAAAAAAAAATGAGAAGCTTGTCAGTAAATGTGGAAATAAATCTTCTTTGTGCAAATACACAGATCCCAATCAACCTCATTGCGGCCCTTGAACTTTCAATGTGAGCTTTCTCTATAGCATTATATTCTGAACTATATTTATTTTGCACTACATTTTGTATTGACCTGTGGTGCGATTGAAATCATGTACAGTATGATCTGTCTGGATAACAAAGTGCTAGGGCTGATTACGGATAGAATATAGGAGAGCCACTCGGGAGGGGGAAGATGTAGCCAAGGAACTAAATGTGTTTCACCACAAAAGAAAATGCTGTGGAGGTGATGATAGGGATGTGTGTTTGTTGTGATCTAAATGGACATTTGGTCGACCTATGATAAAGTATTGCACACAGCTTGTCTTTAAACTTAAAGTGATGGAATTGAAGTATTAGAAAGGAATAGAAGGGAAAAAATTAATAGGAACTCGAAGGGCAACTATTTCTCCCAGAGGATGGTGGGAATATATGCAACGATCTGCCAGAGGAAGTGATGAAGGCATGTGCAATAACAACATTTAAAAGACATTTGGACAAGGATAGGAAAATTGAGAAGGTATATAGGTCAAAGGCAGGCAGACAGGATGCTGCATGTAACACAAAATGTAGGAGAAAAATTCAAGGAGGCCTGTAATAGATTTCAGGAGATATACTGTAGATAGTCTGAGAGCATGGGTAGAAACAAGTAAACAAAACTGACAAAGCACATAAACTAGCACTTAGAGAGGCACAGGTTACTCAAGGAATGTTAACATTGATCTGTTCTGTTTGAATGTCTGAATGCATTCATTTTTTTGAAGAGGTAACAAGTGTTGATGGGGTTGAGCATTTGATGGAATATATTTTAGGAAGGCATTTGACGGCGTTTCACATCCAGATTGCTGAAGCCTCGACATCCAGAGTAGGATTAAAAATCGGGGGGTTGTTGATATTAAGCTGTATATCCTCCACTCTTCACTGGAATATACATCTTGAGCCGAGTGATCTCTTTCAGTGTCATAAATTTCTAAATTTCCAATGATGCTGTTGCATTTGGGGAAGGTGAAAGGGGCAAAGGAAGGCACAATAAATGAAAGGGTATTAAGAAGTGTGGAGGAGCAAAGGAATTTTGGAATGCCTGCCCCCAATGACCGTGTGGTTACTAGGACGGGTGGGTAAGAAGGTACACTAAATTTTTGTCTTTATGGGCTGTGGCATAGAATACAACAAGGAGGCCATGCCAGAACAGAATTCAACATTAGTTTACACTCTGGTCAGATCTGGGTACAATTTTGGTCCCACACAGCATGAAAATAAAAATGGCACGAGTTACTGGAGGGTGCAGAGATTTACAAGAACATTGCTGAACTGGAGAATTGTGTTCTGAGCAGGGACGTTTTGTGCCAGGGTTGCTTCCTTTGCAATAAAGGAGACTCGGAAGAGATTTAATTAGAATCATAAAAATGTATGCCGAACAAGCAGGCTGTTCATCCCATTATGTCTGTGCCAGTCGAAACTAATCCCATCTTCCAGCACCAGGTCCCAAGCTATCCCTTATAGACATCCACTGCTGGCTAAGTGAAATTGTTAGCTAAATCTCCCTTCTAAGCTCTGCTAATGATTGCAACTTGAATATATCAAATTATGAGGCCTGGAGAGGATGAACAGAGAAATTATTTCCCTTAGCCAAGGGATCGTTAACAAAAAGGCATTTACAAAGTTAATTAGTGAGGGACAAAAATAATGTTCATCCACGGGTTGATTGGTCAGAATCGGAACCTACTGCCTTAAAGGGCAGAGGAGACAGCAGCCTTCACCACGTTTAAAAAAATACTTAGATGATAACGTGAGGAGCTAAATGTCTAGAACTACTGGCCAAAAGATAGAATTGACATATCATCATAATCATACTTTATTAGCCAAGTATGTTTTGCAACATATGAGAAATATATAGTTCATTTCTGGTTGGTGTCTATACGGCACCTGTGCATGTTCTCATCTTGCTACCATCAACGGGAACAAGGTACAGAGCCTGAAAACCATGACCTCCAGGTTCAAGAACAAGCAAGCTTCAAGAACAAACAAGCTTTCCAGCAAGCTTCAAGCTCTTGAAAACTACACAGCACTAACCAGTTCAACTATGATTTTCTATGGACTGTATCTTTGACTGCACAATGGATTTTGGGTTTGCACTGTTATGGTTACCTTGTATTGCTGATTATTAACATATATTATAGATGATTGTATATTCATTTGTGTGTTCTTGAGCTAATTGGCATATTAAGCTGCAGCAAGACTATCTGATTGATTTGACAATTAAAGATTCTTAACTTCAGAGTCAAGACTCTGGAACATGTTGAATATACTTGTCATGAGTACATCCTGAGAACCACATAGCAAGCTTTATATCACTGTGATCAGTTCTGGCTGTAAATTAACCAGATCCATGATGTATTCTGAGAGACCTGAGAGTAATTGTCTCACGTGACAAGATGTTTTGAAAAATTGATTACGCTATGTGGCATCATTGGAACACCTTGAGACAATGCCAGCATAATGCCACAAAAGGCTGTAGAGGCCAATGGATATTTTTACGGCGGAGATTGATAAATTTATGATTAGTACGGATGTCAGGGGTTATGGGGAGAAGGCAGGAGAATGGGGTTGAGAGAGAAAGATAGAACAGCCATGATTGAATGGCGGAGTAGACCTGGTGGGGCGAATGGCCTAATTCTGCTCCAATAACTTATGAACATACCAGCCGCATTCCTCCTTGCAGCGGTCTGCTTGTGCACTGTGCATTGGATATGTTTGCCATTGATTTTCCATTATCTCCGTGTGCGCATGTTGTGTAGAATTGGGAGCGAGAACAAGCGCTTAAGTAACTTCTCCATCTTGGTGGCTGTCCCTTTGTATTGTATCTCATGAAACAATCTATAAATCAGCAGTGTAAAGCTGAATGCTGTTATCACTGCACTCAGGTCTTTAACATTCTGCTAGTTTTCAGTTATATTGATGGGTTCAGATAGTTTTTTATTACCTTCATGCTGCATATTGACATTCCTGTGAGTCAACTATTAATTCCAAGTGGTATAGATTTAAATCCCACTCCAGAGACCTGTGCATAACATCACATTGCAGTGCTGAGGAATCCTCAAAGGCAAAGCTAACAACGTTTCATACTTGCCTTGAAGCATCATTACCTTGTTCAGGTCAAGTTGCACAATCTTGAAAGACTTGAAAGAGTCATACAGCACAAAAGCCTTTGCCCCGTTTCATCCATGCCGACCAAGATGGCATCAAAGCTTGTTCCATTTGCCTGCATTTGGCCCACATCCCTCTGAACATGTCCTAACAATGTACCCGTCCAAATGTCTTTTAAATGTTGTCATTGTATCTGCCTCAACCACTTCTGCTGGAAGCTCGTTCAATATACCCATGACTGTCTGTGAAAAAGTTGCCCCTTCATGTTCTAATTAAATCTTTCCCCTCTCACCTTAAACCTACGCCCTTGAATTATTGATGTCTCTCCCCAGAGACAAAGACTCTGTACATTCACCCTGTCTATTCCCTCGTGATTTTATATACCTCTAGAAGATCACCTCTCAACCTCCTGCACTCCATGGAATGGTCCTAGCTTGCCCAACCTTTCCCTATACCTCAGCCCTGCAGTTCTAGCAACACCCGTATAAATCTTCTCTGCATTCATTCCAATGTCATAAAGAACAGCAAGTTCTCCTGCTCATCACCAGTATTTATAAAAAATAGAAAAGTATAGCATGGGAACAGGCCCTTCAGCCCACAATATATATGCCGAACACAATGCCAATATAAACTAATCTCATCTGCCTACATGTGATCCCTACTACTCCATTTTCTGTATATTCAAGTAACTACCTAAAAGCCTCTTAAGCACCATTATTGTACCTGGCTTCACCACCACCCTTGGCACCGACTACTCTCTGTATCATAAGCTTGTGCCGGACATCTCCTTTAAATTTTGCCCTCTCACCTTAAAGCCATGCCATCTTGCTTTTGTCTTTTCCAGTCTAGGAAAAATGCTCTCTGACTGTGCCTCTCATAATTTTGTATCAGATCAACCCTCAGTGTTCTACACTCCAAGGAATAAAGTCCTAGTCTCTCCAACCTCTCCCTATAGCTCAGGTCATTTATTACCAAAGCCTAGTCCTTTATCCCAGTTGCTGATTGTAGAATAAAGATGGAATGTGGCAGGCGGCACGGAGGCACAGCGGTAGAGTTGCTGCCTTACAGCGCATGCAACGCAGGAGACCCGGGTTTGATCCCGACTACGGGTGCTTGTCTGTACGGAGTTTGTACGTTCTCCTCATGACCGCATGGGTTTTCTCTGAGTTCTTCGATTTCCTCCCACACTCCAAAGACGTACAGGTTTGTAGGCCAATTGGCAGGTTTAAATGTAAATTGTCCCTAGTGTGTGTAGGATAGTGTTAATGTGCAGGGATCGCTGGTCGATGCTGACTCGGTGGGCGGAAGGGCCTGTTTCCTCGCTGTGTCTCTAAACTAAAGTAAACTAAATTAAACTAAATTAAAAACGAGGCCATGGTTGCCATGGTGATATGCTGTTCACAAATTGCAGGATTAATGAGGGCAGTTAAAGGCAGAGGAAATACAACAACATGTAAAACCTGGACAAAGGTGCTGGGAAAGTGATCACCCAGTCCCTTCACACAGACCCCATAACATAGTCTCCATCACCCAACCATTCAGTCTGCATGGGCTGCTTCCCTGAATCCCCAGGTGCCTTTCACTTTAATTCTCCATCCCACTTCCGATTATCTGTGGCCTTCTTCACTGTCCTCTTAAACTGTTGTGCGACAATACTGGGAAATATATTTTGCAATATATATTATATATATATATATATATATTACAAAATAGATTTCCTCTCCTGGATAGTTTCCAGTTTCTCCACCAGAATGAATCTGTATCTTTTCCTCGTTCTACCTAATGTACTCGAGTTTGACTTCATTGTATTCATGCATTGTATTATCTGATTTGAATGGATCGGATACAAAACAAAGTTTTTCACTGTACCCTACAATAAACCTAAAATGTTGCAGTTTTCAAGATTTAATAATTTCAGATAATTGTTTCTTTGCTTGTATCTGAATTGACTGGTTTTGGTGATACATTAACTCAGTGCTTGTTTTCTGTCTCCCTCTGCAAAGACTGCCCGATCTGCTTGGCCTCTATGGCATTCTCCATTTGGTTTCAGGTCTCAGCAGCTTTTCACAGCTTTTACGTATCCATTTGCTCTTTCTCTCTCGCTCTCTCTCTCTAACTTGCCTCATTAATCTTTCAACCAGACAGTTCCGTAAACCGTGGGGTCACCTTGGTCTGCCTCTCTTATGTTAAGAAGTTGTGCGGTTGAATGTTATTGGTGTTATTACTGTTCCCTACACTTAAAAACTCATGAATTGACTGTAAAACACTTTGGGACATCTTGAATCATAAGCGGCTTTCCATAAAAGCACACTTGTTTGCTCTTTATTGGCTCCCAGTAAAGCAATGAGAACTCTGGTATGACCTCTCTTGGATAGTTTCCAGTAATTCCTCCTCCAGAATGAATGTTGAGAGTTTTTCTGCAAGTTAATGTAATTATATTTAAGTTACAATGGCTCAAAAATTGTCAAATGAAAGTAATTGATTTTCCACTTTCTCAATAAATGTTTAGGGACCTCGGAACATCATTAACAAAACTCCAGGTGCTGTGGATGGCTCGCTGTGGTCTGACTGACTTGGATGGAATGTCTTCCTTCTGTTCTTTAAAGGTGATTGGCTTGTACAGTGCTTGATTTACAAAGTGCACCATGAAATTAAGAGAGTTTCACTGGTCAGATCCACAAGCTGTTTAAATCTATTATTCAGGCAAGGAAATAAATGGAATTGTGCAGAGAGGAAAGTGTGGCTGCCTTGTTTTTCTTAATTGTTTTTCTCCTTGTATTAATGATTCAGCGGCTCACCAAAATTATGTGAACACTGCCCAGTCTCACAGCATCCATTGCTGTTGCGAAATAACTTCCTGTCAGCAGAGAGATTTTAGTCTAAGCTACATTGATGTCCGAGTGCACACAGGGGCCATGTTCTGCCTGCTCTTTGACACTGCAGTTGAAAATATTTCGTAATCCCCCTGTCTATATTTTGCCATGTGCCTGTATCACTCCAAAGTTAATCTATTGCCCAGACTGCTTTCCCTATCCATGAATCAATCCCAAACTAATTACAAAGCCTTCCCTCCCATAGCCCTAGATCCATTCCAAATCAATCCTGCTCTCCTGTTCCCCCCTCACATTCTGATATTATTGTCTTTCAATGTTTTCATGAGTTTTCCAGTAAAGATGCTTTAAAGTCTTTGCTTCATTAGTTTCCTGTCAAAAAGCATTCCCGGCTCCATCAGTCCTGTGTGGAAAAAAATCAGCTAGCCCTTTTCCTCTCTCCCTTGGTGACTATTTTCTTTGTCACCAATTCACATCAAAGGAAATGGTCCTCCATTCATTGAGTGTAAGCTTAGCTATTTATACCCAGGGTCTGGGATCTTCAGACCCTCAGCAGCCTCTGTTACCATTGTCACTGCTGCTGAGGCCACTTTAGTTTTCAATTTGCAATTACATTTGATGAGTTTTTCATGCTTTACTGTATTTCTAAAAGTATGTTTAAGAGTGGAGCAGAGATGCCCATGGACCTCTGTTGCTTCAGACTGAACCTTCGGGTTGGTATTTGACTGGAGACATAAAAATTGGGAAGCAAGGATTTATGTAATCTAATTGGCAAATAATAAGAATAGGAAATGACCCATTAGAAGGGTGGAATAACTGAGTTACTGGTTAGGAAGAAATTTGCACAGATATGCCTATCATCCAATAGCAAGAGAAAATGAAATTTTACTTTTGAACACTAAAATCCAAATACCTCTGATGCCGAAAATTATAATAGGACAAAATAAGCTTGGTGGAAGAAGGCAAAGGGTGGGAGTGGAAGATTGTTTTATAGATTGTGAGCAGTGGTGTGCCGCATAATCGGTGCTGGGTCCACTGTTGTTTGTCAGATATATCATTGATTTGGACGCGACGGTAGGTTGCATGGTTATTATGTTTGCAGATGATACCAAAATTAGTGGTAGAGTGGACAGTGTTAGAAGGTTGTCCAAGGTTACAATAAGATATAGACCAACTGGGAAAGCGTGAAATGGCAGGTGGCATTTAACTCAAACAAGTGCGAAGTGGTGCATTTCGGGAAGTTAAAACAGGTTAGGTCATATACAGAATGACAGAACCCTGGGGAATGTTTTTGATCAGAGATCTAGGGGTACAAGTACATAATTCCCTGAAACTGGCAGCACAGATAGTCTGAAGAAGGGTTCCGACTCGAAACGTCACCTATTCCTTTTCTCCAGAGATGCTGCCTGACCCGCTGAGTTACTCGAGCACTTTGTGTTTATTTTCGGAGCAGATAATGCAAGGTGGTGAAGGTATGGCATGCTTGCCTTCATCAGCCAAGGCATTGAGTACAAGAGTTGGGACATCATGCACAGTTGCACAAAATGTTGTTTAGTCTGTACATGGAGAATTCTGTGCATTTCTGGTTGCCATATGACAGGAAGGATGTGATTAAGTTCAAGAAGGAGGAAAAGATTCACAAGGATGTTACCTGGACAGGAGGGATTGATTATAAGGAGATATTGGATAGACCATGTTTTCCCTGAAGGAAAGGAGGCTGATAGGTAACATGATAGAAGTAAATAAAATGATGAGAGCCTGTGTCTGTTTTCCCTGGTAGGGGAGTCTAAAACTAGCGGGGATAGGTTTAAGGTGAATGAGAAGATGGTTAAAGGTGATCTGCTACGACTCACTGAGTTCATTTTCAAGTATGTTTCCAATTAATTTATCACAGATGTTTGAATTAGTTTAAGGTCTTTAAATGTAGGAATATTACTGAGGAAAGGGGAGAATTTAAAGAGGTAAAATCATGTCCCAGGCTGTCAATGGAAGCAAACTTATTTGGCTGCAGATTGCATGAATACTGGAGTTAATGACAAGTTTTAAAACTTGATCGGTAGATATCTGTTATTCAGGATGCGGAATTAAGATGCCTGACTACAAATGACATGTGGATCAACCATTCTAGGTGAGTGACAGAATTGGTTAAAGGGCCTGAATGGCCTCCTTGTTTCCGAAGTTATATTCCCTTGCTTTCACTGCAGGAGCTGTATTTGGCGTACAATAATATTTCGGATGTTAGCCCGGTGAGCTTGCTGGAGCAGCTGGAAGTGCTGGACCTGGAGGGGAACAATATAGACGATATTGTACAGATCCATTACATCGCTCTGTGCAGTGAGCTGAACACCCTCACTTTGGAAGGCAACCCTTTCTGCTTTCGACAAAACCCAGGGGCCACAGAGGTAAAAAGAGCAAATTACTTTGACTGCAAGTGTGGTTATGATGGTTTCATTTCGTATTACAACCATCGACACTAATTTAGGAGCTACAGTAACATAGTGATTTTATAACTGGACTCGTAATCATAGGCTTGGACTGATGATCTGAAGATGTCTTTGAACTCAACATTGCACCTGGGAATTTAAATTCACAATTCAGTGAATATTAAATAACAATTATCAATAAAGGGGAATTGAAATACTTGAGGGAGAAAACAAAAATCAGTATTAAAACACAAATACAAACAGACAAGAAGGCATAATGTTTGCCTGCATTGAGTACAGGATTTGGGACTTCATGTTACAACTGTACAAGACATTGGTGCAAATGCAACAGGAATATTGTGTGCGATTTGATGGCCTTATGATAGGAAGGATGTGATTGAGTTTGAGATTGCAGAATTGATTTACAACTCAGGCTTGAGATCTTGAGTTAAAAGGCCAAACTGGATATGTTGGAGCTATTTCCCTTGAAACAAAGGAGGCTGGAGAGTGACATGATAGAGGTTTATAAAATCACGAGGGGCATGGATAAGATGAATTGTCACAGTTTTTTCCCAGGGTGGGATCTAAAACATGTTGATGGTGAGAGGGGAAAGATTTAAAAGGGACTGGAGAGAATGTTTTTCACACAGAGGGTGATGAGTAGATGAAATAACCAGCTAGAGTTGAGGTAGGTACAATTACAAAATGTAAAAGACATGTTCACAGATAGGAAAGGTTTAGAGGGATATGGGCCAAATTCAGACAAATGGGATTAGCTCAGGAAGACTCCTTGTTTGGCATGGATGAGTTGGGCAGAAGGGTCTGTATCCGTGCCATATAGTTTCATGGCTCAATAACTAGTATCATTAACCGACCATGAAAGTACCAGATGTTGTAAAAAGCCCGACTTGTTTGGTAAAGGAAGTCCACTTGCCTCTTCTGGCCTCCATGTCACTCCAGACACAGAGCAATGTGGTTGACTTTTAACTGCCGTGGAAATAGCCAAGCGAATCGTCTAGTGATTAGAGATGGATAATAAATGCTGGTCTTGTAAATGATGCCTGGGTCAGGTGAATAAACAAAACTAAAGATTGATCCTGCAAAGAAAATGAGCGGCGTATAAAACATTTATTTACTTTGTTCTTTGTTGTGCTTAAATCTTTTCAAATTGTGAGTGAATGTGAAAGACATTAAGAGTTCAGTTGCTGACCTCCTGGGGGGCTACTGACTGATTGAGGGAATGTTGCAGATAACGTGCTTCAGTCAGATTCTAACCTCGCGAGTTGCTGTAGATGCACGCAATGTAATTGTGAAAAGACCATGGTGCACCAATTAATTCAAACTTATTTGAAAGAGGATTTCTGATCATATGTGCATACTTACTTGTTGACATTCTTTATCTATATAAGAAAAATTTACCAATTAGTTTTACATTTTTATTCAAATATTCATTTTTTTCTTTCTCACTATATCCCACTCAGCTACTCCATGCATCTTCCCTATTACAGAAGAGCGGGGAGCCAAGCTGTAATCTCGTAAAAAGACCAGCATTGCCAACATGTAATGACCCGAGTGATTTATTGATTTAGTGCTTTTATTTTAATACGTTCATCGAAAATGGTGCGGCATTCTTCTCTGCATTCTCTCTTTTTACCATTTTTGCACACTCGGGTAATGACATTGAATTCAATCTATTAGCTGCTGGCAGAATGAGTGTTGCAGAGCTAGGCAGCACTGGTTCATTTCACAGAGGGCTGATGTTCTGTGGAGAAGGGAGAGTGCATCTCCTACCTTGGTGTGCACCTAATGAAGATATCAGTGCACTGGGAATTGGCAACATTCCCAGCTGAGAGAATGGTCCATGGGCAGAATTTCACTCCAAGTGCTTCTGTGATTACACTCCATCCCTGTCTTCAGATTGAGCCACAATGAAGAATTTCCTGATCAGTCTGAAAAACGGTTCCTACCCGAAATGGCATCTATCCATTCCCTCCACAGATGCTGCCTGACCCACTAAGTTGCTACAGCACTTTGTGTTTTGCTGAATGAGGAATTTCCTTGTTTTTTCCTTAATCTTAGATTACCTGATTTTTACACTTTGGCCGGTCTTTACACTGTTAAAATCCTTTTTTTGGGCTTTTTTAAAAATCCTTTATACCAAGACTCTAGTCTCAGCACAGTTCACACAAGTAGGATCCTCTTTCCTGTCCCGGTGGTATATGAAATAATGAGGGACATAGATAAGGTGAAATGTCACAGTCTTTTCCACAGTCTTGTCTAGAACTTGAGGGCATAGGTTAATAGCACCTTCCAGTCTCTACCTAGTGCCAGAGTAGCTGGCAATTGCACCAAAAGGAGTGCGTCAGTGTACAAGGAAAATAGACTGAAAGGGTTACTGAAGCCCAGGTGGGCTGATGTCATGAGGGGAATTGATAACGGAGAAATACCGTGGGATTAGATTGCGTGTTAAGAGTCAAACCCTGACCACAGAGATGTCTACTGGTCAGAGACCTGCAATCAGAATAACTCCCTTCCACCATGAGCCTCTGTTTTCAATGGGTAAGCCAGTAATAAATCCAAACTATCAAGTCACCTTGGATCTCATGCATCTAAACCTTATGGATTGACCTGCCAGAGGGCACTTCACCAAATGTCTCACTAAAATCTATATGGACCACATCAACTGCCCCAACCTCATCAATCACCTTCATCACCTCTCCAAAATACTCAATCAAGTTATTAAGACGTGACCTGCCGTGGAAGAGAAGTAGTCTTGGTAGAACAAGATTAATGGACTGGCTGATCGCTCCTGTGCTTTGTACGATCTGTTTGCATAATGCATGAAGACATTTTCTTGGTGCTGCATCAGTATCTGTGTGAGCAGCTGCCTGTGAATGTGGATTGACTATTCTTAACCACTGGGGGGAAATGCGAAACACAAACTGCTCCAAGCCTCCCAATTAGAGGTGAGTAATTTATCGGCAAGAAACCTGAATTTTCATCACTCAATATTCATCACGTCCAATATCAGGCTGGCACACAGAACATCTTCCAGCATCGGTCTGACGTAGACAATGTCACTTCTGGGGATGGCCGTAACTGACTCATCTTAGAAGATCGAACATAGGCCAATACAGCACAGGAACAGACCCTTCGGCTCACCATGACCTTGCCAAACATGATGCCAAGTTTGGTCCATATCCCACTAAACCTTTCCTATCATGTACCTGTCCAAATGACATTTAAACGTTGATATTGTCTCACCTCAACTACCTGGCAGCTTGATTCATATACTCAACATCCACTGTGTAGAAAATGGTGCCCCTCGTGTTCTTATTACATTTTTCCCCTCTGTCCTTAAGTCATGGGCTCTAGTTCTGGGAAAAAGAAGATGTGCATTCACCCTAACTATTCCCCTTCATGATTTTGTGCACCTCTCATTGGTGCAGCAGGTAGAGCCGTTGCCTCATGACGCCAAAGTCCTGGGTTCGATCCTGACCCTGGGTACAGTCTGTGTGGAGTTTGCACGTTCTCGCTGTGACCGTGTGGGATCCCTCCCGGTGCACTGGTTTGTACTTAATTGGCACCTGTAAAATTATCCCTGGTGTGTACGGAGGAAGTGGGAAAACATGGAACAGGTGATCGGTGTGGTCAATGTGGACTTGGTGGGCCTACGGCCCTGCCCAACCTCTTGCCCTCAAGAGGCTCAGGCCCTCAAGTCCTGACAGCATTTCCATGAATCTTCTCTTAACTCTTTCCCGCCTAATGCTGTCTTTCCTATAGCATGATGTCTAGCGGGTTGCACTTTTTTTCTCAGGATAAGGAGGCCATTGGTTCATTCCATTTGCAGAGATTTGAGAAAAAAAATCCAGACGATCTCCAGTGTAGTCTTGAAGGAGCAGCTCACTGTTGGACGTGCCGCTTCTCGAAAGAAACATCAAAGTGAGGCCTGCTCTAACCCTTAATAAAGGATCCTATGGTGTTTGATCAAAATAGAATGGGTAGTCATTCCCACTGATCCCAGCCAATGTATGTCTGATACTCAACATTACAAAAGAGCACATTTTCTGATCATCATCTGTTGCTGTTTGTGGAAGCTCGCTGTGTCTAGATCGGCTGCCATATATCCTATGTTACAACAATGGCTATATTTTAAAAGCAATTCATTAGCCATAAAGCAATCTGGGTGTCAACAACATTGCTGTTTTGTGATGGCATAAACCTTTTAGTGTATACTATTTTAATTATATATTTAATTTTTAACGTATTATTTTAAGCGTTTTAATTATTAGTTTATTAAATTAGAAATTGATTAGTCACAAAATCAAAATGGGGGGGGGGGGGTTGTTTGTTTATTGATGTAAAAAAAATTGTTGATAAATGTAGTTTAATATTTCATTGATATGCTGACCAGCATTTTTTTATCCATAAAAATAGCATGGGTGAAAAGCATTACGGAAATGTAAATCTTTTTTTTGTCAGTAACATTAGGTATTTTACACAGTTCCTTTAAAGGTTATTTCTATGATGCAAATAGATACTTCATCCCGCAGTTTATTCTGAGTGACTGTACTTGCATTTCCTGCAGGATGCATCAAACAGCACTTATCCCTCAAGAATTGTATATTAATGGAGCTTAGCATAAGTGCTTGATTGAAAGCTATGTTTTAACTAGGATCTGCACGTATCTATCATAGACTTCTAAAGACTCATGTGGATTACTCTTGAAGTATTATCATATCATTTATTTCCCTTAAGGATTTGAATCTACCTAGTGCATTTCACAATTCCTTTCTAAACATCCTAAAGTGCTTTAAACCAATGAGGTATTTTTGAAGGCAAATCATTGTTGTGATGCAGAAATAGAGGAGCCAACTTGTGCATAGCTACCACTAACAGCAAAGTGGCTGTATAATGTTTTGGAATTGTTGATTGAAGGATAATGGAGTATAACGGGTAAGGCAGATCCGCTCAGAGCCTGGATTAGTATGCAGATCTACGATATTGCAACCATTACAAATCTTATATTGGGCAGCACAGTAGCGCAGCTGTTGGAGTCTCAGCCTCACAGCACCAGGTACTCGGGTTCGATCCTGAACTTGACAGCTGTTGTGTGGAGTTTGCACGTTTTCCATGTGATCGCTTGGGTTTCATCCAGGTGCTTCAATTTCCTCCCACATCCCAAAGACATACAGGTTTGTAGGTTAATTGATCACTGTAAAATTACCCCTAATGTGTAGGGAGTGGATGAGAAAGCGAGATAACATAGAATTAGAGTGAACGGGTGATCAATGGTCAGCATGGACACGATGGGCCCAAGGGACAGTTTCTGTGAACTAAATTAAACTAAACTAAGGGCAGGATAGGCAGCTCAATGTTCCAGAGTACATTTATTTCAGATATAACAATTGGTATATAAAGGATATAAAAATTCTGCAGCAACTCAAAGAGTCAGGCAATATCTGTGGAGAAAAATTGACAGACAACATTTCAGACTGAAGAAGTATTCCGGCCCAAATTGCTGTCAGTCCATTTCCATCTGCTGCCTGACCTGCTGAGTTCCACAGCAGTTTGTTTTTTACTCTGGATTCTGTGCTGTCCAGTGTCTCTGAGAAATATTCTAAATATAGTCAAAAAGGAAAAGGATGTATGTGTAAGTTTTAGGAAGCTGAAATCAGACAAGGCCTTTGAGGAATATAAAGGAAGCAGGAAAGAACAAAGACAAAAATTAAGAGGGCTAAATGTGGCCATGAAATTTCCTGGGCGAGTAGGCAGCACCTCTACCGGGGTGCCACTGTGCCGTGTCATAGGAGTCAGGAAGTAGTGGTGGAGGGGTGTTTTTCTGACTGGAGGTCTGTGGTTAGTGATGTTCCGCTACGATTGGTGCTGGGTCATAAGATCATAAGTGATAGGAACAGATGATTCGACCCCATCAAGTCTACAGTACTCCGCCATTCAATCACGGCTGATCTATCTCTGTTGTTTGTAATACGATTGAGATGAAAATGTGGTCTGTTCAGTAAGTTTGCAGATGAAATGCAGATGGCACCTTTGACAGAGCAGCAGAGGCAGGACACCAACAAGGTAGAGTGAAGATGCAGGTTGGGAGCTTGTAATCAGACGAAGGCCAGTTCAGTTTAAAACACATACAAAAAGAAAAGCAAGTGATATTGATATTTGCCCTGTTGGTTGAATTTTGCTTTGTTTATCCAAATAATCTGCGTAGCATTATTGCTGATGTGAAGGTTGTATGTACTCTGTAACTGCTTTCCTGAATCATTAATCTGACCACTCTGATAGCCTCGGCTTTTATTGCCAACTGTAATGAGAAAGGTTTTTATCGTTCACAAGGGACTAGTGAGTTACTGCTCTTCACAGAATCAGTCTGCAGCAAAAAAAAAAAGCACCTTATTTATAATAATAGCACAGCATGTAACTTACATGTTGCAGAAGGGGAGAAATTGTAGAAGTTAAAAATTAATTTGCAGTCTTGGCTATAATCCACTGATTGAAGCATGGGAGACTGAGGTCTGAGTTTATTGAGGTGCACAGATTATGAGGAGCATGGATAAAGTGAACGCACATAGTCATGTTTATAAATTCATAGTCCTTTTCCCAAAGTAGAGTATTCTAAAACAAAGGACAAAGGACATTTATTGTCACATACACCATTTCTGGTGTAGTGAATTTTGAGTTGCCATTATGAAAGTAAGACACCACATTAAAGAAGAATTTAACATCTATATTACTAAAAGTCTGTTCTTGACCGGTTTTGGCGATCTGTGCTGCGATTTCCGAGAGAACGCCGCCACCTACGGCCGTCATTTTTGGCCACCTCGCTCAGAGCCCCCCTCCGCTGCAGGTGTGCCGAGGATTTTTCCAGTCGATGAAAAATGACAGATATTAATGATTTTACGAAATTCCCCATTCTCTCTGCTGCCCCCGCTGGCGGCAGGGGGGAGGGACTATAAAACCAGGAAGTGGTGTGCCTCAATTAGTCTGCAAGCTGGAGGAAGGCAGAGGGTCACGTTTCTCTGAGCTGTGAATAACACTGAACACATGTCCACACAACTGTGAGTAAGTACCCCTTAATGTGGTTTGAAAATGAAAATATGGTTAAAGTAAAAAAGCACTGCCTGCAAATGGTTGTTTGGGGGGCTCGGGTTGAAATAAAAAGGCACTCTCTCCCCCCCTCTCCTGTCCCCCCCCCTCTCTCCTCTCCCCCCCCCCTCTCCTCTCCCCCCCCTCCTCTCCCCCCCCCCCTCTCCCCCCCCCTCCTCTCTCCCCCCCTCCTCTCCCCCCTCTCCTCTCCCCCCCCCTCCCCCCCCTCTCCTCTCCCCCCTCTCCTCTCCCCCCCTCTCCTCTCCTCTCCTCTCCCCTCCATTCGCTCCCCCCCCCTCTCCTCTCTGCCCCCCCTCTCCTCCCCCCCCCCTCCTATCCCTCCTCTCTTCTCCACCCCCCCCTCTCTCTCTCTCCCCTCTTTTTCTCCCCCTCCTCCCCTCCATCCCCTCCCCACCGTCCCCTCCCCTAACCCCCCCTCCCCTCCACACACCCCTACCCCCTTCCCTCCACCCCTCCCCCTCCCTGCTCCACACCTCTCCCCCTCACCTCACCCCCCTCTCAGCACACCCCCTCACTCCCCCCTCACCCCCCCCTCTCCCCCCCTCCTCTCCATCTCCTCTCCCCCTCTCTCTTTCTCCCCTCTTGTTCTTCCACTCCTCCCCCTCCATCCCCTCCCCCACTGTCCCTCCCCTATACCCCCCTCCCCTCCACACACCCCCCCCCCCCCTTCCCTCCACCCTCCCTGCTCCCCACCTCCCCCCCCTCCCCTCACCTCTCACCTCTCCCCCTCCCCTCACCTCTCCCCCTCCCCTCGTCCCCCCCCTCCCCTCACCTCTCCCCCCCCCCTCTCTCCCCCTCACTCTCACCCTCTCTCTCTCCTCCCCTCCACCCCCACATTTCCCCTCTCACCCACCCTCCCTCTTCTCCTCCTCGCCACCCCCCTCTCCCTCTTGCCCCTCTCTCTGTGTCTCTGCCCCTTCTCACTCTGCCCTCACTCTCTACCCCCCTCCCCCCCCTCTCTAGATGTGACTGCAAGTTGGGGGCTATGCGTCAGTAGATAGGGTGATTATGGGGTAAAAGGATAAAATTAATAATATTAATATAATATCAAGGGGGGTAATTAGCATGAGTGCGGGGGGGGGGGGGGGGATAGTTAGTGTGTGTGACGCTGCATGCCGCCTCCCCCCCCACAACCGCACGTTGGGGGAACAGACCCAACGGGTCTGCACTTGGTCTAGTAAAACATAAAAACAAGATTGTATAGGCCTGTGAGAGGTTTAAAAGGGAACTCAGCAACATTTTTTCACACAGTCTGGAATGAGAAGTGAGAGGAAAGTAGAGAGAGCAGATACAATTACAATGTTTCAAGATATTTGGGCAGATATATGAATAGTAAGGGTTTAGAGGGCTATGGGCCAAATGCAGGAAATTGAGACCAGCTCAATATGCTAACTTGGTTGGCATGGACAAGGTGCACCAAAGGGCCTGTATTCCGTACGGTGTGAATCGTTCAGTTTGGCCAAAATCAAACAATTGAGCACACAACAGGTAAATCACAACAGTTGGTATTGTTGATGGTACACAAAAAATCAGGAGAAACTCAGCGGGTGCAGCAGCATGGTATTGTTGATGTTTGACTAATGCCCCTGTCATACTTAGGAAACCTGAACGGAAACCTCTGGAGACTTTGTGCCCCACCCAAGTTTTCCGTGCGGTTCCTGGAGGCTTTTGTCAGTCTCCCTACCTGCTTCCACTACCTGCAACCTCAGGCAAACACCTGCAACCTCCGGGAACCGCACGGAAACCTTGGGTGGGGCGTAAAGTCTCCAGAGGTTTCCGTTCAGGTTTCCTAAGTGGGACAGGGGCATAAGGTTTCAAAACATGACACTGAGTTTTCATGCAATATTCAATAAAGTGAAGGGGGAGAGCAATTATAAGCTGGAATCCAAGAGGTGGGTGGGATAGATTATTGGTTGTATTGTTGTATTTGAATTTGGTTAAAATGGAACCAAATTTGATGGTCCCCAAATCAAAAGCACGGATGACTTTCTACTTCCCTGGTACTATTCCAAGGAAGTATTAGCAAATTCGACACAATGACTCGGTGAACTATATAACTTAAACATTATTATTACAACAGATAAACTGGTCACATTTCATTGCTTTTAAGAGCAAGTAAGTTCCTTCACTTTCATCATGACAAGAATGACTAGTTTAGTTTAGTTTATTGTCACATGTACCGAGATACAGTGAAAAGCTTTTATTGTGTGCAAACCATACAGCAGAAAGACTGAAAGTACTGCGTTAGTACTCTTAGTAGTAAACACCTTTGAGGTACCATTAAATCATTTGTTCTTCCTTGTTTATTCGTAAGGTTCAACTTGATTGGATCTCAGTCTTTATGTGGAAGGCTCAGTCTGAAGAAGGGTCCAGATCCGAATCATCATCTATCCATTCCTTCCCCAGATGCCATCTGACCTACTAACTTCGTCCAGCACTTTGTGTTTGGTTAAAATTCCAGCATCTGCAGTTTCTTATATCTCTCTTTGTGTACTTCCTTGACCATATGGACATAATGTTTATTCCCCAGTGATTAAATATCCTTTGGGTGTTCCTGATACAAAGTTGTTTATTCCTAATCCACTTACTCATTAGGACGGTCTCTACCTTAGACATGCAGCAGTCATGTCATATAAATAGTTTCTGAGATTGCTGAGGAAGCTTCACCTACACTTCACTCCCCCCGCCCCCACTCCCACTCCTCACTTTTCTGATATACTACTGTTGTTTATAGATGCAATCCTCTAGTTCGTTCCTATTGACAAAGTCCTTTATTTTTCCTACTGTCAGTGTAAGATGAATGGGTCTGTAACTTCCTCTGGTTGTTTTGTCCGTTGTAATGCAGATACTTTTATGACTTGTTTCTAAAACAATGGTATGAGCATCGAATTCTCCAATTTCAAATAATACTGCCCCTACCTACCTTTTTTTCAGAGCCCCTTCCCCACCACAACACACTGGTACACACACATTTCTCCCACCATCTCCCTGCTCCTCTCCCCACACCCATATGCTCACCTCCCATCCCATTTCCACAAATCTCTTTTATCCATTCTTTTTCTCCTCCATTCTGTCCCCTTCTACACACCCTCTGGCTTTACATTTCACTCCTCTTCATTCTTATTTGACTCCCTTTTGTCTCCTTTTCACCTTTGTCAATTATTTGGACAGATATATGAACAGGAAGAATTTAGAGTGTTATCTGCCAAATGCAGGCAAATTGGATTAGCTAGTGGATAGCCATGGATAAGGTGGGCTGACGGGCCTGTTTCCATGTAATACATCTCCATGACAATTCAGTTTTCTGATTTAGGTATTATTCTCTATTATTTGTAATTCACCTTATCTTGTTATCTTCTATATTCCCTTTCTTAAAGACTGAGGAAATAATTGTTAATTTAAACTGTAGACGGAGTTTATTCATGACAGCTTTACAAAACCAGCAGGCAGGCGAACAATCTCTCCAAAACCTGCTGTCTCTCAGTGCTGTTGTAACACGAGCCTGCAAATAGACACATAAAGAGTAACAGCACTAAAAGAGCAATTATTGTCCACAGTCCAATCCTGCATTTAACACATCTGTTACACATGACTGCTTCAGAGGTTACAAGGCTGCATTAAGCCGCAAGAATAAAGCCTGAGTGATCTCGGTCCGCTTGGGTTTTTCTGCTTTTTGTGAAGCTTGAGGTCACTGTTAGTCACACAGGCCGATATTATGTGCTTATACCATATGGAATGATATATCTCTTGCTTTTGAGGAAGTTGCAACCATGGGAAATGAAAACCATTGCACGTTCCGCAGGAGCCTTTAGCGACTCCAGTTCACCACACCTGATCAGAATAAACCAGTGTCACGTATTATATCTTGTTATTCCTAAAATGCCTTTTTATGTTCTTCAATCGCTTCATTTGGCAGCGCGTTCTACAATACAGTCATTGGGTAAGGAAATATCTCAAACTTGGATTATTTTCTGTAGAGCCTCGAAGCTGAGGGAAGACCTGATGGAAGTATATAAAATTATGAGAGGCATAGATATGGTTGGCAGTCAGAACCTTTTTTTCCAGAGTGGGAATATCAAAGACTAGAGGGCAAAGGTGGAGGAGTAACATTTAAAGGAGATGTGCAGGGCAAGTTTTTCACACAGAGGGTGGTGAGTGCCTGGAACATGACTTTGTGGACTCTAGTTTTTGATTCTCCCATATGGAAATTTTCATTTCTCATTCCCATTTTCTCTTAATCCATGCTACTTCTAACAGATCTTTGAGCCTTGTAACATGAAACACCAGTTGACCCCAGGGCTCCTGCTGAGCTACTCAAACAGATTATGATCAATCTTCAACTCAGCCTCCTTTCCATGTTGATTGATCTCTTTAGCATTAAAAAAATCTATCAGTCTGCAGTTTGATACTGAGTTGGATGATCAGCCATGATCATTGAATGGCGGTGCAGGCTCAAAGGGCCAAATGGCCTACTCCTGCACCTATTTTCTATGTTTATATTCCAATATTCATAACTCTCTGAGTAAAGAAATATCTCCTCATCTCAATTCTATATGGGCAATCTTCATTCTGAGGGGGTGCCCTAGATCTAGACTCTCCAGTTAGGGGACGTAGTTACTCAACATCAAGCCACCTCTTCATTTTGTTTCACTGAGATCATCCCTCATCTCTGGAGCATAGAAGCCATCCTATTCCATGTAGCGGCCTAGGTGGATATTAGAATGAGAGACATCCCGAATGTTGTGACTGGGATTTGTGTACAATGAGAGGAAGTGACAAGACAAGTGATGCGCTGAGGTTACAGGCAGGAGAGGTTTAGCTGAGCTGGTGGTGGATGGGAGGCCAGCCTGGAGAGTGCAAGATGGTTTTGGTGGAAGTGAATAAGCCACTCAGCTCTTTGATTTTAAAAATGATTACATGATTTAAAAAATTTGTGTCGGGACCCTTCCGACTGAAGAAGGCTCCCCACCCAAAATGTCACCTATCCATAGATAGACATGAAATTCTGAAGTAACTTGTGTCAGAACCCTTCTGCAGACATGTTTGACGTTGAAACCCCGGTCACCTATTCACGTGCTCCACAGATATTGCTTGACCCGCTGAGTTACTTTATGTCCTTTTGTGTAAACTAGCATCTGCTGGTCATTGTTTTTAACACTAAAGATTTAACCAGGATATTACTGAAAATAATAGTCCTGAGTTGCTTAAGTTCTAAATTATCTCTAATGCTGTTCTGTAATGCCTTTCACTCAACAATCCCAGCTGATTGAAATACATTTGGACAGATACTGTATATGATAGGAAGGGTTTGGAGGGCTATGAGTCAAATGCACGCAAATGTAACTAGCCCAGTATGTCAAATGTGGTTGGCATGGACAAGGTGGGCTGAAGAGTCTGTTTCTGTGGTGTACATCTCTATGACTATGATGAATGAAAGTAAACAGGACCCAACACATGTTTTAGCACTTCTTCACTGATCACGTATTTCTGTGCAACATTCTGTGAAATCTGAAAGTATAGTGAGGCAATCTGCACTGTATACATTACTGGAGGAGAAACGTCGGTGAGACTAAGCGGAAGTTGGGCGATCGTTTCGCCGAACACCTCCGCTCAGTCCGCAATAACCTACCTGAACTCCAGGTGGCTCAGCACTTCAACTCCCCCTCCCATTCCCAATCCGACCTCTCTGTCCTGGGTCTCCTCCATTGCCAGAGTGAGCAACACCGGAAATTGGAGGAACAGCACCTCATATTCCGCCTGGGTAGCTTGCGTCCGGATGGCATGAACATTGAATTCTCCCAATTTTGCTGGCCCTTGCTGTCTCCTCCCCTTCCTTAACCCTCGAGCTGTCTCCTCCCATCCCCCCGCCCTCGGGCTCCTCCTCCTCCCTTTTTCCTTCCTTCTCCCCCCCACCTCCCATCAGTCTGAAGAAGGGTTTCGGCCCGAAACGTCACCTATTTCCTTCGCACCATAGATGCTGCTGCACCCGCTGAGTTTCTCCAGCATTTTTGTGTACCCTGTATTCATGACTGCTGCTTTAATGTACTGGGTAATGGTTCCTCTTTAGATGAGCACTTTACATTACATGAACCAGATAAGTGCAATTCATAGCAGATGTTTGGGAGCGAAATAATACTGTACATTATTTAATGGATGCTGCTGGCTAAAGGCATTTGACCAAACGGAGATCACTAAGAGTTCTCTGGGTTGGTGTGTTTGAGTTATAGAGAGAGGTTGGACAGGCAGGAACTTTTTTGTAGTATAGGAAGCTGGGGGAGGCGGGTGACATTATGTAGGTGTATAAGGTCATGAAGGGCATGGATAAAGTGAACAGACTTTTTCATAGGTCAAAGATTCTAAACTAGAGTGCATAGGTTTAAGGTGAGAGGAGAGAGATTTAAGAGGAACCTCGAGGGCAACCTTTTCACTGAGAGGGCAGGCTGTATCTGAAAAGAACTGCCAGATAAACTATAGAACCACATACAACCAGGATTTTTAAAAGACATTCGGACAAATAAATGGATCGAAACAGTTTAGAGGGATAAGGGCCAATTGCAGGCAAATGGGACTAGCCCAGGCATGGACAAGGTGGATGGAAGAGCCTGTTACATGCTGTACAGTTCTATGACTATGAAAACATATACCAGTGTGATTCAGGCTTTTTACGCATGTTAATATTTGGATACCTTTTTGAACTATTTTGAAACATTAGACGCTGAGACAAGATCCGTTCTGATTCCTGGCCATTGAACCAGTCAAGACCGGACCTTTGACCAAGTCGGTATTTGAATTTTGTTTTTAGAATGAGGATTCCAGCGCGGTTATTTGCAAACCAGCAGGAGATGGCCTTCACTGATGGAGGGTTTGTCTTTCCAGCTGGACTTCACCTTCTGAAGCAGTAACTGCTGCTTCCTTCATTTCAGCCCACCCCCTATCTGCTGCTGTGTTGCATGCCATAGCTTTAGATGCAGTCCCAGTTGAGAGCCTTCTACACATGTTCTTGACTAGGGGTCCTCAGACGGAATGTCTGCTCAATGATCTCTCCACTTCAGCAATAATATTAGTGTGGTGTTTCAATACACCACAGTTTAGCTTCATTTCTGGAATCAGTACCCGATCTTCCAACCTACCTCATTGCAAACATTGGACTGTGACTAACACTACAATATTGAGCACTATGCTCTGTTATTTTTTTCTTTGCACTAGCTGTTATACCTACGTATGGCTTGATGAAGGTATACACCATTTGATTTGACTGGATGCATGCAAACAAAGTTTGTCACTATATCTCGGTACACATGACAATAATAAACCAATGTCAATACCAATTATTTTTATTTCGTCGATTAGATATTGGATATAGAGCCACGTGTTTGACGTGAGATCTCCACATCTATCTGTCTGTCTGTCTGTCTGTCTGTCTGTCTGTCTGTCTGTCTGTCTGTCTCTAAAACTACATATACACCTACTGGATTATCTATATAACTAAAAGTCTCATCTTGACCTTATCCTGCCTGCGCTGTATATTGATTTTAATAAAAAGCATCACCATATATTGCTATGATTTTTGGTCATCTTACTCATAGTCCTCCGCTGAGGCAGCCCGAGGATTTTTCCGATCGATGAATAATAAAAAAGTTATGAATGTTTAAAAAATATTGAGATCAGCTGATTGGTCCTCACACCTGTCAATCACCATGAAGAAGTTAACGCCCCTTCCTGGAGGGGCAGGACTATAAAACCCTGGATGCCTGGACGTGAATCAGTCACTCTGGAAGATCGTGAGGGAGAGGCCACAACTGTGATTCTGCTGTGAGTCAACTGAACTGTGAGTCTGCTGAACTGTGAGTCTGCAATATACTTGCAATAAATGATTTGTTAGCCCTTAATGAAAATAAAATGAGTTGTTTGGCCTGCCCTGTGCTTGAAACTGAAATGGCAATGGAAATGAAATGAAATGAAAATGAGATGAGTTGTTTGGCCTGCCCTGTGCTTGAAACTGAAATGGCAGTGGAAAAGAAAATGAGATGAGTTGTTTGGCCTGCCCTGTGCTTGAAACTGAAATGGCAATGGAAATGAAATGAAATGAAAATGAGATGAGTTGTTTGCCCTGCCCTGTGCTTGAAATTGAAATGGAAATGGAAATGAAATGAAATGAGTTGTTTGGCCTGCCTGAAACCACTAATTTCGGCCCACAAGGCCCCTATTAACCGAGAAACCAGTCCCTTTTGCCTAAAATGCCCGTGTTAGCCCAGGAAGATCATTTTGGTCCAAAAGGCCCGTGCCAGGCCAGGAAAAGGCCACTGAGATTTCACTCAGATTTTTTTTTTTAAAGAGTCCCTTCAGCCCATCAGGCCCGTACTAGTCCAAGAGGAGTCCCTTTGGCCCATCAGTAAGTATTCCCCCTGCAAGTATTAAACCTCATCCCAGTATTTTACTCCCGCTTCATTGGCTCCCTGTGAGATCCAGGCCGGGATAGACTTTCCTCCTTCATTGCTATGATCTGCAGAAATCGAAGAAAAATGTCTAAAATTGATTCCCCACCCTCTCCCCCTTCTCTCTCACAGAGTCTCTCACCTGTTTTGGGCAAAATTTCTGTCAGTTTCTGAGCTGCCAGCCCACCAGGCCTGAGTGACTGAGCTGCCAGCCCACCAGGCCTGAGTGGCTGAGCTGCCAGGCCTGAGTGGCTGAGCTGCCAGCCCACCAGGCCTGATTGACTGAGCTGCCAGCCCACCAGGCATGAGTGACTGAGCTGCCAGCCCACCAGGCCTGAGTGACTGAGCTGCCAGCCCACCAGGCCTGAGTGACTGACCTGCCAGCCCACCAGGCCTGATTGACTGAGCTGCCAGCCCAAGAATCCATTTGGCCCACAATGTCCATACTAGCCCTCTGGAAACCATTCCCTTCAACCCACAACACCCACACTAGTGCTCCAGAAAGCCCCCACTCCCCCCACTGGCCACCAATATTGGAATTGGTGGAGAGGTGGAATATTGCATTGGGGGACCAGTCCTCCCGTGTGAACATGGGACCCAATGGGTCCCACTTAGTATAATACATAACTAAAACCTTCGCCGCCACCGTTGCAGTAACTCACCCTTACGGCCTTCTCGGAGGAGATCTTCTGCACCAGCTCATCGAAAGTTATGCTGCCCACTGTGACGAACACCGACTCCATCCCTCCTACCCCCCGCATCCTGGCGGCGGCAGCTTCAGCAGCAGGCAGGCAGGTAGTGAGGATGCGCCGAGCGGTAGCAGCGGGCGGGTGAGCAGGGCGGGGATGGGCCGAGCGGCGGCAGCAGCGGGCGGTCGGACGAGGACTGGCCGAGCGGCAGCTATTGCCGGAGTGGGGAGTGGGAGGGAGGGAGAGTCGCGTTGCAGGGTGGCCAAGCAGGTTGCGCGGAGTTTGAGTAACACACACGATGCAAACTTGTCCAATCGTCAAGTCAATGGGATCTAAACCACAGCTAACAATGAATGACCTGTGGATTAAGGAACTGCAGATGCTGCTTTTTATGGATGGAGGGAGGGAGGGAGTGACTGAGGGTAGGGGAAAGGAGAGGGAGGGAGATGTGAGGGAGGGATTGGGGGAGAGGAGGAGGAAAGGGGAAAGATCCTGGGGAGGTGAGGAGGGAGAGTGGGGGGATTGAGGGAGAGGAAGGGGTAGAGAGGGGGAAAGTGGGGGAGGGAGGAGAGTGGGGGGAGGAGGGGGAATAGAGGGGGAGGAGGGGGGAGTGGGGGAGGTATGGAGCGGGGAATAGAGGGGGAGGAGAGGGGGGGAGTGGGGGAGGTATGGAGCGGGGAATAGAGGGAGGAAGGAGTGGGGGAGGTCAGGAGGGATAGTGGGCGGGGATAGGGGGAGTTCTGAAGTGGGGGATAGAGGGATAGGATGGGGGTAGGGAGGGGAGAGGAGTTATGAACGGAGTGACTGAGGGTAAGGGAAAGGAGAGGGAGTGATTGAGGGAGGGGAAAAAAGAGGGAGGGAGGGAAAGCTGGGGGATGAGGGGAAATGAGCCATGCCTGCGCGGTTGGGGGCTATGCGTGAGTGGTGCACTATTGCATTGGGGGGAGGGGTTGCATTGGGGGAACGGGTGAGTGGTGGAATACTGCATTGGGGAACGGGTTACATTGGGGGACCAGGCCTCCCGTGTGACAGGGACCCAACGGGTCCCACTTAGTCCAGTTTGTATTAAATGTAAATTCACAAACATTCAGCAATTCAGTGCAGCTTGCAATAAAATGTTTAATGGATGTGTTGATGCACATGCCATTGACCCGGTACATCAGTGGTCACGATAACCACTTTTCCATCTCTCTTTAACTGTCTACTGCTCTCCCATTTATCACCAAAATAGCTCAACAAATTGGATCTAGCAGCCGTGGTTGTGTGAATTTCTGTGGATATAATCTCTTGGGAAATGTTACTGCGTCAAAGGCATTAGATAAATACAACACGTTGTTTCCAGTCATTGCAAGGGAGATACGGAAAGAACATCACTTTTTATCTGATAAAATAGCAAGAAAAGGAATATCAGTTCCATGGAAGCATTGACTTCCCATACACAGGAGCAGGTTCACATTCATTCATTAATGGGACGTGGGAGTTCCTGGCAAGACGAGCCTTTATTGCCCATCCCTAATTGCCCTTGAGAAAGTGATGTGCCGTTGCGGTCATTGTGGTTTGACATTTTGTTTTGCTCATTTGTCATATTGGAAATAATTGTAATTTTTTTAATTTTCCATGACCTCAGGATTCAAATGGTAACTACAGGGAGGCTGTCAAAAAGCTCATTCCACACTTGAAATATTTGGACGACATTCCTGTGAGTGAGACCGGCATTCAGTCTAACAGTACCATCAGTAAGGATTGGCTTATTGTGAAGGAAGCCATTAAGGATGGCATCTCCGCTGAGGATCTTGAAAATCTAGGTCTGTGGAATAACTCTCATGTGAACATTATAAACGCCACAAATACCCATGAGCTGTGCTCAATAACAGGAAAGGCATCATTATTTCTAGTATCTTGTTTAAAACTTACTTGTGCTGCTGAAAATCTATGTGCCAAAGTGGAGATGGATCTGTAAATTGCCAGTAAAAAGGAATACAAAATTGCATGGTTTAATTGAAACCCTCTAAATATGATACATCTTATTATATAGAAGTAAAGATTAATTTTGTCATCTTGCAAAACTAAAATGCCAACATACATTTTTAACTCACACAGATGATGGTTTTATCCCTGGGAGGCCTGCTTCTCGTCAGCACCAGAATCATTCATCTCAGAGACCGTCAACATGCCAGAGACCACACAGTGCTGGGCGGGTCTCCACAGGGTTCCCTACGGGCATCTATCGGGCAGGAGCTCCTGATACCAGGCTTCAGGATGGTGCTAGTGACTTAACACATGGTATGGAGCTCCACCTCATTTCTTAATTATTGAAGAACTGTCAAAGCAGATTTTCTGTGCAGTGAGTGTTTGAGTTTTGTGACATTGAATAGCGACTCTCAAAGTGAATTGAATGGCTTTCAGGCTCCTGTACTTTTTTTTCTAATGGTAGCAGTGATATAGATGAGAGCATGGCCAGGGATGTGTGGGGCTTTGATGATATTGGATGCCTTTTTAAGGCAGTGTTTCTAGTACATCCCTTCTGTGGTGGGGAGACCAGTACTTGTGATAGACCAGACAGTGTCCACCACATTCTCCAGTCTCATTAATAAAATACATTAAAACAGATGATAGTGCGAGGTAAAAGAGGGTGGTGATGGAAAAACAGATGGGTCAAGGTATAAATGGAAGAAGGAAAAAAAATGTTTCTAATGGTTTTTAAACTAAAATTAGAAGCTGCTGGAAAAACCTCAGCATGTCGGGCATGTATGGGGAGAGGAACAGAGATAAATGTCCATTGGAAATCTTTCAACTGAAGCTATGTTTCAAGTCGGGGGACTTGTCCAGATGTAAGATGAGGTGTGGTTCCTCAAGCTTACATTGAGCTGAAAGGAACTGTGTAGGAGACCACACACAGATCAGAGTGGTAGTGAGGGGAAATTAAAGTGACAGAAAACGGGAAGGGGATCATGTTTATGAACTGAACAGTTCCACAGAACTGTTCCATCCGAAGGAGAATACTGCATTTTAAGTTGTGAATATTGTTTACCAAACTGAAAAAAGTGCACAAAACTTGTTTGGATTGTTTTCTCTAGAACGCCGGAGGTTGCGGGGAGACCTGATAGAATTATATAAAATTACAACAGGCTTAGATAGGGTAGACAATCTGACTCTTTTTCCCAGGATGGAATATCGAATACTAGAGGGCATAACTTTATGGTGAGAGGGGCAAAGTTTAAAGGAGATATGCGAGGCATGTTTTTAACCCAGAAGGTAGTGAATGCCTGTGACGTGTTGCCAGAGGTAGTGTTTGAAGAAGATGCGTTAATGACATTTAAATTACTTTTGGACAGGCATATGTACATGCAAGGAATAGAGGGATACGGGTTATGCGCACGTGATGGTCTTGGCATCATGTTCAGTACAGATATTGTGGGCCGAAGAGCCTATTTTGTGATTTACTATGTTCTATAATTTTTCAGCTGGATGGAGTGTGTGTGGGTCTCTGGGCAATGGGAAGGAGGAAGATAACAATTCAGATGTGACCTTATCTGATTGTTAGGTCACATGACAAGGTGGCATGACTGTCCAAGAGGAAATGAACACTTCAGGGTAAAGGTTAACATGTGTGCCATCATTTTGGAAGTGCAGGAAATGGGCCCTGTAAGTCACAGTACAGAGGAATTCTCATTTGAGGAAAAAAGTCAACTCACCAGAAACATTGGCATGGTCAGAAGCTATGAAACTGGGAGAATGGAATGGAATCTTCACAGGAAGTGGGATGGAAGGACTGATGGTTTCTCCAGGAAACGTAGAGTTGAGGTTGCCAACTAACACCCAGAAAAAGATGGGAGCATTGGGGAGGCAAAGATTCGGAGACGAGATAGATCGTTGGAACTTGACAGGAAAGTTCACGTTCTGTGCAAGCTCTGCAATACAACCAATACAGTTAAAGAGATGACGGAGAGGCCTGGAGTAAAACTGTGAGAAATAATACCCTGTATAAAGAACCAAGCATATCTTGGGCTTACTGCATGCCCAGAATTACCAGCAAACTATTTTAATGATGTCTTGGTTTTGTTCGCAGGTACAGGAAGCATCTTTTGTGGAAATCCTGTCACAGCTCTTCGTGCACGGAAGAAGAAACAGGGTGTAAGGTTTTTATTCACTGTTAATTGAACTGTCTGGGATGAAATAGTGCTGTATCAGAACCAGAGGAGATATTGATTTAAAAGCTTCAGCTGATGCTACACCAGGCGCCCAAGTCAGAATGAAGCAAATACAACATCCTAAATTAGAGTAATCATATCTGTCAAGTCCTCTTCTTTCTCTTTTTGCATGCCATTGGTGCACTGTCAAAATCTTCAACCTGCCAGAACTGTTTTTTTCTCCATCCTTTACATCCAAAGCTTGCCTGCATGTGTTTGGAGTACATTAAATGCCTGATCATCTCAGTAAATCTTCCCCATTACAGTATTTCCCTCAGCGTCCTGAGACTAATTAAGCACTGTATATTTTAGAATGTGCGTAAAACAGTAGTCATTTAGAACATGGCACCTGACAGCACAAGAATAAGCCCTTTGGGTCACAATATCTGTGTTGAACATGATTCTAAGTTAAACTGATCACCTCTGCCAGTATATGATCCATATCCATTTTCTGCATATCCATCTTAAACACCACTGGCATATCTGCCTCACCATCACTTCTGGCAGCAGGTTCCAGGCATCCAACACTCTCTGTATGGAAAAACCCACCACGTACATCTTTAAATGTTGCCCTTCTTGCTTTAAACCTCTGCCCTCCAGCCTTTTACATTTCCACCCTGGGGAAAAAGGGGTCTGTACCAGAGCCAGAGGAGTAATTGAATTCAAAGCTTCAGCTGATGCTGCATCAGTTGCCCAAGTCAGAATGAAGCAAAACTTAACATTCCTATTCCTCTCATAATTTTATATACTTCCATCAGGTGTGCCCTCAAACTCCAGCGTTCTGGAGGTTGACTTCTGACACTCTAAATTACATTAAGAAAACCTTGCAGCGATAATCTAACCATGGTCAGACCAGGCAAAAGCAGAGTAATGTTGTGTTATATGGTGTATATTCCTAATGTGCAATATAAACAAATCTATCTTGCACATCCCCCTCAGACTCAATGTGATCAATGGCATATGAGGTCCACCTTTATACATCACTGGTATCTGTATTGGTTTATTATTGTCACATGTACAACATGTTGGTTTACTATTGTTATGAGATTCAATGAAAAACTTTGTTTTACTTGTTATCCAGTCAAATCATACCATTCATAAATGAAAGGAAAATGTATTGAAATGCAATTTCCTGGAAATCCTTTGGCTATTCCTTCTCTAGAACTGAGTGATATGAAAATAATGTGAATAGTTACAGTTCAATGGTCAGCATTCTTGCCACTTGGTCAAGGGCCATGTGTTTGAGTCAATCCACAAACATTACCACATGACTAGCCTCACACTCTTGAGGGAGTGCTGCACTGCTGTAGAGATTGTCTTTAGCATGCGACATTAACCTGGGGACCTGGCTACTGTCTATGATGATCAAAAAAGATTCCATTATACTCTTTCAAAGACCAATGTTTTGAAAAATGTCCTGGCCAGAATTGTTCCTACGCCATCACTGAAAACAGATTTGGGCAGCACAGTGGTGCAATGTGTACTGCTGCTGTCTCATAGCGGTAGAGACCTATGTTCAATCCTGACCCAAAGTCTATGTGGACTTTGTATGTTTCCCTGTGGCCACATGGGTTTTCCCTAGTACTCTGGTTTCCTCTCACATCGCAAAGGCGCATGGGGTCTGTGGGTTAATTGGCTGCTGTAGATTGCCCCAGAATGTGGGTGAGGAGTGTAATCTTGCGGGGGGGGGGGGGGGGGGTTTAATGGGAATGTAGGAATAAAATGGGTCATAGGTTAGTGTAAATGGTGCTTGTGTAAATGGCATGCACTCAATAGGCCAAAGAGCCTCTCTTTTTGACTGCATGACTCCTTCTTCAGACTGAGGGAAGGGTTACAACCCAAAACTTCACTCATCCTTTTTATCCAGAGATACTGCCTGGCCCGCTGAGTTATCAGCACTTTATGTCTGGCTCGACCCAACACATCAACTGTCCATTCCTTCCGCAGATGCTGCCTGACCCACTGAGTTCCTCCAGTACTTTGTTTGTCATTTGAGATTCCAGCAGCTCTTATGTCTCCTTAGGATAGGAACAGTACATAATTTAAAGGGGAAGTGAAGCTTTATCCATACTATTATGTCACGGTACAATGGTTGATGAAAGTTGGAATGTTGAAAGCAATTGTTGCAGAATTCCTATTAATAATTGTTCCTCTCGATTCACAGCCATCAGGTGGTGGGACAAGCAATTGGTTCAATCAGTTTACTCACTCACCAGAACACACGTATGATTCACTAGAAATCGACAGCAGGACACGAGAAGACATTTTTGCTGAACTGAGGGCCTGGAGGGAGGAGCATAACAGGTAGGTACTTCCAGGGCTCAGAAGCATCAGTCTTTCCTTCTGTCTGCCGCTGCCGCCATCTTGAATCTTGGAGCTCCCCTCATTACTGAAGTTATTCCGTCCAATATTCACAAACACATCTTCACTTGCCCGCAACCTTAGCTCTGGAATTCCCTCCCTGAACTCTTCATCTCTCCAACTCTATCCTTTTAAGATCTGTACTTGACTGAGAGTAGGCTCAAAAAAAAATTGCCAGATTGATACCAGGATGGTGTGTTTCCTACATGAGGAGATGAGGTTTGTATTCTGTAGATTGAGAGTCCTCACTGCCATTAACAAAATTCTAAAGGGCTAGATATGCTGGACATAGGTACAATGCCCTCTGACTGAGAAGTCAAAGACCAAAAGCACTGTGTATTTATAAATGTGGATGCCCATTAACAGCAATAACGACGGGTGGGGCCGCATGCCGTAAGTTGTGGAGGCTCATTGTGTATATTCAGAACACAGTCGGCTAGGTTTCTGGGCATTATGGGAATCGGGGAATGTGGGGATTGTGCTGGAAAATGTCGCAGAGGTAGAAGATAGTTATGGTTTTCATGAATGATGGAGTGGTTGAGAGGACCAGATGGCCTAGGCCGGCTCCTGTTCTAACGTTATTGCGTCCCTCATCAACTTACCTCTTCCGCTTAAATATCTCTCCGAATAAATTACTCAAAAGCCTGCATACAATTGCAAATACATATGCAGTGCAGTTTTGTAGTAAAAAATGAAACAATATGCATATTGTTCCTTGCTGTTGATGTCTATGGTGAATTGTTGTTTCATAAACTGCAAGCTGTTATCAAGCCTGACTGCCTAATTTAAGTAATACATTTTTTTTTAAACTGGAGTATGTTTTTTGTAATATTAAAAATTCTAAAAATTCTAAAAATATGAAGTTATAGTTTTTAATTTCTTCTGCAAATGTGGATGCCCATTAACAGCAATAACGATGGGTGGGGCCGCATGCCAGTAGCCTCACCAGCAGCTGTTCGTCCTTTCAGCTTTTTTTTGTTTTTAGTATGTGTAAAGCTGAGTTTTAGTGTGTTTTAGTGTTTTTGAGACTAGTGTTTAGTTTTAGTTGGGGGCGGGGAAAGGGGAAACTTTTTTAGCCACTTTCCTCGGTGGAATGCGACTTATCTCCTAGTCGCATTTTCGCCCTCCCTCGCAGCCTAACAGCTTGGATTGGTGCGGCCTCTGCAGGAGTCGGGGCCCAGAGCTTCAGCAGCGGGCGCAGTACGGACTTTCCATCATGGAGCCGGGCGATCCCTTGCCGGGGTCGCTAGAAATTAGCGTTCCGATCGCTGGCCCGTGGTCTATAGCAACGTTCAGTCGCGGCATGGACTTTCCATCGCAGAGTCTGGGATCCCTTGCCGGGGATCGCCGGAGAAGAGCTCCGACCGCCAGCCTGCGGCCTATAACATCGTGAAGCCGTGATCTCCAGTATGAAGCGGTCGATTCGTGACCTCCAAGCCGCGGAGTGTCCGTCCGTCCCAACGTCGGCGCTTCGAGCATCCCGACGAGAGGGCCGGTACATGGGGTCGTCCGTAGCCGCAACTGTGGAGGGTTCATGGCCCCGACCACGGATGAACAAAGGAGGAGGATTGACTGAACGTTGTTGCCTTCCACCACAGTGGAGAATGTTGATTCCACTGTGGTGGATGTTCATGTTGTATTCTATTGTGTATTGTGCTCTTTTTGATTGTGTGGCTGCAAGGTAAATCAAATTCCACTGTACCTTAATTGATGTATGTGGCAATAAATGTGAACTTTAACAAGTATGCTCAGAATCTCTCGCAAATCTCTACCCCCCCCAAGCTGAAGGCTTGAAATCCAGATCTCAAAAGCATTTTATTTTGCATCTCCTGCCTTAGCAGAAAAATCAATACCAGAGACATAAACACTGCATTGACGCTTACTAATTCCTTCTTCAAAAGGCGCCTTGAAGCTATTGTTCAGGAACAAGAACCACAGGTGTTGCAGATTCATCACAACAACGATGATTTTCTAAAGGACAGTACTGCGGAGGAGGTGATGTCGGCCAGATGCTCTGATGGATGGAGTGACCCAGTTTCACCAGAACCTGCAAACGTATCTCCTCCACCCCCTTTACCCCCAAGTAAGATGTACTTGTTTGTTTAACAATGCACATTGGGTTTTTTTAAATCTCTGCATTCACAGACATGGACATTGCTGGCATGGCTAACATTTAGTGACCATTCCCAATTGCTCCTAAAATGAATGGCTGTTTAGGCTATTTCAGAGGGTAGTTAAGAGGCAAACACATTAGCCAGACCCACCAAGGGTTGTAGTCTCGATGTAAAACGTCATCCATTCCTTCTCTCCAGAGATGCTGTGTGTCCTGCTGAGTTATTCCAGCTTTTTATGTCTATCTTCAGTGTAAACCAGCATCTGCATTTTCTTCCTAAATTTGTAGTCTTATTGTAGCTTTCACAACAGCTAGCTTTACGATGCAGATTTAATTCCATAAATTCTAATTTGCGAGTTACCATGGCACCATTTGAATTTGTAACTCTAATGGCTTCATTAGATGCCATTGTGCTTTCTCCTGCAGAGTTGAAGGTAGAACCTTTGAGCAACAGCAAGGAACTGAGCCTGTCAGCCCATTGAACTTGTGCTACCATAATACTCCCAACAGCCTTTTGGAGAAGAGACTGTGGCATCATTGAGTCATAGAGCACCCAAAAAGGCCCTTTGGCCCACCTTGTCCATGCCAACCATTAGCGTACTGGGCTACAGCCATTTGGCCCATAGCCCTTTAAACCTATCCTATCCTATGTCAAGCCTCTGAATTAAATGATGCCTCTTTTTCTGGGCGCCTTCCACCAGGGATTTTATTTTTCTCTCCATCTCCATCCTGTCCACTTTAATCACCTTTAGCACCTCATTGCCAGCAGCAGCTCCTAAACCTCTATAGTGGACTCAAGCTTGGTCTGTGCAAACTGCCACCATCATTTCACCCTGTTGGTCCCTGAATTATTCTGGTAAATGTGTGCCACACATCTTCCAAGAGCAAGTCATGGTGCACAGATCTCAGCCCCACTAATCGCCCAGTTAAATCTGCGTTTCGCTAATCAGTAAATGTACTTCTCTTTCAGGTCTGCTTTCTGATACTGAAGGCTTGCTGGTCACAGCCTTTAATCAAGCACTGTCTCCCATTCCTCCATCACCTCAAGAAGCACCAGCAAAGTCACACAAAGTTCTTGACTTCAGGGTTAGACGCTTAAGGAGACCTCTACAGATAGAAGCCGAGCGATTGCAGGAGGCTGAGGAAGCTTCTGCTGTGTTTGGTGAAGACAGTGCCGCCACTGGTTCACTGGGAGTTCCTCCGCAAGACAAGCTGGTAGCTGGGCTGTACACACTCACCGCCCTGGAGAGCCTCCGACCAGTCTCTGGACCAGCAGCACTTGGACCTCGAGCTAGCAGGTACGACGATTCATGCTACTGCGCCTTCTGTTTCAGAATCCCACACCATCGCAAAGTAACAGGACGGGGGCAGGCAGTGCTTAGTTCTGCCAGCACTTAGCTGCGTGGAACCAGTGCCCCTGAGCACAGGGTGGGCTACGGTTTTCCTGCCCCATAAGCCTCAGCCCCGGGACCCTTGTGTTGTGAGGCTCCCCCTGAAGTCCAATGGCAAAGCACAGACTTCCTCAAGATTCCCAGCTCACAGGCTTGGATGTCTGCCCATTGATCTGAGGCCAGACCCAACAGATCCAGTGAATCAGCAGCCGGAGGGCAGGTTCCTCAATTTGGGATGTAGATATTCATAGTGTCATACAACATTGAAACCTGTCCATACCAATTGAGATGCCACGCCTAAGCTAGTCCCATTTTGCCAAATTTAAAAGTAACAAATTATTTTTGCAGGTGTGACTAAATATGTGTTTCAAATTTTTTAACAGTTAATTTAATTTTCATTTGCTGTTTTTATTTTTTAATACCTCCCAAGTCCTTTGTTCTCTGGAATTTGGAGAAGTGAGAGGACAGCTAATTGAGGAATTTGAAATTCTTACAGGGTAGGTAGAGCTTCCTTGAGCTGTGGAGTCCAGAACCACAGCTTGGCTTTAAAATAAAGGGTAGGACTGAGATAAGGGGCAATTCCTCATGGAGGAGGTGAATCAGACACCATCACTGTGTGTAAGCATCTGATGGGGCGGTGAGGGGTGAGCAACTAATGTAAGAAGCACTTTAAAATAAATAGTAACCAAGACAATAATGTCCCCAAGTCATTAGGGATGAGGGATGGATTCAACCGGTTTTCTCACTTCTCTCGGAGAAACTAATTATAGTGCTATTATTTTCATTAGCAGGTCACAGGTTGACAAGAGATCTCAAAAAGTTATTGACAGTCATCGGCCGATAATCCGATCGTCCACAAAAACCCCCGAGAGGCCTCTTGCCCGACACCCTGTCCGGCCCCTGACAGCCAAGGCTGCCTTACAGCGATTGCCAAACAGACCCTTCCTACTGCCCAGCAAACGAAGCAACACCTCAAGCTGACCCCACAGGTATAAGTACTTTAGAGAATAGCTCGTTTATAACTACACACATATATCCAGAGTGCACATTGTGGTGAATTTAAACTTTGTGATCCGGTAATAGAGAGTGAAACGCATGATGATTTCTCAGCACAGCCACCTTGCCTATCGTCTTACTGAACACCCTTCTCCTAGATTCTGAACCATCCTGGCCATAGCACTTCATGCCCCTGGCTTTGCCAATTGCCCATGGACTCATTCACTGGTCAAAGCTTGCTGCTATCTTCCTTCACCAACCATACACACTTTACCCGCTTCCAACTTTACATCCTGCACTCCCCGAGGTAACAGAACAATGACCCTCTCCCACACCCCACCCACCCCTCGCTCCACCCCATGATCCTCGAACACGGTCAGGCTGTAAGAAACATAGAAAACCGGTGCAAGAGTAGGCCATTCGGCCCTTTTAGCCAGCACCACTGAGTAAGCTCCTGGCCTTGAGCTCTCCATCACCACACAACCACTATAGCTGCCGATGGTCATTACATTACATTCAGAGTGAGGTGGGGACCCTGTTAGCCATCTCTTCTACCTTTCCCCATGTCAGCCAAGTGCTAAACCCTCATCTGTCTCGAATACTTCCAACTTCCTCCAGCTCACTCTCAACATCACAATCTGGGACCTTCCTGCAACGCTGATTTCACTCTAGCTTCCGACCTCTCAATTTTGCCCCCACCGTGTTAATTGCCAGTGTAAGTAGTCCTATCCCCTCATGACTAGTCCGTGGCCCTTCTCTACAACCCGCGTCTGGTGATTACCTCCACAGATTTGCCCCTTTACCTTAACTCTGTACCTCAACCCCGTGAGACCATCACTGGTCCCTGCCACCAGCTTGTCAGGCCCTTACCGCTACAATCTTCTGTGTTCTAAGCTGCGCTAGTTTCCGCCCCATGCCCATGCTATCATGAGTCAAGAGGATTGTGGTGACATTAAGACTGGAGACGGTGATGGTGTCAAGGATTTAGCACCAGGTCAAAGTGTGGGGACAGTAAAGTGATTAATATATCCGTCTTCACACTTCGACCTGGTGCTAAAACCTTAACACCATCGCCAAGTCCAGTCTTAAACTCACCACAGCCATCTTGACTAGCCTCCCTCCTGTTAATGAGTTTATTCAGAATCCTACTCATCACTTGCATCTGACTGATTTAAAATTCTCATGTTGAAAGTAATCTTTTGATGGCTTCCCCATCTGCTGCATTTCCTTCCCCTCCATTACATCCTTCTCGTGTGCCCACTCTGTCTCCCCACTCACTGATGACATGCCTTGAGCTATCTTAGCCCCACAGTGTGAGTCCGATTTACACTGGTTCCCCGTCCTCCTGCTTTAAGATGCTCCTCACACTTACCATTGGGTCAGCGCTCCTCACATCTCCTGTTTCAGCGTCCATGGTAATTTTGCTAACTCCTCTGTGTGTTGTGACCTTTCATGTTCAAAGCATGATGTAAATGCAAATTGCTGTGTTGCTAGGGTGCATTTGAGAACAGGAAAGGAGCACCACAGTCTGGGACAGACGCTCTCAAAATACTCTGCAAAATCATATGTTAACTTTGATAAATGAAATGTAAACTAACATACCTGGTTAAAGTTACACAATTAAAAATATATCCAATCCTTAAAAATTCCACAAAACTTGTATTTCCCTAAGGTGTCTGTAATTAATTGAATCCTCTTCTGAAATGTCACTGTCTGATTTAAATCATTTGTCTGATCTTGTTCCTGAGGCTAGAGGCAATGTAGAGATATATAGGTGCTATGTTCCGTCAATCACTGTGAACGTGAATATACACAGGAGGCTCGCCTCAATCTGTAGACTATGGTTACACTTGCAAGGTCTATGACCAATTTTCCCTATACCTTCTAAAGGAGAGTTCATATCCAAATTCTCCAATGGCACTAGGATGTAGATTAACCTGCTATGTATCTCCAGGTGACACAATTAATGGAAAAGGACTGCAGGAAAGTGTGAGGATTTTGCCCCAAAAACTAATCGCTCACACCTCAAAAAACCATTGACATCACCAATCGATTCCTCCACCATCGTTCACCCATGTGACCTAGTCCACACGGTCACGTACCTATAATCCAAAACACTTAAATCCATACCGTCTCCAACCCATCTCACCTGACGTCCCTATCCCTAGTTCTGTTGTGTGCGAGGGAGGAGGTCTAATGGGGATCTGAGGGGTAATTTTTTCACACAGAATGTAATTGGTATCTGGAACGAGCTACCAGAGGCAGTGGAGGCAGGAATAGTAACAACATTTAGAGTCATCTGGACGAGTACCAAAATAAGCAAGGCAGAGAGAGAGATAGAATGAGTGCAGGCAAGGGATATTAGTATAGAGAGACGTGATGGGCAACATAAACATGGTAAACCAAAGGGCCTGTTTCTGTGCTGTACAACTCAATGTCCAGCTCAAATGAGTCATCTGGATTCAACCTTATCAATTCCTTTAAAATATAAATAACTCAAATGACATCATAACCACTTAGTAATAAATGTCCATGTCCAAAGATGAACTGTTTCCGTATATACCACTTCTTCAGAATCATATTGCATTTACCGACACCTCAGATTAATGTACAGTCATTACTAAGTAAGAAGAATATTTGTAAGCTTTTGTGCTATCTTGCTTCCAGCAAACCAAATGACTCACCCCACAATATGAGAAATCACCTGCTCTGCAATCACAGTGGATTCGTGATTTAATTCTGTGCTCCTGAGCTGAACATAGTTACACGTTTTTGGCTTCTTTGTGGCACAAAACATACAGAAGTGAAGTTGATATTGGTACCGGTATTGTTTTTGGTATTGTTATTGGCATCGGCATTGGTATCGGTTTATTGTGAGTCAGTTGGCTGAGGTTTGAGGGGATTGCAGCTGCCCATTCACCAACACCCCTGGTCCTTGTTGATCGCCACTGACTTGAAGGCAATGAGCACGTTGACTTAAGAGCTCTCGTCCTCGTCTCTGATCCCTCAGTCACCTTGTCCAGCTTGTTCACGCTTCACAATTCTGCACAACTCCAATTCTAGTTATTTGATCACATTTTAATTATTCCACTATTGGTGTCCGAGCATTCAGCTGCTGCCGGGCCTCCCTCTGAAGCTGTCTCACTCACTCTCTCCCTCGCTCCTCTTGTTGTGCCTTGCCTGGCCTAAGTCTGTTGTCCTGATATCTCTGCCGCTACATGTCAGTTTATTGTCCTGCAATGTGCTCTGTGCAGATTCTCTGCACTAAAGAGGTTCTATCAATCAGCTTGTTGTTGTAGTGTGACCTCGGACTGCAATGCACTGGGCAATTAGCCATATTTTACTTGCTGCATCACTTCATGCCAATGTGAAGTGATATTACCTTTCATTGTACAGCAGTTGTGAAATTTGTGGCTTGTTTCTGCCGGTCTGAAATTGTCTAAAAGGTGAAAAGGAGCAAAACTGACAACCTTTCTCCTTAGTCATACTCATGGGGTCATAGAGCTGTACAGCAAGGAAACAGGCCCTTCGGCCCAGCTTGTCCATGCTGACTAGGCTATGAGCCCCTTGAATTTAGAGCTCTCGTCCTCTTCTCTAATCCCTCAGTCATCTTGTCCATCTGACATAATGGGCTAGTCCCGTTTGCCTATATTCTTTCCATTCCTATCCATATATCCGCCCAAATATCTTTTGAAAGTTGTAATTGTATTCACTAATTTAGCTTCCTGTGACAGCTTATTCCAGATACCGCCTACAGTCTTGAAAAGGTTGTTACTTAAGTCCCTCTCAACTCTCTCCCTCTCACCTTAAGCCTATGCTCTCTAGTTTTGGAATCTTCTACTCTGGGGGAAAAAGCACTGTTAGTATTCACTTTATCTATGGCCTCCATGATCTTGTACATCTCAAAAAGATAATCTGTCAGGCTTCAAAGAAAAAAGACCCAGTTATCCAACCTGTCCCAAGAAGTCAAGCCCACTATCCCAGGTAACACAGCTAATGCTTCAGCTGAACATGCTGTAATTAGTCTCATCCCTGGCTGTGGCAACGGGAAGGACGTGGGACCTGTATCATACATCAAGCAGAGCCCATCTCGTTTAATATCCATGTAGGTTAGAGCTCTTTATTAACTAACACTATTCAAACATATTACCCAACTTGCACAAGTCGCCAAACCCTTCTTGTTTCTCTTCCCCCAAGAGGATTTAGTAATGAACAGCATTCGAAATAGTGAAATTCATCTGCTATCCAGTTGATGCATAACTTGTATTGTACAATAATTAGCATGAAGTGCATTCAAAGTCAGGCTGGTATAAAATAACAATGAATACACCACCCCTGTTTTAGATACTGTGCCTTTCATAATGAATGAACAATGTTGAATTGTCCAAAATGGATCTCCTCCTCCATCTCAAGAGACAGGCACGTCAGCACACATTTACCAGCCCGGCCACACACACACTTATATATCCACATACAAGATTCCATGAAGCACGACACATTTACACATGTACGTCCACATGAACGTTAGTAAAGAGTGGGTGTATGAAGCATGTAGTGTCAGTACTGCCTGGTTATGTTGCAGCCTCTTCTAATGCTCGGCTCCACTTTGAAGTGAAAATTATGTAAATTCCAGATGCCCAGAAAGAGCGGTAATATTGTTGATGTGAGCCCAGCCATTCAAGTGCAAAGTGGGCCTCTCAAGAGTATGATCAAAAGAGAGAATGAAACATGACACGTCCAGCACCTTGTAGTTTGTGTGTGCCTCTCACAGCTCCCTGGTCAGTGGCTTTCACAGGGAGTGCTTGGACTGCGCATGTTGTCAGTGATCTCTGGCAGTGCATCAGTTCAACAACATGGATTTTTATATAAATCTATACTATGATTCCTCCAACAGGAGTGAATTTTGTGATGAGCTGCCGGTAGTTCTAAAGACTATAACTGGAAGTCTGCACTGGAGCAAGGAATGCCACAGACTGTAGAGAGCGCTGGCTCCAGTGTTTTCTCATGTTTTCCCCATGAGCTGGGGTAAATTCTGCCCACATCTTTGTGTCATTGATGTCAGGACGTCTCCTGTTGGGAAAGGACTGCTTTCATGAAATGACTACATGCTGTACTTGCACGGACAATGTAGCTTTCCACCCATAACCCTTCCACTGGCTTCACATTTCACACCTCTTCTCTCCTTAGCTTACAGCCTTTTGTCTTTTATTTTACCTCTTGCCGTTGTTTACCTATCACTTGCCAGACTTTATCCCCCCCCCCCCCCCCCCCCCCCCCCCTCCCACTACCTCTTTTCCAGCTGAATAAAAGTCCCATCCCGAAACATCACCTACCCATATCTTCCAGAAATGCTGGCTGGACCCTTGATTTACTCCAGCAATGAGCCCTCTTGCCTGCTTGCCGGGTATATTCTTGTAGTTGGGAAGAGGCAGTCTTCTCCTCGGTTCATTACTGTAGCCACCATTGCTCCTGAAGGTGGTCTCGGTAAGGAGTCTGGTCGATAAAAGGTGTTGGTATTGGTGATCACAAGAACAGCAGGTGCCAAGTATTCAGAGAAGGCTTTGGTGATGGAGCTGCTATTGATACTTCTGCAGTACATGCTGGGACTTAAGCTGTGTGCTGTGGAGGTACCTAACCAGCTTGTACCAGTCACTAGGGTCATACGGCACGGAAACAGGCCCTTCAGCCCAACTCATCCATGCGGACCATGCCCTAACTAAACTAGTCCCATTTGCCCAAGTTTGGTCCATATAAGTATAGAACCATTTGATTCTATCCTTTTCCTAACCATGTATCCAATGTATTTTAAATGTTGTTATTAAACCTGCTTCAATTACTTCCTCTGGCAGCTCGTTCCATATACTCACCACACTAACCAAGAAGTTGCCCATCAGGTTCCTATTAAATCTTATTTAGGGAAGTGTCCAGAATATTTGATTGGTGATATGTGAAAGCCTTTACATCAAGAGAAGTTTACTTAGCCTGAAGGGACCATAGTTCAAACAGCATCACCATGGAACCACCAGTTGTGTTTGTAGGGTGTCAGGGTACTATGGTGAATAGATGCTGCACATAGCGTGATGTACAGTATATAATTGTATTTGTGCGTGCTTCTTCTGAACTTCAAAGCAAACAACTTGATGTAGAATTGTATTATAACAATATTTATTTTGTATGTAAATTGTTGGATTGCCACGACTTAAAAAATGATTATTTTCATCACAAATAAAACAACAGACTTGAACAATTCTGTTCTGCATAGCACTGTTTCTAAATGTTTGGGTTTCAGCTATAGAAAAGTTTGTACTTTATCAGCTATTTCTACGTCTTACTATTACTTCCATGATTGAGGGAGGGGCAGTACTGAGGGAGCCGCATTGTGGTGGGGGGGAGGGGGGCAGTACTGAGAGAGTGCTGCACTTTGGGATGGGCGGTGAGGGAGTGACATGTAATTGTATCGATGTACCTCATGCTCCAAGATGTCAGTATACAGGTTTAAGTTTAATTGTTTCATGAAACCAACTCGTGATCAAGCTTTTGAAAACATCTGGGCATTGTGTCTGCGCTGAGTTTGGTGGATTTGGCAGGGTCTGGGAGAACTGTGTACCGCCTGCTTAACTCTTCATTGCCAGACTGACCTTCCATTCCATTGGGAATGCACTCCTGATGCATGGTCTCCCGTGAGTTCTTATCAACTCGAACAGTGTCTGAAACGGACCGCCATCAGGATAGTGGAGGTAGATTCAGTTCAGTTTAGTCACTCTGGACAGTCAAAGAGAACTGCACAGGCACTAGAATGAACACGTGCTTCAGGCTGTGAGACTAGTGGATGACTCCCACACGGATCTGGCATGGACTGTGGGACATATGGCCTCCTTCATTGCTGGACCCTTGCTCCTATATCAGGAGTACAGGTGCCATTGGCTCCTGCCATACCCTGGACTTCAAGCACCTCCAGTACTGAAAGTGAACCCATCGGCTGTCATGTTCAAAAGTTATAGCAGCGGAATTAAGCCGTTCGGCCCATCAAGTCTACTCCGCCATTCAATCATGGCTGATCTATCTTTCTCTCTCAACCTCATTCTCCTGCCTTCTTCCCATAACCTCTGACCCCCGTACTACTCAAGAATCTATTAATCTCTACCTTAGAAATATCCATTGACTTGGCCTCCACAGCCTTCTGTGAGTTGTACATGGTGTCTGACACAGAGTTACAGAGGTGTACCCACTCCCACTGAGAGAGTCACAGAGGTGTACACAGTGTCCACAGATTCACCACCCTTGACTGAAGAAATTCCTCCCCATCTCCTTTCTAAAAGCACAATCTTTTATTCTGAGGCTATGCCTCTGGTCGCTAGAATTTAGAAGATTGAGGGGGGATCTTATAGAAACTTACAAAATTCTTAAGGGGTTGGACAGGCTGGATGCAGGAAGATTATTCCCGATGTTGGGGAAGTCCAGAACAAGAGGTCACAGTTTAAGGATAACGGGGAAGTCTTTTAGGACTGAGATGAGAAAATCATTTTTTACACAGAGAGTGGTGAATCTGTGGAATTCTCTGCCACAGAAGGTAGTTGGGGCCAGTTCATTGGCTATATTTAAGAGGGAGTTAGATGTGGCCCTTGTGGCTAAATGGAGCAGGGGTTATGAAGAGAAGGCAGGTACAGGATACTGAGTTGAATGATCAGCCATGATCATATTGAATGGCGGTGCAGGCTCGAAGGGCCGAATGGCCTACTCCTGCACCTATTTTCTATGTTTCTAAGGTCCTAGATTCCCCAACAAGTGGAAACATCTCTCATAAACTCTCCCACCCAACAACCCCACAAACACACACTTCCCACATACTTTTCAGCTTTACTTACTTTCTACCCTAAACAAAACAAAATGCCACAGTTGGAATTCAAAACATCCATGCCTGACGTCTGATTCAGGGCTCGATTGATGTAATCTGTAAATACCATTGAGATTACTGCGACATCCTTAAAATTCTTTCCATATCCAAAGGCAATGCTTTGTGCTGAAGGATCAAGGGCTGGATAGTCTGAGCATTCCTGAGAACCCTGTTTGTTCTTGTGAAGGGAGCTTCACTGCACTAACTGGAGTATCCTGAACCACAGCCTGTAGTGTGGAACAGGGAAGACAAAAGTTAGAGGCACAAGAGACTGTAGATGCTGGAGCCAAAAGCAAAGTGCCGGAGGAACTCAGCGGGCCAGGCAGTATCTATGGAGGAAAATGGATAGGCAATGTTTCGGGTCAGGACACTTCTTCACAACTGTCTCCTGAGGCAGACAAAAATGCTGGAGAAACTCAGCGGGTGAGGCAGCATCTATGGAGCGAAGGAATAGATGACTTTCGGCCCGAAACGTCACCTATTCCTTCGCTCCATCGATGCTGCCTCACCCGCTGAATTTCTCCAGCATTTTTGTCTACCTTCGATTTTTCCAGCATCTGCAGTTCTTTCTTAAACATTTTGTCTCCTGAGGCAAGAGGTTGCAAATTCAAATCCACTTCCTGTCACTCGAGTTGGTAACTCAGGCTATATATTCCCATTATTCCTAGTCTGGATCTATGGTCCTTTATTGTCACATGTACCTACCTGTAGGTACAGTGAAATGCTTTGTTTTGCATATAACCCGGTAAAATCATGTCGCAGTCCTCACCTTGGCATGTCGCCACGTTCTGATGCCCCCACCCTCCGGCCAGCTACCTCTTCATTCTCGGAGGTGTTCATCACTCTCCGAAGACCTTCCTCGCTCTCCGACCGCATACTGTCAGATAGGCATTTGCTGAGCGGTGTACTGAGGGAGCGCTGCACTGGGCCACCACTGCAGAAGGCTGTGGAGACCAGGTCAATAGAGATTTTTAAGGCAGAGATGGATAGATTTTTGATTAGTACGGGTGTCAGTGGTTATGAGGAGAAGGGGGCAAAGAGGGAAAGCGATGATTGAATGGCGGGGTAGACTTGATGGGCCGAATGGCCCGATTCTGCTCCTATCACTTGTGAACATGAACTGTGAGAGGGGCAGTGAGGGAGCAGCACACTGTGGGAGGGACAGTACTGTGGCCTATCTTTACCATCACTAAGGCGAGGCCATATACTAACTGGGGGAACAGCACCTCATATTCAACTTGATCAGCCTACAACCCATCAGCATGAAGAGTGCATTTTCCAATTTCAGGTAACCTCCCCTCTCCATCCCCCACCTCCGGGTTCCTTTCTTACTCCAACCTGTCCACCCAGGGATCTCTCCATTTGTTCACATATTACCTCCATACTATCCCATTCCCACCACCTAGACATCACTCTCCCCCACCCCTGACTATCACCTCATCATCCCTCCCCCTTACCTGGTCCCACACATCACCTGCCAGCCTGTCGCACAACATCCCTCTGACTTTTGGTTGTCTTCCCTCTGCACTCCTTTTTCTACAACAAGGTCTCGACCCAGAACATCGCCTATCCATTCCTCCCCCGCAGATGCTGCCTGAACCGCTGAGTTCCTCCAGCACTTTGCTATTTACAACTGTTTGCCATGTTGTCTACTGCCAAAACCTGCTAACTGCTGCCACCTGCTGGCATGGGAAGTCCCGACAGGCAGATCACAGACCTGACCCCCCCCTCTCTGCACACAAACCACACCCCCAAGGGCTACTGCAGTGATCATTTTTATGTTGTAATGAAGAAGTCTTTATCTCCAGTGCCATCTGCATTTGAAGATTCCAGGCATTCTGTAGCATCACACGTGAAAACTGTAACGTCCAGGTTCAGGAACAGCTTTTTCCGGAAAGGCATCAGGCAATTAAACACTACAACCTCCACTACACTATTATTGTTGTTTTTATGAGTTTGTATGTGATATGTATGTGTATATACACACACACACATATAGACAGACATCTATCTGACACTATATACAGTATTTAGACACATACAGAAGTTATATATATCACACGCATACATATTAAACACACACACGCACATATATGTATATAAAACCTTTTTTCTCATTTATTATATTGTTTGCAGAGTACTAGTTTACATATTGTGTTGTACTGCTGCAAGTAAGAATGTCTTTGTTCTGAATGGGATATATGACAATCGAACACTCTTGACTTTTGACTCTTTTCACCTCCCATCATCCATGCCCACATCCACATCAGCCCAGCACAAACCTCCGATGGTCTGAGATAAACACACCCGGCTTCCGACCCCATTCCGTGACTGGTAAATGTAACTGGAACCACTCTTGATGCAGAGCAACTCCACAAAGCAGAGTTCAATCTGTTTTAGTCTTCCAGTGTACAAGACAATGTACAGTCCCACCCCCGCGCACATCTTAACTCCCACCCCCTCCAGCCTTCAAGACCAGATTGTAATTGAACCCTCAAGTTAATCCCAGAATCATCGACACCTCTCCCCTCTCAGCAACTCCAGCAGATATAACACCTGTCCATTTACCTCAGTATTTCTCTCTGCAGAAATGCTGCCTGACCTGCTGAGTATTTTCTGCCCACCCAAAACAATATTTGGTAGAAATGTGAAACTCCCAAGATTCGCAATCGATTACTCAGTTTATTAGTATTGGTTTATTATTGCTACATGTACTGAGATACATTGAAAAACTATGCTTTGCATGTTATCCAGTCAAATCATACAATTGAAAGCACTAGAGGCCCACAAATATTTAACGGGAATTAAAAGAGCAAATATGCCAAGAGATTATAGGCAGCTGCAGGTTTAATAAGGTTGGCATGATAGAGGATTTAATATTTACAGTATAGAGTGGGGCTGTACTAGTGCGAAAGGTTTAGATGGGGTGGAATTTGTCAAATGTGTTCAGGTAAAATTTCCTCAGACAATATGTAGAGGGCCCTACGCGGGAGAGAGCAAAGCTTGGACTACTCTTAGATAATTGGGAAGGACAAATGACTGGTGTATTCATGGGTGAACCTTTTGGGACCAGCGACCACTGTTCTTTTAGCTTTAAGATAGTTATGGATAAAGACAGGGAGGGTCTGTTCTGATTTGGGGCAAGGCCAACTTTGATGGTATTGACAGGAACTCGCTCAAGTTGAATTGGAGTAGATGGTTTGCAGGCAAAGGAACATGTGGAAAGTGGGATGCTTTTTAAAGTGTGATGACTAGTTCAGGGCACACATGTCCTGTTAGAGTGAAGGGCAAGACAGATGGGTGTAAGGAGACTTGGATGACCAGAGAAATTTAAGCTCTGGTCAGGAGAAAGGAAGAGAGATGGGACAGGTTTAGGCAAATGGGCTTATGTGTATTCCTGGAGGAGTTTCACAAACTGAGGAACATAATTAAGAAGGAAATCCGTAGGGCAAAAAGGGGGCAGGAAATAGCTCTGCCAGATAATATTAAAAATTATATTGAGGGGAAAAGGATAACTAGGGAGAAAATGTGGCCCCTCTGAAACCAAAGCGATCATTTCTGTGTCGGACAGGAAATGAGCGAGGTGTTTAACGAGTATCCCTCCTTTGTATGATGGACTGGGCTATATCCACAACTCTCTTCAATTTCTTGCAGTTTTAGGCAGAGCTGTTGCCAAACCAAGCTGTGATGCACCCGGATAGGAAGCTTTCTCTTGTGCATCTGTAGAAGTTGGTAAGAGTAGTTGGAGACGTGTCCACCTGACTTAGCCTCTAGAGGTGTCCGTGTGCTTTCTTGACCATAGCGTCAATGTGGATGGACCGGGACAGATTGTTGGCGATATTTACACCTGGGAACTTGAAGCTTAAATTACAAATCACAAGTTTTAAATCACACAAAGTCAAACTCTGCTGGATACGGATAGAGCAGGAAATGGAGTGACAGTAGTGGTATAGGGAGGGGGGTGTGGATTGCTATGTATCTTCCTGCCTGGGATGCGGATCCAGGGATGAAGAGGCTCCCCCCCCCTCGCCGTTCCCCTGCCCCAGCCCTGCCCTATCTCCTGGGCTGGAAGTCGGTGGTGATGAGGGGGTAGCTCATGAACCGGAGACCGTACTTGGAGCGGGCGATCCGACGCCTCATCCTTCCCGTCAGCAGGCGGATCCTCTGTAACTGCACGGCTCCTGGCTGTGAGGAGGCGTAGAGTCATCAGACTGCGGGGACAGAGACCCATACTAACACCCCCACCGCACCACCCAAACACCTTCACTGCTCAACTGTAGAGGCTCTGCCTGGTGTGCGCCGCTCCAATCCGGGACAGCTGGGAGGTGAATATATCCTCAATGAGGACTCAATTTTGACTATTTTACTGTTGTAATGGTCTTTTTACAAACCATGTTATCGGGGTATCTAAATCTAAATGTTATTAGTTATTTAAGTTATGACATTGGATGGAAGCTGCATACCAAATCTCGTTGCGCTTATGTGTAATGACAATAAAAGATATTATATTATTATTATTATTATTATTATTATATATTATTATTATTATTATTATTATAGTTACAGTATTTGAAAATGTAGTGTCTTAGATAATTTGGTGATTTTGTATTGTGGTGGTGGGTGTGTCACCACGGTTTTGGTTTGTAAATATTATTTTGTATCGTAATTGAATAAATTATTTTTGATTAAAAACAATGCGGGGCTCGCTCAGTACTGCCCCCTCCCACAGTGCGGGGCTCCCTCAGTACTGCCCCTCCCACAGTGTGGCGCGGTCTCTCCGTGCGTTCAGTAACTTACACCTGAAGTCAGTCCCTCTGCGCCACTCAACGGTCTGGACGTCGGGGACATTGACTGTGGACTGGACGATGTGGGGGTGTCCAGGGCTGCAGGTGAAGGGAGGCAGAGGAGTTAGCAACAGCCCCACTGTCCACAGACGCAACCTGTGACCGTGGTGATGGAAGGATCGGGGACAATGTACCGGCTCTTAATAAGGACCTCACCCATCTCCTCTGGTACCAGGCAGACATTCCGTCATTTGTCCTAGAGTGGGCCCACCCCTTCCCCAGTTACCCTCTGGCTCTGATATATGCCTTGGGATACTCCTTAAACCTACTTACTAAAGACATTACATGGTCTTGTTTATCCCTCCTAATTCTTTATTTAAGTTATTTCCTGCTTTACATTCCTCAAGGGCCTTGTCTGATTTCAGCTTCAGTTCACCTTACCTTTGCTTTGCGATTAAGCTTACAGTATATCTTGTCTTCCCAGGTTCCCGATCCTTGCCATCCTTACCCCTCATCCTCAGCAACATGCTGGTCCTGAATGCTGGTCAACTGGCCTTTGAGAGACTCCCGCATTTTCGATGTGGATTTGCTACTCGTTATCTATTGCTATTAATTAGTACGGGTGTCAGGGGTTACGGGGAGAAGGCAGGAGAATGGAGTTAGGAGGGAGATATAGATCAGGCATGATTGAATGGTGGAGTAGATGATGGGCCGAATGGTCTAATTCTGCTTCTACCTCTTATGATCTTATCTCCTCTCTCCCCTTCCTGGTCTCATCAGGACCTACAGTTGGGTTTAACAAGCCCTCCTGGCAATACTTTCCCCACAACCTCTCCGTGCTTTCCCAGGTGATGTTTCAGAAACCGCCCCCCTGCCCGGAACTGTACAGAGTGGCCAAGCGCGCTGTCCTGAGACAGGGCCTTACACTCGCCGGTTTCCAGTCCTCTGCCCCCTCCTCCCCTGATGCGAGAGGAGAAGGGACAACAGGAAGATGAAAGCCAGCTCCACACCCCTCCCCCCCCCCCCCCCCCCCCCCCCCATTCCCTCCCAGCCGACAACTCTGATAATGCACTACAACAGCCTTGCCCACCCCCTTCCAATTAGTTCAATACGGGTAGAATATAAAAACAGGTGTAATGCTGAGGCTTTATAAGGCACTCATTTGGAGACCACATTTGGAGTACCATGAGCAGTTTTGGGTCCTTGGCTGAGGAAGGATGTGCTGGCGTTGGAGAGGGTCCAGAGGAGGTTTCTAAGAATGATCCCGAGGATGGCTGCGTTAACGGTAAAGAGGTAATGAGGAGAAGGCAGGAGAATGGGGTTGAGAGGGAAAAGATAGATCAGCCATGATTGAATGGCAGAATAGACCTGATGGGCTGAATGGCCTAATTCTGCTCTTATGACATAAACCTCCTCACCCGGTCCCTTTACCGCCAGCGCTGTGACTTGGTCAACTCTGGTGACCTGTGGCTCTTTTAGACATCGCCCCTGGGACCCTGGAGAGGGGCGAGTGTTTGGGAGAGTCAGGGCGGTGAGAGCTCGCGGACTGATGGGCACTGGCACAGAGCCAGGTGAGGGGTGGGGGAGGGAGGGAAGGGGCGCACCTGGTAGGGAGTCCGGCGGCAGCGACCTCACGCTGGACTGGATGTAGGTTCCGACGTCGGACTCGGTGGAGCTGTGGGAGCCGCGGCAGCTCCAGTCCGAGAGGCTGCAGTTGTCGGACTGAGGACGGTCATCTTCAGCGCGGGGCCGAGCGGAGCGACATCTCCCCCTGGCGTCAGAGCAGACAAGAGTGTTACAGGTAACAGGCAACGTGCTGTGTTGTGTTCAGGTTTGGTCACCCTGCTATAGGAAAGAAGCCATTATGCTGGAAAGAGAGCAGAGAAGATTTACAACAATGTTGCAAGGACTCGAGGCCCTGAGCTATCGGGAGAGGCTGTGCAGACCAGGACCTTGATGTGCGGGAGGCTGAGGGGAGATCTTATAGAGGTGTATAAAATCATGAGGTGAATAGATATGGTCTTTTTCCTAGGATAGAGGAAGCCAGAACTGGAGGGCATATGTTTAAAAGTGAGATGGGAAAGATTTAATAGGAACCTGAGGCATCTTTTTCACACAGATAGTGGTGGGTATATGGAACAAGCAGACAGATGAGGCAGGTCCAAGAACACCATTTAAAAGACACAGTTAGGTAAACGGTAATGCCCCTGTCTCACTTAGGAAACCTGAACAGAAACCTCTGGAGACTTTGCGCCCCACCCAAAGTTTCCGTGAGGTTTCCGGAGGTTTTTGTCAGTCTCCCTACCTGCTTCCACTCCCTGCAACCTCCGGCAACCACCTGCAACCTCCGGGAACCGCACGGAAATCTTGGGTGGGGTGCAAAGTCTCCAGAGGTTTCCGTTCAGGTTTCCTAAGTGGGACAGGGGCATAGGGAAAGGTTTGGTGGGATAGGGGCCAAACGCAGGCAGATGGGAAAAGCTTTTATGGGGCATCTTGGTGGGTATGGACAAGTTGGGCCGAAGGCCTGTTTAGTTTAGTTCAGAGATACAGCATGGAAACAGGCCCTTTGGCCCGCTGTGTCCGCGCTGTCCGAGTCCGAGTTTGCACACTACCCATGCAACATCTCCTCAGAGTGCATGGAAATGTAGACAAGCGTAGGCCCCAGTATTCAGCTATGCCCAGACTCAACCCTGGTGTGCCATGTGTCCCAGTCTTTCCACCCCAATCAATGGAGTGATCCAACAAATGTACCAATCACAGCAGCGAGACCAAACTCAGGCACCGATAACAGCGGAGAGATCCAACTAATGTACCAATAACAGCAGAGAGATCCCACTAATGCATCAATCACAGCAGAGAGATCCCACTAATGCACCAATCACAGCAGAGAGATCCCACTAATGCACCAATCACAGCAGAGAGATCCCACTAATGCACCAATCACAGCAGAGAGATCCCACTAATGCACCAATCACAGCAGAGAGATCCCACTAATGCACCAATCACCAATCACAGCAGAGAGATCCCACTAATGCACCAATCACAGCAGAGAGATCCCACTAATGCACCAATCGTGGAGAGTTACACGCAGCCCACCACCAGCGGGGCAGTGAGTTGGGGGCTGAGTGGTGCCTAGGCCCTGGGCTGAGCCACAGGATGTTACCTGGCCAGGGCTCGGTCATCCATCCCCACGAGACCTGATGGAATCTGTCTCTCCTCTGCCGCAGATTCCCGAGGTGTGAGCGAGTCTGTTAAAACAGCCGGGTGTGACTACGAGAACCATCAGAAATCTACAGTAGGTGTCGTGTGTGATGTTGTTTGTGGGAAGGAACTGCTGGTTCTGGTTTACACTGAAGATGGGCACAAAATGCTGGAGCAACTCAGCGGGACAGGCAGCATCTCTCGAGAGAAGGAATTGGTAATGTTTCAGGTTGAGACCCTTCTTTAGATGTCTGAAAGGGGTCTCGACCCAAAACATCACCTATTTATTCTCTCTAGAGATGCTGCCTGTCCCGATGAGTTACTTCAGCTTTTTGTGTCTATCTTCGTGTCATGATAATGTTGGTCAGTGGCCTTTGGGTATGATCCGTATGCCCGTGTGCTCTCCGCATTGTGAGTGCTGCAGGGGTGTGCACAGGGTCCCTGTGCAGTGATTGTGGTTTAATTCACAGTCTCCTCAGTATGTCAGGGTGACACTGGAACAACAAGGACCACCCCAGGGAAAGCCGCAGAGCTCCGCGGAAGTCACTCGAGGAGGACATTGAGGGACAGTTTGTGTCCTCAGTGCCCTCTCTGGCCTGGGGTGCCTCTGCCAGGACTGGCGACCATGTTCTAACAGTGCACTATTTGACTGTAGAGGCTTCACACTGCATCGGACTCGCCTTCATTAAACTCAGGAACACCTCACCAGAACAGTCGGACCTGGGTGCTGTTATCATCGATAAGGGTTGTCAGGGTTTATGGGGAGAAGGCAGGAGAATGGGGTTGAGAAGGAAAGATAGATCAGCCATGATTGAATGGCGGAGTAGACTTGATGGGCTAAGTGGCCTTATCCTGCTCCTAGAACCTATGAACATCACTCCAAGTTTTTTGATAGCTGTTGGCACAGATTGAGATTGAACTGTTGGTGTGAACCCTTGATGACAGGTTTTCTGGCCTTCCCTGGGCTGGTGATGTTCACAGCTGAAGGCAGTGGATGATTCAGGGCAAGCCTGCTTCCCCAGAGCACAGGCAGAGTGACGAGCTCACTCACACGAGGAGGGGTCGAGGGGACAAGCTCTGGGAGAACACGAGAAGCCCCTGTAACCTCTGACTTATTCCTTGTGGGGGGGGGGGGGGGGGGGGTCACTCCTCACCGGCTCCCCTGCCTCTGACATTCTATGTGGCAACAGGATACATGGGGCGTCTGCGTGTGAAAGTCTCTTTCCATTTAGCGTTTTCCTGAGTTATGTCCACAGTCCAGTCAGGGCGGCACGGTGGCGCAGCGGTAGAGTTGCTGCTGTACAGAGTTTGCATGTTCTCCCCGTGACTGTGTGGGTTTTCTCCGGATGCTCCGGTTTCCTCCCACACTCGAAAGACGTACCAGGTTGTAGGCTAATTGGCTTGGTAAAACTGTAAATTGTCCCCAGCGGTGTGTGCGATAGTGTTAGTGCGCGGGGATCGCTGGTCGACGCGGACCAGGTGGGCCGAAACAAAACTAAAAAAAGTCCCTGCATTGAGCCAGGAGGTTGGAGCAGATGTTTTTTCCAGATGTTAGCACTCACCCGCAGCCCATGCCACAAAGTGCAGACCTTCTTTCCCAATATTAGGGCCTCGTCTCTGCGTCCTCCTCTCCCCTCTCTCCCTCTCCGTGGAATGGGCGCTCCTCTCCATGGTCGCTCCTTGCCGAGGCCAATCCTCACCAGGGCATTCAGGCAACGGGCTGGCTGGCCTGGAGTGGCAGAGGAGGAGCGGGTGAGAAGAGGGAGGCTGGACAGGGGTCTCCTGACTCACACTCTGCCCCTAATCCACCCTGATCAGAGGGGGGTGAGGGAGGTGGGATGTAGGGGCCTGAGGGGGTGACAGACAGGGAGGGGTAACAGGGTGGAGGGGACGGAGGGAATCCTCGGAGGTTGGGATAGGGGAAGGAGATGTCCCTTCAGGCTCCTCGCCTGCCTACCTGCTCTCCACAGCAGCCTGCAGCATAGTCACCTCCTCCTCCTTGTCCTCCTCTTCCACCGACCCCGGCTGCCCTTCACTCAGCCATCGCCACAAACCCTGCACACAGGAACATCACCATCGATAACTCTCCTCCCGCCGGCTCTCACTCCCCTGGCAGCCAGAGACCTCTGCAGGTCTGGGCATCGGTGTCACTGGAGCCAGGGCAGGCACAGCGAGGACCTGCCTCTGTGCTGTGACTCTCTTAGTTACACACTGTGTACACCTTTGTGACTCTCAGCCAGAGCCCAGAGACGGCAGGAACGGGGTACTGATTGTGGATGGTCACCCATGATCACAGTGAATGGCAGTGCTGGCTCGAAGGGCCGAATGGCCTACTTCTGCACCTATTGTCTATTGACTCTCAGTCAGACTATGTACACCTCTGTGACTCTCTCAATCAGACACTGTGTACACCTTCAGTTTAGTTTAATTTGGTTTAGTTTAAAGATACAGCGTGGAAACAGACCCTTCGGTCCAGCGAATCCACACCGACCAGCGACCCCCATACACTAGCATTATCCTACACACACTAGGGACATATCGAGGTGGGATCATTTGTGTTCTAACAGGCTAGCAGAGCAGGTTCGATGGGCCGAATGGCCAGCTCTTGCTTGTGTTTTTTACGTCCTCGTAGGTTTGTTGTTTTAAATAGAGCCATGAATGATTGGGGGGGGGGGGGGGGGAGGGGGGCATGAAACACTTTGGGCCGGCCGCTGTTTCCCAGTGGGGACAGCAGGAATCCCTGGAGTGCTCAGATTCAGATTCACTCAGATTCAATTTTAATTGTCATTGTCAGTGTACAGTACAGAGACAACGAAATGCATTAAAAACAGTCAATTCCCATACCGGGAGTCGAACCCGGGCCGCCTGGGTGAAAACCAGGAATCCTAACCGCTAGAGTGCTGTGGGGTTTGCCAAGGTGCGTGTTGGTGGACAGAGGGGCCGGGTGATCCCTCGAGCGAGCCGGAGCCCTGACCTGCATCCTGTGCTCCAGCACCTGCAGGCCGTGTTGACTGTGGCTGTGTTGCTGGTGAAACGCCTCCTCCAGCATCTGGCACTCCGCCTGCTCGCGGTGAATCTGCAACAGCGTCAGGAGTAGAAACATGGAAAGTGTTTCATCGTCATGTGTACCCACGACGGACATTCTCACTTGCTGCAGCTTAACAGGGCCCATAAGCGCAATAACACACAGATAAATATCTAACAATCAGCAGTACGATAAATCATCGTAATACTAGGTAACGTGGTAATCGTAATACTAGCGGCGGCACGGTGGCGCAGTGGTCGAGTTGTTCCCCAAAGGGCCTGTCCCACTTTCACGACCTAATTCACGACCTCTGCCGAGTTTGCCCTTGACTCATACTCGCAGCATGGTCGTCACAAGGTCGTAGGTAGGTCGCAGGTGGTAGTATAATAGGAGGTAGTAAGTAGGACGTGATGCTAGTCGTAGGTACTCGTGGCATCGAGTAGGTCGGGGCGTTTTTATAGCCTGATGAAAAATGTCCACGAGTAAAAACGGTCGTGAATTAGGTCGTGAAAGTGGGACAGGCCCTTAACAGCGCCAGAGACCTGGGTTCGATCCTGACTATGGGCGCTGTCTGTAAGCAGTTCGTATGTTCTACCAGTGACCGCGTGGGTTTTCTCCGGGTGCTCCAGTTTCCTCCCACACTCCAAAGTCGTACAAATAGACCTACAGGTTTGTAGGTTAATTGGTTTTGTCAAAATTGTAAATTGTCCCCAGTGTGTAGGAGAGTGCTAGGTGCTGGGCACCGACTCAATGGGCCGAAGGACCTGTTTCAACGCTGTATCTCTAAAGTCTAAAGTAAAGTAACTATAATAGTTCAAAACGAATGTCGGAATAGAGTCAATATGAATCTTGATGCTCAGGTCTGCCGCACTATGATAGGGTTACATCGCACAGAAAGAGGTCATTTGGCCCATCCACCTACCAGGTGCTGGCCTTTGGAAAGTGTCTCCTCACACACCCAGTTTCCCGGTGCCCTGCACCATTGCCCTCCTCTCCTGCACTATGAATGCCCCCTTGTCATATCCAGCAGAGTGTGGGGCTGGCTGGAGCTCTGGGCTGGAGCTCTGGGCTGGAGCTCTGGGGCTGGAGCTCTCTGTGGCTGGAGCTCTGGGATGGAGCTCTGGGGCTGGAGCTCTGGGCTGGAGCACTGGGATGGAGCTCTAGGCTGGAGCTCTGGGGCTGGAGCTCTGGGGCTGGAGCACTGGGATGGAGCTCTGGGCTGGAGCACTGGGCTGGAGAGCTGGGGCTGGAACTCCGGACTGGAGCACTGGGGCCGGGGCTCTGTGCTGGAGCTCTGGGCTGGAGCTCTGGGGCTGGAGCTCTGGGCTGGAGCACTGGGGCTGGAGCACTGGGGCTGGAGCTCTGGGCTGGAACTCTGGGCTGGAGCACTGGGCTGGTGCTCTGTGCTGGAGCTCTGTGCTGGGGCTGGAACTCTGGGCTGGAGCTCTAGGGCTGGAGAGCTGGGGCTGGAGAGCTGGGGCTGGAACTCCGGGCTGGAGCACTGGGGCCGGTGCTCTGTGCTGGAGCTCTGGGCTGGAGCACTGGGGCTGGAGCTCTGGGCTGGAACTCTGGGCTGGAGCACTGGGCTGGTGCTCTGTGCTGGAGCTCTGTGCTGGAGCTCTGTGCTGGAGCTCTGTGCTGGAGCTCTGAGCTGGGGCTGGAACTCTGGGCTGGAGCTCTAGGGCTGGAGAGCTGGGGCTGGAGCTCTGGGCTGGAGCTCTGTGCTGGAGCTCTGGGCTGGAGAGCTGGGGCTGGAGCACTGGGCTGGAGCTCTGTGCTGGCGCTCTGGGGCTGGAGAGCTGGGGCTGGAACTCTGGGCTGGAACTGGGGCTGGAGCTCTGTGGCTGGAACTCTGGGCTGGAACTGGGGCTGGGCTCTGTGGCTGGAACTCTGGGCTGGAGCACTGGGCTGGAGAGCTGGGGCCGTAGCACTGGTTACCCACCTGGCGCCGCAGGCTGGCAGCGTGGTTCCCCAGTATCTCGCAGCACTGCCGCAGCTGCTGGCGCTCACAGCGCGCCTGATCCAACAACAGCCGCTCGCCGGTCCGCAGGGCACCCAGCGTTGCCACCTGACCAGGGGAGAGGACGTCGTTAACACCGGGGACACATCGAGCAGGGTCACCTCCCGTTCACCTCCTCACATCATCCACACCCTGTACCCTGGTGACCATCGACACCGACGGGGAAGCACTTGTGTGACGCTGTGGAAGCCCAACATTGCTGTCAGATGGGTCAGTAACGAGTTGAGGGAAGGCAATGTTGGGAGAATAATCAAGGATAGGAAATGTTTATAGCAATGTGAGACAAATGTGGGACTAGTGTAGATGGGGCATCTTCGACTAAAAAATGTTCATAAATTCATAGGTTATACGAGCAGAATTAGGCCATTTCACCCATCGAGTCTACTCCGCCATTCAACCATGGCTGATCTATCTCTCCCTCCCAACCCTATTCTCATGCCTTCTCCCCTGACACCCATACTAATCAAGAATCTGTCAATCTCCACCTTAAATCTCCGCACCAGCCCAGCTGTTGTACTGCAGCAAGAATTGCATCGTTCTATCTAGGATGTGAGAATAAAACACTCTTGACATAAAAAATATTCATTGACTTAGCCTTCTGTCACAATGAATTCCACAGATTCACCACCCTCTGACTAAATAAATCCCCCCTCATCTCCTCTCTACATCCTTTTATTCTGAGGGGATTAAATGGGATTAATGTAGGATTAGTGTGGACAGGTGTGAGGGTTGGGCCTGTTTCTGTGCCCTGTGTCTCCCTGAACTCAATGGCATCGCTGGTCTACCCATGCCCCTCACAATCTTGTACACCTCAACAAGATCACCCCTCTGCTTCCTATGCGCCAAAGTCTGTCCAACCTCTCCCTACAATTCCCTACAACTGAAACCCGCAAGTCCGGGTAACAACTTGGTGAATCTCTTCTGCATCCTCTCCAATGTATCCGGTGAAGGCGTGAAAGGCGTGTGCAGGGCATCAGTGATCCAAGCCAGGCATCGCGAAGGGTATGCCCACTCCCGGTGCCCAGTGTGACTCTACATACCATTTAAGATGTACCGCGCTACAAAGTGAGTGAGCTTTTTCCGTACACTTTGATCGTAGGCCTGTGTGACGTTCTCCTGAAACACGCTCTCCTCAGCTTCCGCCATCACTCTCAGGCTTCCACCGATGTTTTCCAAGGCTGCCTGGCCGCATTCCGTGCCCAGGTTCTGCTCGAGCTGACAGACTCCCACCCTCGTCCTCTCCACTGCATCGCTCATGGAGTTCAGGTCCTGTTGGCAGAGGAGAGCCTGAGGCATCGAAGATTCACCGGATCGCACCTCCGGCAAGCCAGCCCAGCCCAGCAAGCACCACTCGCTCCCTCCCACCATCAGCAGGGATACGCAGAACATACAACAGTACAGTGTAGGATGGAACTGCAGGTGCTGTAGATAACCGAAGATATAGACACAAAAAGCTGGAGTAATTCAGGCAGAATCTCTGGACAAAAGGAATGGGCGACGTTTCGTGTCGAGATCCTTTTTCAGACTAATGTCAGGGGAGTGGGAGATACATAGATAAGGAAGTATAAGGTGTGAAAACAAGACAAAGAGAATGCGGATCAAGGACATGTAGAATAGATCATTGTTAGTTGGGAGAAGATCTCAGGCAAGCACTGAGAAAACAAACGTGACTGTGGTAGCGAGTCAGGGTTAAAACATGGTCGTAGAGTCGGAGAGACAGAGCAGCGAGAGAAGAGGTCCTTCAGCCCATAATGTCTGTGACAAATATGATGCCAGGATCAACTCTTATCTGCCTGCTCATAATCCACACACCCTCCATTCACTGCATCGCCACTAAAAACCTCTTAAAATGCTACTTTCCATGCACCCACCACCTTCTGTGTGAAGAACTTGCTCTGCCCTTCTCCTTTAAGCTTTGCCCCTCTCAGCTTAAAGCTATGCCCTCTAGTATCTGATCTTTGCATCCTCGGAAAAATGTTCTGACTACACCTTTCATAATTTTATATACGTATCAGATCTTACCTCATCCTCTGGCATTCCAGAGAAAATAATCCGTCTGTCTAACCTCTCCCTGTAGCTAATACCTCAATGCATGCATTATTCAGGTAAACCTCCTTGGTTTCTAAAGCCTCCGCAAGCTTCCTGTAATGAGGTGACCAGAAATGCACACTACTCCAAATTACCATAACCAAATTACCTAACCAAAGTACCATAAATCTACATCATGACTTCCTGACTTTTATGTTCAATGCCCTGGCCAATGAAGACACGCATACCATACGCCTCCTTTATTACTCTGTCTATTTGTGTTGCCACTTTCAGAGAGTGTTCACATCTATTGCTGATCACTCATTGCACTTTGAGCGAGTTGCTTGCTAAGGTAGGGCAGTGGCAATGCCAGACACTCACCCCTTGATACAGGCCAACGGCCCAGAGAGGCGTTGAAATCTCAGAGGTAAGGCGAGAGTGACTGCCCTTGACATCTCAGCAGCGTTTGACCAGGAGTGGAATCAGAGTGCCCTGGTATACCGAAGCTTCCAAGAGGTAACACTCCGGGTGTTGGGGTCGTGTATTGATCAGGGGAAGGACGAACTGAAGAAGGGTCTCGACCTGAAACACATCACCCATTCCTTGTCTCCAGACATGCTCCCTGACCCGCTGAGTTACTGCAGCATTGTGTTCCTATCTTTGGTGTAAACCAGCATCTGCAGTTTCTTCTAACACATTGAACAGAGGAAGATGGATGCGGTGGCTAGAGGCCACTCATCCTAACCCAGGACATTACTGCAGGAGTTCCTCGGGGTCCTGGGGCAAACTACCTGCATCTGCTCCATCACTGACCTGCCACGCCTTGTCCTGCCTCTCTCTCTCTCTTCCAGATTTCATTTCCCCCCAACTCCATACAATCAGTCTGAAGAAGCGTCCTGACCCAAAACTTCACCCAACCATGTTCTCCAGAGATGCTGCCTGACCCATTTGAGTTACTTCATCGCTCCACTCTTTTTCTGGCATTGCCACAACTGCCGGACAATGTCATCTCCAACATAGAGTCCACAGACATGCTGGTTTAGATGGAAGATTGCCCACACCGTCCAACATGTCCCAGCTACACTAGTCCCACCTGCCCGCGTTTGGTCCACATTCCTCCATATCTGTCCTATCCATGTACCAAACCTGTCCTATCCATGTCTTACTGCGCCAGAGAGGGATATGGGTCAAATGCAGGCAGGTGGGACTAGTGAAGATGGGAGATTGATATAAAACGCTGGAGTAACTCAGCGGAACAGTCAGCATCTCTGGAGAGAAGGAATGGTTGACATTTCCGGGTCGAGACCTTTCTTCAGATAGATGTTTCTACGGCATGTTGGCCAGAGTGGGCAAGTTTGGCAGAAGGGCCTATTTCCACGCTGTAAGACTATGACTCTATGACAGTGAGGGATGGCAATAATTACTGTCCTCGCCAGCAACAGAAGGAATGGTGAAGGGTGAACAGAAGGAGGTGTAGCATCAGTAGCGGGCAGGCTGACCTGGGCATGCTGTGCTCCCTGTCTCTCCAGTTGCTGGCTCAGCTGTTGGACGTGCTGCTGGAGTTGGGCGTTCTGTGCGGCTTCTTCTTCACACCTTATCCAAGAGAATGTTCCAGAAGGTTCAGCAGGACACTCAGTATCACCATTATAGGAGGGGTTGCACATAAGGTCACTGGGTCATAGGGCTTGACGCACGGAGCCGCTCAATCTATCTGGAGGACATTGCAACTTCTGGTATATGTTGTTAATACACAAAACGCGTACTTTCCTACCTGTTAAAAAACCGCCAACATGTTGAATTTTTGCGCTGTAAAAAATTGTGGAAATCGGGGTAAGCGTGAGAGACATGTACCCAACTTCAAAATTCCAAAAGTGAAGCGAAATGAAGGTAAAGAGAAGCGAGAGGTGAAGGGACAACAACAGATAAAGTGCTTGGCGAACATTGGCCGTGCAGATATTGAGATTGAAAATATTGGGCATTATTGCGTTTGCTCACTGAATTTCATCAACTAAGGCATTATTTGTGTTTTTTCTTGATTGGTATCTAAAAAGTCTCAGAAGTGATAAATCTGGCTATAAATTTTGCCTCAGAGGTGTTTTCTTTTTGTATGTAAAAACCCAGTTGAGATCCATGGGTGATTTTAACATTTTACAGCCAGATTTATCACTTCTGAAACTTTTTAGATGCCAAAGGAATCAAGAAAAAACACAAATAATGCCTTACTGTTGATGAAATGTAGTGAGCAAACGGCCAATGGTCACCAAGCACTTTGGCTGTTGTTGTCCCTTCAGCTCTCGTTTCTATCTACCATCATTTCTCCTCACTTTTGGACTTCTGAAGTAGGATAAATGTCTCTCACGCTTATCCCGATTTCCATAATTATTTTGAAGCGCAAAAAGTGACAATTTCGGCGGGTTTTAACGCGCTCGCTATGCTGGCAGCAATGGTCAGTGCCTACCTGCAGTTCATCGCGTGTAATCCAGTTGGCGTAGCGTAGCAACATTACGGGTCAAGGGTCGTGACCCGACTGCCGTGCAACCTCCCTATGCGCAGTCAACGAGAAAATAAACACCCCCCCCAACCGTGCACAGCGAGCAGTCCAACCGTTCAATACTGAGGGAGCGCCGCTCTGTGGGAGGGGCAGGTGAGGGAGCGCCGCACTCTGTGATGGGGGGGTACGGGGTTTGTCTGTCCTGATGCCCCTCACCCCGGGGATTGGGAGGTGGGGTACTGACTGTCTCTCACATTGTCTGTAGATCCCGGAGTCTGCTCCTCGCGGTGTGCACCTCGCTCCACGCCAGCGCTGTCTGGGCAGAGAGCGGCGGCTCCTGGTGACGAGCGGCAAGGAGCTCGGCCTCCGTCTCCACCAGCCGTCCTCTCACCCTCCGCACCTCCTGCCTCGTCCACTCCAGCGCTCCCTCCAGGGAAGGCAGCCTGAGAATCACAGGCCATGTTATTGTGCTGGGGCTGGAGACAGTGGCCTCTGTTCATTCCCCACAGTGTCCCTATTTGATTCTGCCTCCTAGCACCCCACTGATCACCCCCTCCCTGCAACACTCTTACAACTGGCATAATCTCTCCCCTCCCCCCCCCCCCCCCCCCCCCCATCCCACTTCCACCAGAGCTCATGCAGGGAGAGAGGGATCCTCTGGTCACTCGTGATCTAAAAACCACTTGGGCAGGTACATGGATAGGAAAGGTTGTAAGAAATATGGGACAAACATGGGCAACTGGGACTCGCATCGATGGGGCATCTTGGTGAAAGACGTTCTTTGGTCTGCCTGAAACCTATTGGTCTATCCAGCACAGTGGCACAGCGGTAGAGTTGCTGCCTTACAGCACCAGAGACCCTGGTTCAATCCTGACTACAGGTGCTGTCTGTATGGAGTTGGTACGTTCTCCCTGTGACCGTATGGGTTTTCTCCGGGTGCTCTGGTTTCCTCCCACAACTCCAAAGCCGTGCGTGTTTGTAGGTTAAATGGCATTAGTAAAAGGAAGATTGTCCCTTGTGTGTAGGACAGTGCTAGCGTACGGGGATCATTGGTCAGTACAGACTCTGGGCCAAAGGGCCTGTTTACTTACTTGTATCTCTAAAGTCTAAAGAGATGAGGGTTGGGGAGAGGGCAGTGTGGCATTACTCAGCTGGGTCTATAGGCTCCAGGGGCTGTGAAGCAACAAACCGGGCTGAGGAGCAGAGAATCCTAGTCACACAGCATGGAATCAGGCCCTTCGGCCCAAACCGTAGGTGCTGACAAAGAATCCCCCCCCCAAAATATCCAGGATAAAGTATATATACAAAAAAAAACTGTGCAAACACCCTTCATACATCCTCAGTGCCTTTACAATTAATAGTGTCATGTTCTAATCTATCTTTAAACAAGGTGATGCATCTTCTCTTGTTTTAGGGATGTCCCCACCGGACTCTGCCCCTCTATGTCCAGCAGCAGAAGGACCCTTGACTGGTGTCCATTCTCACAAAGCCTTGGTGTTGGCAGCACCAAGCTTCAGTGCGTCCCTCAGCACATGTTCTTGCAGTCTGGAATGGGCCAGTCAGCAAAATTTCACTGTGTTTAATGTAGATTTTGCTTTACATTTTTACTTTACTTTAGAGATACAGTGCGGTAACACTTCCTTCGGCCTACCAAGACCACACAGACCGGCAATCACCCGTACTCCAGCACAATCCTACACACTAGGGACAGTTTACAATTTACAGAAGCCAATTAACGCAGGGAGAATGTTTACACTCCGTACAGACACCACCCATAGTCAGGATCGAACCTGGGTCCCTGATGCTCTATCGCTGCGCCACTGTGACTCCCTCATTCTCCCGGTGTAACGCAGTGTGGAATTGGAGAAATCTCGGTCTCAGGGGACTGAGGCCCTTAAGCAGAAGTGGCCATGTCACGGGGCTGGAAACTGGAAGTATCCTGAGCTGATTCTGCTACCACCATCATCTATTGCAACCACTGATTGTTGCCGGATGCTTGTGTCCTTTTCAGGACGGATGATGTCAACATTTGAAACATGGAAGATGGACATCAAATAAGAAGGGGGACTGACACACCTTTGCTGGCAAAGCAAGGCCAGGAGATTGTTCTGCCCACTGTCTGACATGTCCAGTTTGGCGCCGTGCAGGAGTGTGTGGGGAGAGAACTGGTCATGGAGGTACCATCTCTCCCCTCCTCTCTCCCCATTTGTCACCGGAGCAGTGCAGGAGCTGTCGCTCTGTGGGTCAGAGCGAGAGGATGGTTAGAGCTGGTGTAACCCCCCACCACCTGCCCCCACAAACCACCTCACCACTCTGCACAAAAACCTAACTACCCCACCCCCCCTCACCCCAGCCCCCCCACAAAACTACCCCCTCACCCTAACTACGAACCCCACCAGACCACCCCTCCCCCTCAAATTACCTCATCACCCATCTGCAACCACCCCCCCCCTCAAACCACCCTCCCCCCACCAAACTATCCCACCCCCCCCAAACCCCCCAATCCTCCCCACCAAACCCCCCCCCCCCCCCCACATGTCAAAATCCCACCGTTCCCTCAATATCCACGTGCCTGTCTAAAAGCCTCTTAAATGCTCCTTGCAACTACCTCCACCGAGGGGCTCATGTTGTCGACCTCCCTGCGGTGAGCCCCGTCAACTGACCTCAGTCAGGCGAACGACAACAAACAGAGACAGCAGCAGCGCCGCAGCTCGGCGCCAACACGGAGCGTGCGCCATTTATAGGGCGGGCACCCACGGATGTCAAACCGGATGGCATCACCCTGCTGCAGACTTCTGCTGCCTCATACGCCAGAAGACCTCCACCACCACCCCTGGCAGTGTGGTCCAGGGCCCCACCTCCCTTTGTGTAAAAAATACATCACGCGCATCTCCTTTAAACTTTGCCCCTCAGATTTTAAACGTTGCCCTCGACTCTTTGTCATTTCCCCCCTGGTAAAAAGGTTGTGTTTGTTTATCCTATCTATGCACTACAATTTTATATACTTTGATCAGGTCCTCCTGCAACCTCTGGCACTACAGAGAAAACAATCCAAGTTTGTCCAACCTCTCCCTTATAGCTAATGCCCTCTAATCCAGGCGTCATTCTGGTAAACCTCTCCAAAGCCTCCACAACCTCCTTTAATGGGGTGACCCCATTGTGTTTGTGTCCACACTCTGACCTGTGCCTGTGGCTCTGGTGGGTGAGGGGATTCTGTGACCACCTCGGTCAGTCTGGGCATCGTCACCCTCTGGTCTTGCCATGCACTGCGGGCAGCCATAACGGTGAACCCTCAGCGACGCCACTGGGAGCCGATCAGTGGAGCTCGCCGGATGTCACCAATGCTGCCTGGCTAATGGGGAGTTGCTGCGGAAACAAAGGAAACACAGCAAAATCCCACACACTGGAGGATGCAGAACGGATCGACTGTTTCACAGACACTCCTCATACCAACATCAGGCATAGACTCAATGCCGGTCCATCACGGGCCACAACCCCTCCCCCACCACCAGCGATAGCACCTACATGGGGCACTGCTTCAAGAAGGTGGTATCTATCATCAGGAATCCCCACCATCGGGGTCATGCCCTCCTCTCACTGCTACCTTCGGGCAGGAGGTACAGAAGCCTGAAGTCCCACACCAGCAGGTTCAGGACCAGCTACTTTCCAATTACCATCAGGTTCTACAACCAACCCGAAGACTACCTCAGCAACGGAACACCACAGACCCACTTCTTGCATTATTGTGGACTATTTGAAATTGGCACATAGTTTTTTGCCCTCCCAGAGTGCGGTGCTCCCTCAGTACTGCCCCTCCCACAGTGCGGAACTCCCTCAGTATTACCCATCCCAGTGGAGGTCTCTCTATAAGGGATTCTTCCCCCTTTACATCGGGGACCTGGGGTGGAGAGTGTTGCACGAGGCTGTGGCCTGCAACAGATACTTGAGCCGGTTCACGGACTCGCCAGCCTCCTGTCACTTCTGCGGCGAGGAAGAGACCGTGTTCCACGTACATGTAGTGTGAGAGGTTGCAGTCCCTGTTCGACTATCTGAAGGGACTGTTCCTCAAGTTTTGGTTACATTTTAAGCCTCACACTCCTGATATTTGGGCATCCGGTACAGAGGGGGGAAGGTTGGGAGGGAGGGGTGGGGGAATCTCTTTGTCTGTCTGCTCCTGGGCCCGGCCAAGATGGCCATTTGTGGGTCCAGGCAGCGGGTGGTCGAGGGCAGCACAGGGGTTGATTGCTGTCCCTTATCCGGGTCTATGTCCGTGCCCGCCTGTCCCTGGAGAGGGAACACGCGGTGTCCATGGGGACTTTGGAGGCCTTCCGTGAATGCTGGTCGCCGTTGGAGGTCGAGTGTTTTGTTGATAAAGTTGATGTTATATTAATTTGATGATCGTTTGTTTGTAAACTGTCAACATAGGCAGTCTTTGATTGTGTTAATATTCTATGTTTATTTTTATTTTTTGAATAAAAGTAGTTTCATAATTAAATAAATAGGTGTGGCGCGCCCTCAGCACCCCCCCCCCCCCCCCCCCCCCCCCCCCCCCCCCCCCCCCCCCCCCCAGAGTGCTGTGTGAGGGAGCGCCGTGCTGTGGGAGAGGCTTTTATTGAATTAATGGCAAGATCCTGTAATCCTCACCCTCCCTCATTCACAGTCACTCCTGTTGCCCTACTTCCCTTTTCCCTCATCCCCCCCCACCCCCCTTGCTCCTTCACCTTCCCCTCCCCCTCCCCCGACCACCTGTTTACTCCTCCCTCCACTCACCTCGCCTGTGTCCACTGCCCCGGGACTGCAATGGGACTTCCTGGAACTGGGTCACCTGGGCACCAGGTTTGTTTCCAATCGTCGCCATGGGGAACTCTGTTGCTGGGCAACAGCACAGGAGAAGCCATTGGAAGGAGGTGTGTAGGAAGGAACTGCAGACGCTGGTTTACGGCGAAGGTAGTCACAAAATGCTGGAGTAACTCTGTGGGCCAGGCAGCATCACTGGAGAAAAAGGTGGCCCAGACCTGAAATGTCACCCATCGTTTTTCTCCAGTGATGATGCCTGACCGCCTGTGTTACTCCATCACATTGTGCCGATCTATGGTATGAACCAGCATCTGCAGTTCCTTGTTTCTGCATGCCTTCTAAACCATGTACCTGTCTTAATGTCATTTAAACAGTTCCTTATTTCTACCTCCCGTCTAACCAATGTACCTGCCCAAATGTCTTCTAAATGTTGTTATTGTGCCTGCCTCAACTACATTCTCTGGCAACTTGCTCCATGTACCCACCACTCTCTGTATGATAAAGTTGTCCCTCGGGTTCCTAATCTTTCTCCTCTTACCTTAAAACAATGTCTATTTCTGATTCTCCTACCCTGGGTAAAAGGCTTTGCACATTCACCCTATTCATTCCTCTCATGATTTTATACACCTGTATAAGATCGCGCCTGATCTCACCTTAAAGCTCTGTCCTCTAGTTTTACACTCCCCTACCCTGGGGAATAGACTGTGGCTATTCACCGTGTGTGTGTGTCCCTATCTAAACACTGTGCCGCCTGAGTGCCGAAAGGTGGTGCCGGTAAGTTAATCGTGGTTGAGGAAGCGTGCAGAGCAGCGATGACAAGAGGGAGAGTGGGTCACTCGGGCAGAAGAATGGATTTAATGAGCAGCTCCCTTGCCAGTAACGGGCAGTGTGCCAAGGTCAGGGGTCACCTGGCGGTGATGCCTTGTGTCTGGTGGCTGTGATGGGGTGAGGTCAGAGTACAGATGGCACCTCAGCAGAACAGCCCAGTACAGCCCTTACTGTAGAACATACCCCCGCTCCATGTCACCCACACCCTCCACCCCCTGCTTCTCCCAGTGTGTCGTTCCCTCAGTACTGCCCCTCACAGAGTACTGCCCCTCCCACAGTCTGTTTGAGTGTCTAGAGGAGCTGCTCTTTGCCTTCTGGCTGCACTTCACACCCACCATCCTCATCTTTGGACACCCTGTGCATAAGGGAGAGGGTAGAGCAGAGGATGTCCTGGTTGGGTTATTCCTGGGCCTGGCCAAGCTGGCCATCCACGAGTCATGGCGCCAGGCGGAAGAGGACTCGGCTGCCTGCCTCTTTTCCGGGGTAACGTCCGTGCCCGGGTAGTTTTGAAGAGGGACAACGTGCTGTCCACGGGCACCCTGAGGGGTTTCAGGGACCACTAGGCACCGCGGTGGGTGGAATGTATCCTTGACAAGGATTGTGAAATATTTATTTCGTATTCAGTAGTTAAGAATATTTGTTCTACTTTGCATTATGGTGGTGGGTGTGTTTGTATTGTACATATTATTTTTGTAAAGAATTGATATAAATTAGTTTTGGTAAAAGAAAAGCAGTGCGACGCTCCCTCAGTCCCACCTTCCCCCAGTCACTGCCCTGTACTGTCAGCCTGGGTACTGTTACTGTCTTTGACCTGAGTCCTGAACAGCTTCTGGTGCTGGTGGGATCCTGCTCTGCTGTGCTACCATGTCCTAGGGCACTGGTTGTACAGGTTAGTTTTGTTTCGAGATGCAGCGTAGAAACGGGCCCTTCTGCACCTGACGGATGATCACCCATACACTTGTTCTATCCTGCACACATTCTGCTCCTCATCCAGTGGTCAGTGATTGTCAACAACCCTCACCCCCCACCCACCACCACCACCACCACCCCTCAAACAAGGCACCCCTCTCCCATTCCATACCCCAACAGGCCTCAGCCTCAGCACTCCAAGTACATCAGTCCACACCCCACCTCCAAATCTGGCCTGGGGCCGAGCAAAACTCACAGCACTGGATGAACTCAGCAGGTCAGGAAATATCGTTCAAGAAGGAACTGCAGATGCTGGAAAATCGAAGGTAGACAAAAGTGCCGGAGAAATTCAGTGGGTGCGGCAGCATCTATGGAGCGAACAAACTAGGCAACGTTTCGGGCCGAAACCCTTCTTCAGTCAGGAAGTTTCTGTGGAGTGAACGGAAAGACTATGTTTCAGGTCAGGATCCTTCTCCAGACTGATTGAATGAAAGCTGTGAATAAGAGAGCGAGGTGAGGCTGGGGAAAAGCATAGCCAGTCCCTGACCCACTGAGTTCCTCCAGCACTTTGTGTTTGCTCAAGATTCCTGCATCTGCATTTCCTTGTATCTCCAGCCTGGGCTAATCCCGGTGAGGGGATGTACGGATTATCTCCTGCCCAGCCTGCATCCCTGGATATCTTAGTTCCGACTGAAACCTCCCAGAAAGCCACACACAATGCATGCCCCTGACTCACTCACGGTGACACTCTCATTTCTCTCCCCTCAGCTGTAAACAATACCCCTCTCTGGACAGTGGCCATTGTTCAGCAGGAGATAAATTGCATCAAGTGTCAGACTGGAGGGATGAGTCCGTGTAACACTCCCCAGTGCTCAGGGAACAAGCAGGCTTGTCTTTCTCCCCCCTATTATTGTTGCTTTGTTCGAGCTTACACAAAGGGCCGATTCAATGCATGGAGCCAACAGAGAGCTCTCTCGCCCCCCTGAGAGCTGGTGAAAGTGAGAAGAGTCCCAGTCCTTTCACTGACCTCCACGAGTAGTTCCCAATTCTGCGATTCAAGAGCGGCACAGTGGCGCAACGGTAGAGTTGCTGCCTCACAGCGCCAGAGACCTGGGTTCGATCCTGACCGTGGGTGCTGTCTGTACGGAGTTTGTACGTTCTCCCCATGACAGCGTGGGTTTTCTCCGGGTGCTCCGGTTTCCTCCCACATTCCAAAGACGTACAGGTTTGTAGGTTAATTGGCTTCGGTAAAAAAAAATGTAAATTGGCCCTAGTGTGGAGGATAGTGATCGCTGGTTGGTCCGGACACAGTGGGCTGGTGTGCCCGTTTTTAAGCTCTATTTCTGATTCACTCCCTAAACCCCTCTGCCTCCCCCTTCCTTTTAAGACACCGTCCCCAAATACTTTGTCTTGAACTTCTACAGGTGTACAGGAGAGAGCACGTTGACTGGTTGCATCACGGGCTGGTCGGGCAATTTGAAAGCTCAGGAAGGAAGTAGTAGGCAGTGCCCGGTCCATCACAGGTACTGACCTCCCAGACATCCAGGGGATCAACAGGAGGTGCTGGCACCATAGCAGAAGAGTCTACGTCACAGGGCTGGAAACTGGAAGTATCCTGAGCTAATTCTGCTACCGACATCATATATTGCAAACACCTCCGTTGCCATGCTGTGAGAACGGAGAGGTTGAGAAGGAGTTTCTTCCCAGAGGCCATTAGGACTGCAAACTCCTATCTCACCAGGGACTAACTTTACTGAACCACTCTACTGCTTTTTTTTTAATTGCATTTTTTCCCCCTTTTTCCTTCCGCCCACAATATTTAATATGTAAAAGAATATGTAATTCTGTTTGTAGCTTGTTTGGTTGTTTGTTTGTCTTTTTGCACAAAGTCCATGAGCATTGCCACTTTTAATTTCACTGCACATCTCGCATGTGTATGTGACGAATAAACTTGATTTGACTTGAAGTGATGGCTCCCACTGACTGTGGCCAGAAGCTTGTGTCCATTTCAGGACGGACGATGACAGCGATGTCAACATTTGAAACATTGAAGATGGACACGAAAGAAGAAGAACAGGAGGTGCTGCCTCAGAAAGGCAGCCCACATTGTCAAAGGCCCGCACTCATCTCACTGCTAATGTTACAATCTCTGTCCTGTTTCCTGAACTGTGTCTGGTGCGTGTGACTGCTGCACTCTTCCAGCATGTGCATGTCCAATAACAGGCCCATTGAAGCAATAACACACAAATAAATGTATAATAATTAATAATACAATAGATTAATAATCAGTAATACTTGTTAACCGGAAAAGTGCAAAGCTGAAGTCCGTAGTGCAACCAACTCACAATCCATCAGAGATCAGAGATTGGTGTGGTTAATGTTGTACAGTGGTCAAGATGGTCGCTGGTGCTGGTGGGATCTTTCTGTGCCGTGGTTTTCCGGGAACTGGTGCCACGTTCTCATCTCGCTGCTACCATCGGGAAGAAGGTACAGGAGCCTAAAAACATGACCTGCAGGTTCATGAACAGCTTCTTCCCAGCAACCATCTCCAACTCTGTGCAACACTAACCACAGCAACTCCGATCTAGATTGTGTGCTGGTTAGTTGCACCACCGATTTCAGTTTTGCATGATTCTTTTTTGCATCTATCCATTTCCCTCCGGAGGTGCTGCCAAACCTGCTGAGTTACTCCAGCGTTTTGTGTCGATCTTTAGTATTAAACAGCATCTGCAATTCCATGTTATCCCGATTTGTAACTCATGGCCCATTGGCTTCTATTTCATTGGCAACCCTTGGTTTGTCCAGATATCTAGAATTACAATTCTCAGCCTCCACCACTTCCTTGGACAGAGAAAGAGAACTGCGGAGGGGTGGGGGGTGGGGGAGAAGTGAAATGGGGATGGGAGTTGAGTTCACAGAAGGGGGAAGCAACAGGGTGACTGGAGGGGATATGAGAGATGTGTGCATACTGAGATGAGAGGGGTGGGGGAAAGTGAGGGGGGATTGTGAGAATTCTTACCCCCCGCCCCCCCCCCCCCTCACCCAGCTGACAAGAACACTGTCAACCAAAGGCCAGCATAGAGATGTTCCCAAAGCCCCCCTTCCCACCCCTCACTCTCCGGAGCCCACCCTCCGAGATGTGCTGCTTGATCTTGTCTCCATGGTGCTGGTCCGCCCCCACTTGTGCCATTGTTGCTGTGATCTCGGCAGGTTCTGCATCATTCAGTCTCCTCTCATTAATGTCTGAGGACAAAGGGCTGCTGGTTTTAAACCGCTTGCCCCAACCCATTCAGGCTGGTTCGGAAGCGCAGCTCAGAGCAGCTCTCGAGAGTTTCCACAATTAATCCCCGCTTCCTTTCACAGCACAGCGCAAGCTTCTTTCAAATGACAAAGGCATTGTTGTGATGTCAGGGGGCAGGAATCCTTCAGTGGGGGAGGTGCCGTTTGCAGCACACACATACGTGGTTTTTAAACTCTCCCAAAGTTAGTGCTCGTCCCCTCCCCAACCTCTCTGAGCTCTTGGATTCCTGACTGTTTCATTCCTGAGATCTCCCCCTCATTCATTGCCCCTGAGAGTTTGGACAGTCACATATCCCCCCAACAGGAACTAACAAGGTATTGATGGCACATCATTTGGTATTGTTTTTATTATTGTCACGAGTATTGAGATTCGCACTTGTGTGTGCTATCTAGGGCAGACCATCCCACACAGGAGTATAAAAGAATGTGCAAAAAGATAAAAGAAAGGTGAGGTAGGGAGAGTTTAAAGCAGTTTTTTTACACAGATCTTGGGTGTTGCCGGGGGCTGTGGTGGAGGCAGATATAATAGCGATAATGATATGATAGTTTAAGAGGTTTTCGGATAGGCACATAGATATGCAAGCAATGGAGGGATATGGATTAAGTGCAGGCAGGTAAGAGTTTGTCTTGACATTATGTGTGACATAGACATCGTGGCCCAAAGGGCATATTCCTCTGCTGTACAGTTCTATGTTCTAAACAGTGGGCAAAATATATTTACAGCTGCAGTTAAAGTGCAGATTTTTAAAAAGTGCAACGGCCACAATGAGGTAGATTGGAAGATTGGGAATACATCCTTGGCCTGAGAGGACCTTTCAATAGACAAGTAATAGCAGGAAAGAAGCTGCCACAGCCAGACATAAAAACAGTTTTTATCCACAAGTAGTTGCTCTACTCCAGTGGTTCCCGACCTTTCTTAGTTCATGGCCCCGTTGGGCTCTTTAATTTTTCTGTGCTCCCTCCCCCTCCCCCCCTGACATTATTAGCGGAAAAAAAGTGGCCCCCTTCATTGAACCTGTGGCCCCGAAATCCCCATTTTTTTCTGTGGCCCCCCTGAAATTTGCCATGCCCCTATGGCCCCAGGTTGGGAATCACTGCGAGAATACGCCACAGCCACAAATCTGTAGCCTCCCTTTGATCTGGTATTTTGTTGGTTCACATGCATGATCAATGGTGTTTTATCATTAATGTTTTATTATTATTAATGTTTAGTGTTTTCTGAGTCATTCGTAACTGTATGTCATGTTGTTACTTATGGGCAGAGCACCAAGGCAAATTCCTTGTATGTGAATACTTGGCCAATAAACTTACTTACTTACTTCTGTAACTTGTGCTACATGATTTCAAGCTTTTGTATCTTTGTGTTGTCATTGGTGAAATGTTAATCCTGAGGTTTGGGGTCCAATTAGGGGCATGCTTGGCCACTACAGGGGGCATTTAGGAGCCACCCGCATGGGAGACTGGAGTCACAAGGAGTCCTAACCGACTGAGGGCAGATTTTTTCTCCTGAAGGACGTTAGTGACCTTGATCTCTTTACAAGGCAATCTGCTACATCTCATGCTCCACATAAAATTGTGAAAGGCGTAGATAGGGCAGGCGGTCAGAACTGACAAAGACCAGAGACCATAGCTTTAAGATGAGTGGGAAAAGTTTAAACCAGTGTGGGGCAAGGGTTTTTTCATACATAGAGTGGTGAGTGCCTGGAACACACTGTCAGAGGTGATGGTGGACACAGATATGATCATGGCATTTGGGTAAGCACATGAATATATAGGGAATGGAGGGGGTCATAGAGTTATAGAGTGATACAGTGTGGAAACAGGCCCTTTGGCCCAACTTGCCCACACCGGCCAAAATATCCCAGCTACACTGGTCCCACCTGCCCGTTTTTTATCAATATCCCTCCAAACCTGTCCTATCCATGTAACTGTCAAACGATTTCTTAAATGTTGGGATAGTTCCTGCCACAACTACCTCCTCTGGCAGCTTGATCCATGTACCTACCACCCTTTGTGTGAAAATGTTACCCCTCAATTTCCTATTAAATCTTTTCCCCTTCACCTTAAACCTATGTTCTCTGGTCCTCAATTCACCTACTCTAGGCAAGAGACTCTTGCATCTGCATCTTCCCAATCAATTCCTCTCATGAGGGGTATGGATCACATACAGGCAGAGGTTTCACCTGGTTAACTTGGCATCATGTACAATGGACATTGTAGGCTAAAGGGCCCATTCCTGTCTGGTTTTATGTTCTGCAAACTGAAACAACATTGTTCCCTTCCCTTCATAGATGCTGCCCGTCCTGCTGAGTTCCTCCAGCACTTTGTTTGTCATTGAAGATTTCAGCATCTGCAGCCTCTTGTGTCTCCATTGAAATGACTGCCGTTAGGATGGGAGGTGGGGTATTTGTTGGGTACATGCTCCAGTAGCTCAGTGCTGTTATAACATCTCACAGCTCAGCCCCATACATTGATTTCTCCAACTTCAAGTAACCCTAGATGTCCCTCTCTCCCCACCATAGTTCTCCAACTCGTTTCACTGTCCTCCTCATTCATTTTACTGATTGTATGCCTCGTTGCCACCTTCCTCTCAGCCATCAATGAATCATTCTACATTTCCTTAATCAACGTCTGCTCTGATCTGTCCTTTTCACAGCTTACATTCTCTTTGTACCCTCCCACATTAGTTTCCCCTCTCATGACATCGACTTCTCCTCATTCTCCTTGCTGTCTCCTCCCGAAGAAGGGTCCTTTTGTCCCCACCCACCCCCACCCCTGATCAGTCTGAAGAAGGGTTTCGGCCCGAAACGTTGCCTATTTCCTTCGCTCCATAGATGCTGCTGCACCCGCTGAGTTTCTCCAGCTTTTCTGTGTAACCTTAGTTTCCCCTCTCCTGACTCTCAGTCTGAAGAAGGGTCTCGACCCGAAACGTCACCCATTCCTTCTTTCCAGCGATGCTGCCTGTCCCGCCGAGTTGCTCCAGCATTTTGTGTCTATCTTCTTGTACAGCTTGTTTGTGTTGGGTTTACGCTCACAGCCCAGCTGGGGAACTAGTTTGCTGCCTGCCTGCTGATTTGACTAATCTATGGTTGGCGAGGTATTTAATTAGTTCCTTTGATGATATCACAAGGTTGTTGAGCTATGATCAGGAATCACAATGCCGTGAGATTAACCCTGAAAAGACAAGATGAACTTTATCCTGTATCCGTTTACGGTGGATGGCTTGACTGTAATCATGTATATGGTCATTCCGCTAACTGGATAGCAGGCAACGACAACAAAAATCACCTGAAGCCCCCCTTGGGGTCTGTTCCAGGTACGTGACCCACCTGTGGGCCTGTTCTCAGGTACATGAACCAACTGTTGTCCTATCCCGGATACCTGCGCCATCCATGGGTCCATGCCAGGCACCTATATCCCCTGTTGGCCTATCCCCAGGTACTGGTATCACCTGTAGGCCTGTCTACAGATACATGACCCTCGTGGTGGCCTTCCCCAGGTGCCTGTATCGCCTGGGAACCTGTACACAGGTACCGGTACCACGTGTGTGTGTGTGTGTGTCTGCAGGTACATGTCCCACCTGTGGTCCTGACTTTGGTACCTGCACCACCCGTGGATGTGTCCCAGATACCTGTGTACCACATGTGGGCTTGTCTACAGGTACTTTATGCACATGTGGATCTGACCCAGGTACCTGTCGGCAGGTGACGTCCTGCCGCGACTCCGCCCCGGGGGCGTGTATGGGACGCGGCGCCTCCCACACCTGGCGGCGGCGGCGAGGGCGCGGTCACTGAGTTACCTGGAGCAGCGCGGAGGTCAGCGGCCGCGGTGAGTCTAACATCTTGCTGGCTCCGACTCCGACCGCCGGGGAGCGAGCACTGGTACACGGAGCGGGCCTTCCCTCCATTCATCCACCCAACTATCCCTCTCCACCCCCCCCCCCTCTCTCTCCCCCCCCCCCCCCCCCCTTCTCTCTCTCTCCCCCCCCCCCCCCCCCCCCCCCCCCTCCCTCCCCCCCCCCCCTCTCCCCCCCCCCCCCACCCCCCCCCCCCCCCCCCCCCCCTCCCCCCCCCTCCCCTCCCTCTCTCCCCCCCCCTCCCCCCCTCTCTCTCTCCCCCCTCTCCCTTTCCCCTCTCTCTCCCCCATCTCCCTCTCTCTCTCCCCCCATCTCCCCCCTTTTCTCCTCTCCCCCCCCCCCATCTCTCTGTCCCCCTCCCTCCCTCCATCCCTCCATCCAACCAACTGGATCCGAATTGGAGGAAACTTCGGATCTATCAACAAACTTTGGGTGTGTGGCTGAGCTGCCTCTTCTGGCTTGCTTCAGTTAGGGCAATGGGTGAGACATGAACCGGAGAAGGGGATAGGGACTGAGGGGAAATAGGTGAGGCTGGGACGGAGGTGAGGCTGAGGGAGGGGTAGTGGTGTAAGGCAGGGACTGAGGGAGCGTAGAGCAATGAGGCAAGGACTGAGGACAGGGAATGGAGGGGGGGAGGGGGGGGTGACTGAAGGAAGGGTAGAGTAAGGAGTTAGTGAGTGAGGTGGGTACTGAAGATGGGGGGGGGGGGTTGAGGCAGGTACTGAGGGTGGGGCCGTGGAGCGAAGCAGGGACTGAGTGAGGGGGGTAGTGGGGTGAGGCAGGGACGGAGAGATTGGCGGGGGGGGGGGCTGGTATGGTGGGCACTGAGGGAAGGGTAGGGGGGCGAGGCAGGGACTGAGGGAAGGGTAGGGGGGGGGGGTGAGGCGGATACCGAGGGTGGGGCACCAAGGAACAGCAGATGACGAGGAAACAAAACAATACAGAATAATTAAAGCAGGATCCGTCACTGCCACATGACAGAGTAGAGGCCAGGCTGGGGTGTCTGGGAATTGTCAGCGTTCCTGATACAATGAGATGGGACTCGGGGCCGACAATGAATGTCAGGCGCACATCAGCTTGGAGAGGGTGACGCTGTGGTATCACTGACTCTGGCCTGGTTACAAGGTTTATGGGGAAGGCAGGAGGAGAGGGTCAATGAGAGGAAACAGGCCCTTCGGACCCACTGCTGACCAAGGTGTCTGTCTCAGTTGGTGTCATTTGCCTATGTTTACCCCTTATCTCTGGAGTGGGTCAAACCACTTCAGTGATATGAGATTGGAGAGAGAGTGAGATGACTGAGGTATGGCAGCAGATGTATTAAACGGTAAACAACTGTGGTGTCTGGTGGGGATTGGACACACCGCTGGCAGCTGCTGATGTATAAATTCAGTGATCGGTAGCTGATATTGGAAATCTGAAATATAAAGAGAAAATGCTGGAAATCTCAGCGGGTCAGGCAGCATCTGTGGAGGATTTCTCTGGCAGTCTGTTTTTTTACTACAGATTCCAGCATCTGCAGTCTCTTGTGTCTTGGCTCTTTGCTGCTTGACCTGCTGAATGTTTTCGGCGTTTTCTGTTTGTGATCTTAATAGTGATTTTTAAAGTTCATGTTGACTGAGAATAATCGAATCAGCTCTTGTCTGATGAGCAGTGAGTACTGCAGTGTGGTGGTTCTCCATAACATTGTGTCTCGGAATCGAACGAGGGAACCATTTCGGATTCAGTAGCAAGTGATGAACCGGAATTAGACGGCCTGTCAGTGTGCGAATATTTATCAAATAACAACAAATATTAAGTGATGGAAATGGGATGCATAAAAGTCTATGCTAATTCTGGGCGCATAGCAACAAAATGCAGATGTTGGGAGCCGAAACAAAAATCGGAAGTGTTGAAGATACAAAACAGGTCAGGCAGCTTTAACAGACAAACATTAACAGATAAAGTTAATGTTTTGGGATAAAAATCCTTTCTCAGAACTGGGGTGGGTTTTTTTTTAAATCGCATTTAGTGTCATAGTCACATATTGTGGATGAGTTGGTGCCCTATCCATGCCGACAAACATAACCAAGTTAAGCTGATCCATTTGCCTAGATTTGGCCCCTATCCATCAAAGCCTTTCCCATCCATGTACCTGCCTGAATGCCTTTTAATTATTTTATTGTACCTGCCTCAACTACATCCAGTGGTAGCTCGTTCCATCACCCTCTTGGTGAAAAAGTTGCCCCGCAGGTACCTGTTAAATCTTTCCACACCAATCTTAAACCTATGCCTTCTAATTCCTGATTCCCCAATCCTGGAAATAAATAGTGTGCATGCTTTTCCCCTCGTGATTTTATACCCCTCTGCAAGATCACCCCTGAGTTTCCTATGCTCCAAGGAATCAAGTCCTAGCCTGCCTCATCTCTAACTACAACACAGCCCCATGAGTCTTAGCAACATCCTTGTAAACCTTTTCTGCACTCTTTCCAGCAATGGCAGTCAGTCTCAATCTGATGAAGGGTCTCGACCCGAAAAGTCGCCTATTCCTTTTCTCCAGAGATGCTGTCTGAACCGCTGAGTTACTCCAGCATTTTGCGTCTATTTTCGGTGTAAACCAGCATCTGCAGTTCCTTCTTACACATATTACTCCAAATGTGGCCTCGCCAACTTCTTGTACAATTGCAACATAACATCCCAAATTCTATACTCCTATGAACGGCAGCTAGCCAAGGCCTTCTATTATCACCTTATCGACCCTCAACGACACTGTGTACCTGCACTCCTAGATCCCTGTGTTTTAAAAAGACTCCCAAGGGCCCAACCTTTCACTGTGAAGGTCCTGCCGTGGTTCGACTCCCCAAAACACAACACCTCGCAGCTGATCAAGATCCCGCTGTAAATCTTGCTAACTCACTTCACTGTCTCTGATGCCTCCTGTCATCTGCAAACTTACTAACCATTCGAATAAAAGACCATTGTCGTGAAAGACGCTCTGTTATATCGCCACTTTGTCACTGACTTCCAGTGTTTCTGGCTGTCACTCGTTACTTTTTTGCACATCTTTCATTCATTGTTCTTCAATCTCTTAACATCATCGCCTGTATGTTCAAGAAGGAACTGCAGATGCTGGAAAATCGAAGGTAGACAAAAGTGCTGGAGAAACTCAGCGGATGAGGTTATCACCTATATAGAAACTAGGTGCAGGAGGAGGCCATTCGGCCCTTCGAGCCAGCCCCACCATTCATTGTGATCATGGCTGATCGTCCCGTATCAATAACCCGTGCCTGCCTTCTCCCTATATCCCTTGACTCCACTAGCCCCTAGAGCTCTATCTAATTCTCTCTTAAATCCATCCAGTGACTTGGCCTCCACTGCCCTCTGTGGCAGGGAATTCCATAAATTCACAACTCTCTGGGTGAAAAAGTTTGTTTTTTTCCTCACCTCAGTCTTAGAAACATAGAAACATAGAAATTAGGTGCAGGAGTAGGCCATTCGGCCCTTCGAGCCTGCACCGCCATTCAATATGATCATGGCTGATCATCCAACTCAGTATCCCGTACCTCCCTTCTCTCCATACCCCCTGATCCCCTTAGCCACAAGGGCCACATCTAACTCCCTCTTAAATATAGCCAATGAACTGGCCTCAACTACCCTCTGTGGCAGAGAGTTCCAGAGATTCACCACTCTCTGTGTGAAAAAAGTTCTTCTCATCTCGGTTTTAAAGGATTTCCCCCTTATCCTTAAGCTGTGACCCCTTGTCCTGGACTTCCCCAACATCGGGAACAATCTTCCTGCATCTAGCCTGTCCAACCCCTTAAGAATTTTGTAAGTTTCTATAAGATCCCCTCTCAATCTTCTAAATTCTAGAGAGTCTTAAATGACCTCCCCTTTATTCTAAGACTGTGTTCTGGACTCGCCCAACATTGGGAACGTTTTTCTCGTTTCCCTTATCCCTAACCAGTGTGAAGAAGGGTCTCGACCTGAAACGTCACCCATTCCTTCGCTCCAGAGATGCTGCCTGTCCCGCTGAGTTACTCCAGCTTTTTGCGTCTCTCCTCGGTTCAAACCAGCTCCTTCCCACGCGGTGTTTGTAAGAAGGAACGCCAGATGCTGGAAAATCGAAGGTGCACAAAAATGCTGGAGAAACTCAGCGGGTGCAGCAGCATCTATGGAACGTTCCGTTGCCTATCTCCTTCGCTCCATAGATGCTGCTGCACCCGCTGAGTTTCTCCAGCATTTTTGTGCACCTTACCACACAGTGGTCGGCTCAGTGTTTGGTGTCAATCACTGACTTCCCAGTGGACTGGGCGTGTCGGAGCAGTGGGAGGTGTTGCAGAGAAACTCACTGGTGACGCAGAGACAATCTCCCCTCCGCCAGTCGTGAGCTGTATTGCATGCACTTGCTGGCAAATACCTTGACCAGCGAAGGGGAAGTGGCAACATCAAAAGGAGCTAGGAGCAGCGGACAAAAAGGACTGAAGCCTGCACGGATCCCGGTGTGTGGACCTTAAAAAAAGTAACGGCCGTCGGTGACAAACGAGAAAGTAAGAGTGGGGGATAGGGAGGGAGGGAGGGAGGCAGAATCTTGCCACATTTTGTGTTGCTCCTCGGATAGTACTTGGTGAGGCCGTAGACTTTGCCTCCCCGACTTGCTGCGCGGCACAGAGTGTTGGATCTGCTTCCGTGTTTCACCGGGAAAGCAGTGATAATGTTCCCGAAATCCCAAGGACACTTTTACTGAATCGCGGGCTGGGACTTGGTAGCATTAACGTAAGGTGCACAAGATCACGAGGGGGCATGGATAAAGCGAGACGATTCTAAAACTAAAGGGCACAGGCTTAAGGTGTTATGGGAGAGGGAAACTTCGGAAAAGTTTTTCACACTGGGGGTCATCGGTATCTGCTATTAGCTGCCAGAGGAGTTATCACTTTTAAAGGACATTGGGACAAACTTATGGATGGGAAGAGTTTAAAAAGCTAGGGGCCAAATGTAAACAAATGAGACTAGCTTAGTTTGCATAGGCAAGGTGAGCTGACGGGCCTGTTTCCATGCTATCCAACTCTATGCCTCTTATATAAGCAATATAGGATGGATGGGGGAAACAGTGAGGGTGAGTTGTGACGTGTCACCTGGATTGGATGATTTCCAGGGGCAGACGTCAATAGGAAATGGCAGAGAGCGTCACACACAACACAGGTGTAACTTTACAAACTTTTGTCGTTCAGGAATTATTCCTGTAGAATTCCCTGTTCTGAAAGTGAGGGGGGAAACGTTGGGAATTGTTCAGAAATACTGTCTTGTTGGAAAATGGTATGGAGTTTATAACTGAGGGTAGTTTGACCAAGCTTCTCGAATGTTTACAACTTGTGAGTAAACTCCAGCGTGGATTTGTAAAGGACTGGCAAAGCTGAAGTGGTGACTTCGGACAGGACAAGAGCCGTGTGTGGATGTTAGTTACATGGAGAACTGGAAGCCCACGGGAGGCTTTTAGCAAAGTGTATAAAATGGGAGCTGGGCGGAACAGCAGCAGGTGGAACATGGAGTCCAGCTGAGGTTGCTCTCCCTCCTTGTTCGTCAACGACTTTCTGAGGTTGACTGCAATTTGAAAGGGTGAGGGGTGATTTGAGGGAGGTTTTTGAAATGCTGAAGGGATGAAAGGGTGGTCAGAAAGAAAGTGTGTTGGAAAGAACTGCAGGTGCTGGTTTAAATCGAAGATGGAGACAAAATGCTGGAGTAACTCAGCTGGACAGGCAGCATCTTTGAAGAGAAGGAATGGGTGACGTTTCAGGTCGAGACCCTTCATCAGACGCAAATGTGAGCTAGTGCTTCAGGAGTTTCAGTCTGACACAGACACAGAGTTGGAGAATGTGGATCGTGCTCCACTATGGTTGATACCAAAGTTCGGTTGTCAGTGTCAAGGTTGAAGTTTCCCCAAACTTCTGCAAACCGAAGGTTTAAAGGGATTCTGAGAAAGGTGGGGGAGGTGGAGTGGATGACAGCTCTCAGTAAGTGGGGAAGTCGTGTTGCAGCTTCATAAAAATTTGGTTAGGCCACATTGTGTGCAGTTCAGGTCATCCCATTGTAGGAAGGAAGTGGAGGCTTTGGAGAGGATGCGTAAAAGGTTCACCAGGATGTTACCTGGATTAAATAATCATAAAAGGTTCACCAGGATGTTACCTGGATTAGATCTTTATGGATTATGGAAAACTTGGATTGTTTTCTCTGGAACGTTCGTTGATTGGAGACCTATTATGAAATGATAAGGGGCAAAGATAGGGTAGGCAGTCATAACTCTTTTCCCAGGGTGGAAATGTCAAAGATTAGAGGGCATAGCTTTAAGGTCAGAGGGGAAATGTGTAAAGGAGATGGTGGGGTAAGGTTTTTTTTACACATAGTGGTAGATCCCTGGAATCATGTTCCAGGGAGGGGAGTGGAAACGGATACAATAGTGGCGTTTAAGAGGGTTTTAGACAAACAACTGGAATGGGCAGATAATGGAGGGATATAGATATGTGCTTCTTCTTCTTCTTGCGTATGTGCACAGTCTAAAGTTGTAGGACAACTTGTTCTATTTGATCTTATTTGACTGTGCATGCCGGGTTGATTGCATTAGTCAAAACAGGGCAGACCACGTGAAGGTTGCAATCTTCCACCCCACAGATATGTGCAGGTAGACATGATTATTTAGATTGGCATCAGTCAGCAGAGACAGAGTTGACTGAAGGGCCTCTTCCTGTATTTTAAACTGTTATATTTGAACAAGACTGATATATGAAAGGTTGATTGAGAGAGTTTGTTTGCCGGATGGTGCAGACATGATGGGCCGAAGGGCCTGTTCCTACAGCTGCTGTGCCTAAGTAGCAGCACAGGTGAGGGGCTGGATGTCCTGATATTCCTGTGAGGATATCCCCTCTCCCTCCAGCCTTTTCTTTTGACATTGAGGTTTGCAAGAGGTTGCTTTGATGTGAGGAGGTCGCACTGCCCTGGTGCAGATTCTGTTCTTGACTGTACAGCCATCGTTCAGAGCCAGCCTTTGTATGTGTGTGCGTGTGCGTGTGTGTGTGTGTTGGCAGTGAACAGCAGCACCTGCCCCACACGGCAGAACTTAAACAGCCCTGGCTGCAGCCCACAAGGTCCCCTGTGCCCATCACACGGACAAACACCATAACTTGCCCCAAACTGGCACGGACTCCCTGTAAACAGCCGGGTCAGGAGAGGACGGAGTCAACAGGTGATGGGAACACTACAGGCATGGATCCTGTATAGCAATGTGGGAGGGGGTGTACTGTGGGAGGGGGTGTACTGTGGGAGGGGGTGTACTGTGGGAGGGGGTGTACCGTGGGAGGGGGGTGTACCGTGGGAGGGGGTGTACCGTGGGAGGGGGTGTACTGTGGGAGGGGGTGTACTGTGGGAGGGGGGTACTGTGGGAGGGGGTGTACTGTGGGAGGGGGTGTACTGTGGGAGGGGGTGTACTGTGGGAGGGGGTGTACTGTGGGAGCTCCACAACATGGATGGTGTGTTCAGTACAAATGGTTGCCTGCTTTCTTCCCGTGAGCTTTGAACTGGCACCAGGATCCGGTTCCTACACATCCTGCATGTGACCTGCTGTCAACAATCACAAGCGCATGTGGAAACGCCCCCCTGTTGCCCGCGCCCCCTCCCTCGTACACAGGTTGTGCCTCACCCGAATGGAATGTTCTGTCGAAACTCCTGTTGGTATTGGTTTATTATAGTCGCGTGTAGCTGGATACAGTGAAGAGCTTTGTTTGTGCGCTATCTATGAATGCAATCGTCACACATGAGTACAACAGGTAGTGCAAAGAGAACCAGACCTGAGCGCAGGATATAGTGTTACAGCGTTATAGGGTTACAGTTACAAAGATAGTGCGGATAAAAAAAATGGCAGGTTGGAATGAGGTCGTTTGGAAGATCAGGACTACACCCTAGCCTATGGATGTATAGTTTGGTTAGTTTATTGTCATGTGTACCGAGGTACAGTGGAAAGCTTTTGTTGCATACTAAATAAGGAAGGACAATGATGAAGACACATGTTCCTGAAACTGGTGCTACACATGTTGTCAAACTGTTGTATCATCTGCCCAACAGGAGAGGGGCGAAGAGGGAATGACCGGGAAGTGAGTGGTCCTTGATTATGTTGGCTGCTTTCCCGAGGCAGCATGAAGAATGTGAGAGTCTGGCACTAGAGGTCATAACCTCAGAATTAAAGGATGTTCCTTTAGGAAGGAGGTGAGAAGGCATGTCTTTAGTCAGAGGATGGTGAATCTGTGAAATTCCTTCCCACGGAAGGCTGTGGAGGCCATCGATGGATATTTTAAAAGCAGAGATAGATAGATACTTGATTAGTACGGGTGTCAGAGATTATGGGGAAAAGGCAGGAGAATGGGGTTAGGAGGGAGAGATAGATCAGCCATGATTAAATGGCGGAGTAGACTAGATGGGCCAAATGGCCTAATTCTGTTCCTAACAGAATTATGACCTTGCAACTTATGACCTTATGAAGTGTAGATGGAATCGACGATGGAAAATCTGGTTTGTGTCTTACCTTCCACTACCTGCAACCTCCGGCAACCACCTTCAACTAGCATCGCAACCGGCTTCAACTAATAAATTACCGATTTTTAAAACGGCAACCTATTTTTAGTCGCGGCCGGTTTTGAATTTTTTGAAATAATCGCCAGAACATAGAAGAAGTGGAAACCACTTTCAACCATTAGGGAGACTGACGAAAACCTCTGGGAACCACACGGAAACCTTGGGTGGGGCGCAAAGTCTCCAGAGGTTTCTGTTCAGGTTTCCTATGTGGGACAGGGGCATATAGGTTTGTAGGTTAATTGGTGTCTGTGTAAATTGTCACTAGTGTGTTGAATAGAACTTGTGCAGGGTGATCGCTGGTTGGTGTGGACTCGAAGGGCCTGTTTCCACACTGTATCGTTAACTAAAAGACTGAGCAAAGTCCTGCTGCCTGTGTACTGACTACCCTGGGATCCGCGTGGGAGGGGAGAGGTAGAAAGAGTGGGGGGGGAGCGTGGTGGCAGGATCGCTGAGATGAAGGAGGAGGAGGAGAGGTGGCGTTGGGTCAACTGGTGCAACAGTCATGATAGTAAGCTGCACACGTGTGTCCTGTGTTGGCTCTACACGCATCCCTTGTTGTCTGTGCGTGTGTTGGGTGAGGGCAGAATTCTGGGCCAGTGCAGGGGAGGGAGATGATCTGTCTCTCCCCTTGGCACTGGGCCAGTGCAAGTGTACACACTGGCCCTAGGTGGGTCAGACCTGGGGTGGGTGTTGGCATCTCCTGCCCTCAGCACTGGGTCTTTAGGATGTTTCCTGCTTTTGTCTGTCCCTCCCCTCATTGCGGGGGTGTAGGGGTCCACGATGGATAGTAATGATCGGGACGTTTCATCCCATCCACAACGGTGGAGGGGAGAGCATCAGGAATACGAATAGTTACACTGGTCAGTTCCTCAGCTGCTGTCTGAGATTGGAAGCTCATCTCCCATCCCTGAGTCCCACATTTTCCTCTCACTCCACCCTCCCTCGTCCCAACTATCTCTGTGCTTCCACCCCCCCCCCCCCCCCCCCCCCCCCCCCCCCACATTCCCCCCCCCTACTCACTGGTTAAATTGATACCATGATAACCACAGCCTGTCTGATCAATGGACAAAGTTTGTCAGAAACTGGGCAAGTGGTGAGTGGTTAAAGATTACCCAGTTCGTCCATTTTGTTATCCTTACACAAACAGGGCGATTTCTCATTGACAGAGTGCATTCGCTGTTACCTATGCCAGCGTTTCTATTCTCCATTGGCCTTGAGAGGGGCCACAAAGCTGCACAGCACGGAAGCAGTCCCTTCGGCCCACCTCGTCCATGCTGACCAAGTTGGGATATTGGGCTGATCTCATTTGCTTGCACGTAGCCCATAGCTCTCTAATAGACATTTGGACACATGTATCATCAGGAGGGGTTTAGAAGTCCTAACTGTACCCACCTCTACAGCTTCCTATGGCAGCCCACTCTAGGTACAGACTGCCCTCTGATTGAATGGATTGCCCTTGACGTCCCTTGTAAATCCCTCTGCTCTCATCTTAAGCCTGTGCCCTCTAGTTTAAGAATCCTCCTCGGATAAAAAAACAGTAAGCTTTCACAGTATGTGTGCCCCTAATGATCTTGTGCACCTCAATAAGATCACCTCTATGGCTCCCATGGAAGAAAAGTCCCAGTCTAGCCATCTTCCCCCTGTAGCTCGAGCCCAGGTAACATCCTGGTGAATCGCTCTGCAGCCTTTCCAACGTAATGACATTCTTCCTCTAACTGGGCGACCAGAACTGCGCACAGTACTCCAGACGTGGTCTCACCAAGGACTTGTACTGTAATCTTCTAATTGACACTTTATCAAATATCTTTGCAAATGCATATACCCTCACATACGCTTGTTCCCTTCCCATCCACTTTCCCATTACATCTTCAAAGTACTGCTGTGCACGGTGGCGCAGCGGTAGAGTTGCTGCCTCACCGCGCCAAAGACCCAGGTTCAATCCTGACTATGGGCGCTGTCTGTACGGAATTTGTACGTTCTCCATGTGACCTCGTGGGTTTTCTCCGGGTGCTCCAGTTTCCTCCCACGTTCCAAAGACGTGCAGGTGTGTAGGTTAGTTGGCTTCTGTAAATTGCCCCTAATGTGTAGGATGTGAAAATGGGACAAGAGAACTAGAGTGTGGGTGATCGATGGTCAGTGTGGGGTTGAAGAGTCTGTTTTCACGTTGTATCTCTAAAAGGCAAAAGGATTTGAGTATAGGAGCAGGGAGGTTCTACTGCAGTTGTACAGGGTCTTGGTGAGACCACACCTGGAGTATTGCGTACAGTTTTGGTTTCCTAATCTGAGAAAATACATTCTTGCCATAGAGGGAGTACAGAGAAGGTTCACCAGACTGATTCCTGGGATGTCAGGACTTTCATATGAAGAAAGACTAGATAGACTCGGCTTGTACTCGCTAGAATTTAGAAGATTGAGGGGGGATCTTATAGAAACTTACAAAATTCTTAAGGGGTTGGACAGGCTAGATGCAGGAAGATTGCTCCCGATGCTGGGGAAGTCCAGAACAAGGGGTCACAGTTTAAGGATAAGGGGGAAATCTTTTAGGACCGAGATGAGAAAAACATTTTTCACACAGAGAGTGGTGAATCTGTGGAATTCTCTGCCACAGAAGGTAGTTGAGGCCAGTACGTTGGCTATATTTAAGAGGGATCAGGGGGTATGGAGAGAAGGCAGGTACAGGATACTGAGTTGGATGATCAGCCATGATCATATTGAATGGCGGTGCAGGCTCGAAGGGCCGAATGGCCTACTCCTGCACCTAATTTCTAAACTGTATTGTCGAGCGTGGAGTTGGGTGTTCAATGATGCTGCTGGGTTGAGCAACACTATGGGGAATGCACAGACTCCTCAAGCTGCCCAGGTCTGGAATGCAAAGCAGTCCTGGAATGTGACCGGTATTCTCCAGTTCCTGCCTCATCGCTCCATCACCGCTGACTTTGCTTCACCCTCCCCTCCCCGGCCCACGGCCTCTCCCTGCCCTCCAGCTGTAACCAGCAGGTTTGGTCACACTCTGTATAATGCTGGAGCCCTCACTGTGTGTGTGTGTGTGTGTGTGTGCGCTGATGTGTTGGGCCCAACACTGCCGTTAGACATTCCATCCGAACAGGCACAGGGCTTCTGCCCTTCACACTTGCTACTGGCAGGATGCTATTTGGCCCATCGATACGCTGCTAGCTCTCCGATCACCCCTTATCTCCCTGGCCCGCAAGTTGCTAACTCCCTCCCACCCTCCTGATTCTCTTCTGGAAGTTTCTGTTGAACTTTAGTGAAGGTTATATGGGCTGGAGGGGGATGGGAAAGGGTGTAGGGGGTGAGAGAGGGTTCCAGGGATTGGGAGAACTGTAGAGGCCTGATCGGTTTACAGAGATGGGCAGTGATGTAGGAGATAGGGAGATATGGAGTGATGATGTTGATACTTTATTGTCACGTACCAAGGTGCAGTGAAATATTTTGTTTTTGCATACAAAGCGTACAAACAAGTTGCCACAAGGTCACCAACAAAGTTACAAAATGTACCCATCCTTTCTTTGTGCCCCCCCCCCCCTCCCCCACATCGCGCCCCCCTTAGTTCAAGCTGGCTCTGTCCACCTCGGCCCAACTCCGATCTCGCTCTGACCCGCTCCAGCCTCGACCCGACTCGCACCAACCTGTGGGTGTCATGGGGGGGGTTAAAGGTCATATAACTTCCTGATTCATGTTCAATGCCCTGACTGCTGAAGGCAGGCGTACCAATACTTCTACACCACTCTATCCCCTGATGTTGCCAATTGCCAGAGCTCTCGACTTGGTCCTCAAGATCCCTCTGTATGTTAATGGTCCTCAGGCACCTGTAGTCTACTGTAGAAATCCCATCCTTCCTCCTCCCCCACCCTCCTCCTCACCTCTCCCACTGACCTCTCCTCTCCCCCCTCCCCCCCCCCCACCCACCCCTGTGTACTCTGTAAAGTGTATTTACTATGTACAAGGAGAAGGTGGCACTGGGTCACACAGCCGTGTCGGTTTGACCTGGTCTGAGTGACCATGATGTACCTGGGCAGTTTCCCCGACTGCTGGGTGGATGTCCTGTTGTCACAGCTCTGCTGGATGAGAGAGTTTAGTTGAGTTCATTGTCACGTGGACGGGGTACAGTGAAAAGCTTTTGTTGCGTGCTCGCCAGTCAGCAGAGAGACTAGATAGCTCTATAAAGCCTCTACAGAGCTCCATCAACCAGGGGTGACATCTAGTGTGTAGGATGGTGTTAGTGTGGGCGATGGCTGGTCGGACATCTCTCTCCTCCTCTCGTGGTCGTGATCGGGGTCGGTTGCGGGTGCTATATGAATGCAGTGCTGTTGTTGGATGGTTGTGTTGCTGATGCCCAGAGGCAGTGCCAGTGAGGGGCAGTCACTTGTGTGGTACCTGCAGAGGTGTGGGCACGAACCCGGGGGAGTGGGGGTGTGTGGGGGGTGGGGGGTGTGGGGTGGGGGGGAGTGGGGGGGTGGGGGGGTGTGGGGTGGGGGAGTGTGGGGTGGGCATGGACTTGCTGGGGGTTTGTGCGTATGGACATGCCGGTTGGGGGGGGGGGGGTGTCAGCATGGACACATGGATGAGGGGTTTGTGGGCACGGACTAGCGAGGGGGGGGCACAGACCCGCAGGAGGTGAAGTACGGACCCCAGGGATGTGAGTTGCAGCCTCGTTGGGTATGCGTTGGGGGGTGGGGGTGTATGTGGTGATGTGCTCTGCTTGTTGCTGACCACCCCCTGTGTTTCAGACAGTGCCTCTGGACCCCGGCCCCTGATGCTGGCTTGGAGAGGGATGGAGCTACGAGTGTGGGTGGACGCGGTGCTGTGGGTGGTCTGCGGCGTTACCCCAGAGACCAGCTGTCAGCAAGTGGTGATCGCACTAGCACAGGCCAGCGGTGAGTATGGGGAGCGTGGGTGGTGGGGTGGGAGGGGGGGGGAGGAGGAGGGTGGGGGAGGAGGAAGAATTTGATTTGTAAGAGGGTGGGTTGGGTAGGGAATTGGGATTGGTGAGGGGAGATGGAGGGTTGGGGGCGAGTGGATAGTCCAGTCACCACCCTGCTGTGAGGAACTGCTCGCCTTCTTCATGTAAAGTAAGGGTGCAGAAGAGGTTCACCAGATGTTACCTGGCCTTGAGTTATCCGGAAAGACTGGACAGGCTGGGACTCTTTTCCTTTGCAACGCAAGAGGCAGAGGGAGTGACCTCATTGTGTACAAGATCACGAGGGGCATGAAGAAAGTGAATGCTCGCAGTCTTTTCCTCAGGGTAGAGGATTCTAAAACTAGAGGGCACAGGCTTAAGGTGACAAGTGAGAAATTTAAGAGGACCTTCATGGCAGCATTTTTATTCATGGGGTAGTCCGTGTTTGGAATGAGCTGCCAGAAGAAGCTGTAGAAGCTTGGACAAGCCATTTGGACAGAGATATAGATCTGAAATATTTAGAGGGATATATGGACCAAATTCATGGCCCATGCTGAACATATCTGGATGCCGACTTGGTCAACATGGGCCATGAAATGGTCAACGGTTCCAGTCACTTCCTGACCACCTGACAGTGTCCAGTGGCTGTTTGGTTCAGTGCCCTTGGTTACCTCTTCCATGATCTCATTTGATGAGAACGACCCCCAGCCCCTGCACCCTCTCTGCATCTTGGGGTCTCCAGACTCTCTCCTCTGAGTCATAGGACATAGAAACAAACCCCTTGGCCTAACTCATCCATGCTGACCTAGATGTCCCATCCAAGTTAGTCCCACCTGCCTGCGTTTGCCCTGTTTCCCTCTAAACCTTTCCTATCCATGTACCCATCCAAATGTCTTTTAAATGTGGTTTTAGTACCTGCCTAAACTACTTCCTCTGGCAGCTCGTTCCCTATCCCCAACACCCTCAGTGTGATAAGGTTGCTGCTCAGGTTCCTATCAAAACTTTCCCCTTTCACTTAAATCTACGTCCTCTAGTTCTTGATTCCTCAACTTGGGGGGGGGGGGGGGGGAATGACTCTGTGCATTCACCATGTCTATTCCACCCGTGATTTTAAACACCTCTATAAGATCATCCCTCAGCCTCCTGCTGGGCAAGGGGTAAAGTCCTGGCCTAACCTATAGCTCTGGTGCTCAAGTCCTGGCAACATGCAGGTGAATCTAGCAGCTGATGCCTGACATTGTCCCCTCTGTGCCGCAGGTCAGACAGGCCGCTATGTGCTGGTGCAGAGTCTACGAGACACTGAGCGCCAGCTGTTGCCCACGGAATGCCCGATGCAGCTGTTGGCCAAGAGCGGGCAGTACGCCAACGATGTCCACTTCATGCTGCGCCGCACGGGCTCCGCTCAGTCTGAACGGCCAGTGCCGGACCCCAGCGGCCGGACCCAGACCCCCACCCCCCGCCCACACCGCCTTCCCCCTGCACAGACCCGCCCCGCCCCCGAAACGGCGGGAGCCGAAGAAATCGCTGTCCTTCACTGGCGGGGCGCTGGAGATCTCCCTGCGGGACAAGTGCAGGGCTAAGAAGGCGGGCGGGGAGGAGGGGGCAACGGGCAACCCCCCGCCCAGCAAGGACGAGCTCTTCAGGATGATCCTGAGGCAGCAGCAGAGGCTGCGGGAGCTGGCGGAGCGGCGGGAAAGCTGTGACTCGGAGACGGGGGTGCGGCAGTCGGAGGTGGAGGAGCAGGCAGCGAGGAGGAGCAAGGAGGAGCAGGCGGCGGAGCAGGAAGAGGAGAAGGACGAGGAGGAGGTGTGGGAGCGGGAGCTGAGGACGGAGCAGGAGCGGGAAGGGGAGCTGCAGCGGCAGCTGAGCCAGCTGCGGAGGAAGCTGCAGGACAGCGCGCAGCGGCTGCAGGGACTGGGCAGCAGAGAGCAGCTGCTGCAACAGGAGATCGGGCGGGAGGGCGAGAGAACCCGCAGGGCACAGCGCGCTGGGCATCACGGCACTGGGGTCCGTCTGCAGGCTGAGATCGAGGCCAAAATCCAGCAGAACCTCCAGATCCAGAACTCGATGGTGGAGGTGGAGAGGTCCCTGCAGGAAACTGAGCGCCGACTGCAGGTGAGAACACCCGGCTATATCGGGGAAAACCATCCACCGACCCCCAACCCTCAGAGCTATGTTAAACCAAGTGCACAGCAGGACCTGGGGAGTGTTGGAGAACAGAGGGATCTACAAGTACAAGGTGCTGCGAGTACTGAAAGTGGTGAGACAGGTGGGCAGGCTGGTGAAGAAGACATTTGTCACACTTGACTTCACTGGGAATAATATTGAGTTGGGACATGCTCAATCAGTTGTATGAATCATTGGTGAGACCACACTCGGAATACTGTGTTCAGTTCTTGTCACCCAGCTGTAGAAAAGATGTATTTTAAGTTTGAAAGGGTGCAGAAGAGATTCAACTGGATGTTACCTGGGCTTGCGGGCTTGAGTTACAGAGAGAGGTTGGTGAAGCTGGAACTTTCTTCTTTGGAGCGTAGGAGGCAGAGCGAGGTGTTGAGAGTGCAGGACCAGCCCTGGCAACCCAAGCTCAATGTCCTAATCAGTGAGTTAGCACCAGTTAGCATGCAACAAACGTTTTTCACTGTACCTCGGGACTGTGATAATAAATGAAACTAGTGTTCAAGGTTCAGCAGGTTCTGAGCTGCAGATGTGAGCTGGTGCGGGGTGGAGCTCTGCTGCCACACTGTGGTGTGGTCCAGCAACTGCAGGTAGTGTGTGGGGCCGTGCAGCCAGGGTTCAACAGGCATTGTGGAGCTGACCAGGACACTGCAGAACCACCCCCTGTGGTAAGGGCCATCTTTACGGACCGAGCAGATGGAGACGCGGGTAACATTCCATCCAACAGAAGCATTCCCAAATGCCACCTGCCTCAGCACCAGAGACCCAGGTTATTTCCTGACTATGGATGCTGTCTGTAAGAAGTTTGTACGTTCTCCCTGTGACCTTGTGGGTTTTCTCTGGGTGCTCTGGTTTCCTCCCACACCCCAAAGACCTACAGGTTTGTAGGTTAACTGGTTTCAATAAAATTGTAAATTGTCCTTAAGATTGAGTAGGAAAGTGTTAGTGTACGAGATGTTTGCTGGACTGAAGGGCCTGTTTCTGTGCTGTATCTCTAAAGTCTAAAGAAAAATAAAGTTTTTAAAAATGCAGGTGTGTACGGAAGGAATTCAAGTAATTAGGGGTGATTTTATTCATTGAAGAGTTTGGGCAAATCAAGTTGGCCAGGGAAACCATGAGGGGGAATGTTTCGAAGTACCGGCCAGCCAATGGGTATTTTCAACTTCAAGACTTGAAAGTCATTTATCGTGACAGGAGAACACTGACATCCTAACTTGCTGCAGCTTAACTGGTGCGTAAATGCAACGACACATAGATAATTGTACGATAATCAATATTAGAATAAATTAAATAACCATATTACCAGATGACCATATTAGTACAAAACCGAAGTCCGTAGTGAAACCAAAGATACGGTCCATGGGAGATCGTAGTTGCTGAGGTTAGTGTGTTCAAGAGCCTGATAGTTGCTGGGAAGAAGAATCTGCTGGTCATAGTTTTCAGACTCCAAAAAAAAAACCAGAATGCAGAATATGGTGTTATAGTAACTGTAAAACGGTTACCAAGAAAGTGCAGATAGAAACAATTGCAAGGTCGGCAATTAAGTGGGTTGGGAGATTCGGACTACACCCTAACGTATGGGAGAACCATTCAGTAGTCTGAATAGTCTTATAGAAACTTACAAAATTCTTAAGGGGTTGGACCGGCTAGATGCAGGAAGATTGCTCCCGATGTTGGGGAAGTCCAGGACAAGGGGGTCACAGCTTAAGGATAAGGGGGAAATCCTTTAAAACCGAGATGAGAATAACTTTTTTCACACAGAGAGTGGTGAATCTCTGGAACTCTCTGCTGCAGAGGGTAGTCGAGGCCAGTTCATTGACTATATTTAAGAGGGAGTTAGATGTGGCCCTTGTGGCTAAGGGGATCAGGGGGTATGGAGAGAAGGCAGGTACGGGATACTGAGTTGGATGATCAGCCATGATCATATTGAATGGCGGTGCAGGCTCGAAGGGCTGAATGGCCTACTCCTGCACCTAATTTCTATGTTTCTAAGTGGGGAAGAAGCTGCACCTAAATTTGATGGTACGTGCTATCAAGCTTTTATATTCTGCCTATATCCTGGGGGATTGGAGATGAGGGTATGAAAAGGTCCATGTTTATCAGCCGCTTTCCAAAGGTGCCGTGAGTTGTAGATTGAGTCGATGGTGGGGACTGGTCTTTGTGATGGACATCCACAATTATGTGTATTTTTCATGTGGACATCGGAGAGATGTTCCCAAACCAAGCTGCGATTCTCAGTGTGGATCCTGTTCCAACATGTCAGGTTCTGAGGAGTTTTCCATTGTGGGGCTATCTGACAGTGGGGGGCCAGCGAGAATCTGTTTCCTAGGGCAGTATAAAACTTGAGGGAGTTGGGTAAAGGTCAGGGTGGGGAAGTTTAAAGGGGATTTGAGGGGTGTTTGGAAGAGGTTTCCAGACTAGGCGCTTGAGTCAGGACCAGTAACAACATTTAAGAGGCATCTGGAATGGACTTGAATGAGCAGGGCGTGGAGGGATATGGAATTAATGCGGGCCAATGGGATTAGCACAGACCTGATGGGCCGAAGGGCCTGTTCCTGGGACTGTTTGAGTGGAGTGTGGGCAAGAGGGGCGTGGCGTTTCTGTTGCCTGAATCCTCCTGTTGCAGGCCAAGACGCAGGAGCTGGAGGAGTTGAACAAGGAGCTGCGACAATGCAACTTGCAACAGTTCATCCAGCAGACTGGGAACACTGGAGCAGAACGGCCCCGGAGCGAGGAAGAGCCGCTCTCAGATGACCCGCAGCCCGGCAGCCCCGCAGGTGAGGCCGCAGCCTGGCACCAGTGCAGCAGCTAGGGCAGAGCCCTACACCAGTGCAGCAGCGAGGCCAGAACAGTGAGGCCACAGCCTTGCACCCGTGCAGCAGCTAGGACAGCGTCCAGCACCAGTGCAGCAGCGAGGCCAGAACCCTGCAGCCTTGCACCTGTGCAGCAGCTAGGGCAGAGCCCTGCACCCATGGGCAGAAATCCCAGGGGGGAGGGGGGGGGGGGAATGTCCCCTCTGTGTTTTGAGAGGTGGGGGACAATTTCCCCCCCCCCCCCCCCACGTTTTGTAATCTGGACGTTGAAATTCGGTGGAAAATAAAATCAATTAAAAATCTCTGCTTCCCGCGAGGAGCGTCGATTGAACGAGAGAGACGTCGGTCAGCAGGCAATGGGGGTTGGGGGATGATGATTCAGCGCGAGGATTGGGGGAGGGAGGCGTCGGTCAGAGGTGGAAGTAGGGGGTGGGACTGAGGTACAAGCACGGTGATTGGAGGGGGGGAGATGTCCTGGTGGAGCAAAGATCACAGAGCGGAGCTTGAATTGGCCCGTTCGCGGGGCCTATCATCACCCAGTGCGGCTTAAAATCAGCCATGGGATTTTCCATCGCCCCACGGTAAAATTGCTGCGTCGAGGCAATCGATGCTCCCGATATTAAAGCCCCTACCGGGGGCTGGAAGATCCCGAGGCCGATTTTAAGCCGCGGCAGGCGATGAAAGCCCCCGTGAACCGGCCGATTCAAGCCCCACGATTCGGGGCGGTCGAAGCTGCTGTTGCTGGAGTTCGACATTGGTCAACAACCAGGGCAGCTCCTGATGTTACTGTCCACACGGCCCACGGCCAAAGCCTCCGAAGCCTTGCGCGCTCGTGTGTGTGTGTGTGGCTGCGAAGGAACTGTGTGTCCCCCCCCCCCCCCCCCCTGTTTTAACAGCGATTTCCGCGCCTGCCTGCACCAGTGCAGCAGCACAGGCAGTGCTGCAGACCTGGGGACTCCCAGAGACCAGGGTTCGAATCCCACTGCCCCTTCTGGGAATCTCAATGTAATTCACGGGAGAAACTTGGAATAAAAGGCTGGGCTTGGTGCTATTCACTAGGGAATGCTGGGCTGTGGTAAAGACTGCACCACAGCAGCGCCGGAGAGCCGGGTTCAATCCTGACTACGGGTACTTGTCTGTACGGAGTTTGTATGTTCTCCCTGTGACCCGCATGGGTTTTCTCCAGGAGCTCCGGTTTCCTCCCCACACTCCGAAGACGTACAGGTTTGTAGGTTAATTGGCTTTGGTAAAATTGTAAATTGTCCCGTATTTGTAGGATCGCATTGACTCGGTGGGCCAAATGGCCTGTTTCCGTGCTGTATCTCAGCTAAACCAGTTGCACAGGTCACCGGTCACTGTGCTGGAGATAGGCAGCAGATGCCTCGAGCCGTAGAGATGGTCATCTTGTCGGCACGGCCCAGAGGTCATGACCCCAAACACGGGAAGGTCAGAGTTATGCAGCTTAGCCACAGGCCCTTCAGCCCATTGAGTGTGTGCTGACCGCCGTACATCCATTGACTTCTCCCCCTAGAATCTCCACTCGCCAACACTGCGGGCGACGTACGGTGGCCAATTCACCCGCCGACACGCGTGCCCTTGGTGTGTGGGAGACCAGAGCCGACACTGAACATACAAACTCCACACAGACAGCGCCCAGGGCCGGGTACGAACCGGGTTCGCTGGAGCTGTCCCACTGGCGCAAGCTCTGGAGCCGCTTCCCCGGCCCAGCCGACCGACTCGCTCGCTGACCCGTCCGAACCGTCAACCCACGGGTGCGTTTTTCATGTTTCAGGATCGGACACCGCGACACGCCCGACCGCCATGCACTTCCTGGGAAACCCGCGAAACCTGCAGAACCCGCTGGTGTCGAGACTGAATCCGGGAGGTGTGTTCGTTTGAGCTGAGCAAGCGCCGGCAGCGTCCAGTCAGTGAGGGTGTCCGGAGCTGTGGCCACTGTCCGGCCAGTAACCGTGTCCAGTGGCTTGTGTTTGGCCAGGGATGGTGTCCAGCCAGTGGGGTATCTGGCCAATAGCCGTGCCCAGAGGCCAGTCTCCAGGCCCCTGACCACAGGTGTGGGCTGGGCTGAGGTGTGACATTTACACACGGGTGCAATGTTGCCCCACTGGGGCAGTGCCTGCACCACCCTGCCGCCATTCTTCGCCACACCCAATACCGTGCCTCTGAGTCAATCAGTGGTACTCACCCCACCCCCCCCCCCCCCCCCCTTGCCCCCCCTTGCGCCCCCCCCCCCTCCCCCGCGCACCCCCCCCTCCCCCGCGCACCCCCCTCCCCCCCTCCCCCCGCGCATCCCCCCCCCCCCCCTTGAGTCGACCCACCCTCAGAACACCCAGAAAAGCCATTCAGATCCTCAGTTGCCACATTCAGGGAACTATGGACTTGGAGCCCAAGGTGTACATTAATGTTATTAAGGACCTTGTCGTTAATTGTGTACTTTTGCCTCACATTTGACCTCCCAAACTACAACACCTCAAACCTGCTCGGATTAAACTCTATTTGCCATTTCTCTGCCCGTTTCTGTAGCTGATCTATATCCCGCTGTGTACTTTGACTGTCTTTCTCCCTGTCCTCAACTCCACCAATTTTACTACCCAACCCATCCATCGACATTTATGTCCAAGTTTATATAATATCACAAACGGCAGAGATCTCGGCACAGATCACTGCGGAACTGTGCTGGTCACAGACTCCAGCCAGATTAACACCCCTCCACCACAGTAATCTGCCTTGGCATCGTGTTTGGCTCGGACATTGTGGTCCGAAGGGGCCTGTTCTTGTGCTATACTGTTCTATACCTTCTCTTGGTAAGCCAGTTGTGAATCCATACGGCATGTAAATCCCATGTATCTTTTGAATCAGTAAAACACAAGGGTCTTCATCAAATGCCTTACTAAAATCCACCACCCCACGGTCATCGATCACCTTCATCCTCAGAAACCTCAATGAAGTTAGTAAGACTGGACCCGCCATGTACAAAGCCATGCTGCCTACCCATAAATTCTCCATTCCCTTCCAAATGAGAGGAAAATCCCATTCCGATGAATCCTCTCCAATAGCTTTCCGACCACTGACACGAGGCTCACTGGACTAGAATTCCCTGGATTATCTCCTTAAACAAAGGAACGACATTGGAACAACCTCTGAACATTCTGCCTCTGTCACCCCCATGCTGACTGGCTGTTGCAACCTGTATCTCTGTGGTCATATCCAGACGAGGTATCTGCTCCAGCAGAGTCGAGACCCCAGTGAATGCTGGTGGCCTGCAGCATCCAACCGGTGGCCTGCCTCACTGAAACCTTGGACCACCTCTCAGTAACCCACCCTAACACTCGACTTGGTGCCACACTGGGTGAGCATTCATTCCATGGCCAAGCCGCTCCGCCCTGCACTGCGGGAGAGACGCCTTACAAGGCTTGGCCTCCACAGCAGAGGGGGTGATGTGTTTAGAGGGAGGTTCCTCTAATGGTTGCTGCACGTTGGATTTTATATTTATGCGAGCACGTTAGGATCCAGTTAACCACTGAAGCAGAGACATGTTTACTTCCCCCGTCCACATAGCGACAGCCACTGGCGGGCTGGGACTAAAAATATTGGTTGCCAGGAGACAAAGGGGGCCCACCCACAACTACAATGCTACCATTTAACAGGGGCCCACTTGCCATCACTTGCTATCACTTCACCAGGGGCCCACTTGCCATCGGGCAAGCTGACACCCTGGTCAGTCCGCCACTGGTGACAGCTACTGGTCCCAAACTGTGGTTGGAACCTTCAACTCCTTCCTCTCCCCAATTCTACCTCTCCCTCCCTTCTTTACACCCTTCATTATCTCTCACCCTTCCTCTGCCCCATCTTTCTCTCCTTCCGCATTTCTACAATCTTCTGCAATCTCTCCCCCCTCTGCTGCTCCCCTCTTTCCCTCGCTTCCTCCTCCCTGTTCTACCTCTCTCTTCCCCTCCCCCTCCCCCCCCCCCCCCCCCCCCCCCTGCTCCCCCCCCCCCCCCCCCCGCTCTTCCCCCCCCCCCCCCCCCCCCCCCCCCATCCTCTTTGCATTCCATTGTTGGGGGAAATGCTAAAGCTATTTGATTGTTTGGTAAAACAAGTTAAAAAGAAAGCCTTTCTGTTGTAGTCAGGATAGATTATGAGAACAAAACCTATTTCTACACAAATAACACCTTCAATTTCCTATCCCAGTAACTTATTTACGTAATTTTTTTGTTTCAGAGTTCCCTCATTGGATAGTAGGTAGCTGACAAAAGAGGCAAAGAGGTGTTGAAGCTGTAATCCCCGTTCAGTTTGATAATGTTTTAAAATCAGATCACCCTGGGCTGGCTGGTGCACTGGGAGTGATTGCTCATTTGGCTGTCTCAGGAATGTGATGTGTGGAAGGTCGTGCCTGTCTCAAATGGTTCTGACATTATGTATTTTATGTTGAAAATAAAGAAAGATTGGAAACTGCTGCCTGTTTGTTTTTGTGAATGTGTTCTAAATTAATAGCTCAATCAAGATGCCTGGTTAATATTTTGGGCCAGGACTACCCCAGCCGACCGTCTACCTCATTGGAGCCCCTCGGACGATCTTTAATCTGGCTTTACTGGATTTTATCTTGCGCTATATGGTATTCCCTTTATCCTGTATCTGTACACAGGATGGTTCAGTTTGTAATCGTGTAGTCTTTCCGCTAACTGGATAGCACGTAACAAAGAGCATTTCACTGTACTTTGGTACACATGACTATAAACTAAACTAAATGGACTGCGGTGATGTCTGTAAGTAGAGGGGTGGGGACAGGCTGGCAGATGAATTTGAACAAGGTTCAGTTTAGTTTAGAGATACAACGTGGAAACAGGCCCTTTAGCCCACCGAGTCCGCGCCGACCAGCGATCCCCGCACACTAACACTCGCCTACACACACTAGGGACAATTTACAATGATACCAATGTCAATCAACCTACAAACCTGAATGATTTTGGAGTGTGGAACGAAACCAGAGTACTCAGAGAAAACCCACGCAGGTCACGGGGAGAACGTACAAACTCCATACAGACAGCACTCATGGTCAGAATCAAACCTGGATCTCTGGTGCTGCATCACCCTAGAGGAGGGGGAGGATGTCCTCTGATGTCTATCCCTCTTGCTCCACGGATGCAGTCCGACTTGCTGAGTTCCTCAGAACATTTGCTTTTTGCTCCACAGTACAACATTTCTGTCGTGTATCTCCACCCACCGCAGCTGGATTTGTGTGAAGTTCTGATCACCAAACCATAGGAAAGATGTAGAGGATACAAAGGAGGTCGCTGTAACAAGATAGTTATGTTCCTAAGCAACCTCGCGTTATAGAAAATCATCTTAAAAACAATCGTGTACATTGGGAAATTATGTTAGGGGCTAGAGACTCAATAGCAAAGTTAATTTTTGTGCAGGATTTTTAATAGCTCCAAGTTGCAAGCTACGATAACTTAAGGTTGTATGTTTAATAGAGTATTGATGCACAACAGTTAATAGAAGTGATTGCTTGTCACTTTCAATGACCACCTGACTGTTCTTAAGAGACAATGATTATCGTGGTGAGGTTACATGTGAACAGTTTACCACCACCCCCCTCCCCCAATGTTTTTTTTCTCTCAGACCAGCTTTTTTTTCCTGTTAGTAAATTTGCGAGGTAACCTTTTAGTTGCTTCTCCAGTTTGAGTTTGATATTGCATCACAAGCAATTTGGACCGCCTAATAGAAATAATGTTCCTTAATTCATCACGTTATAACCAATTTGTATTATGGAAATGCGGGTTATTGCAGAACTCCCTACACTGGATAGACTGGGTTTGTTTTCCTTGCAGTAGGGGAAGCTGAGGGGTGACCTGCTGGAGGGATACAAACCCATGAAGTCACAGAGACATGAAAAATTGCAGATGCTGGAATCTTGAGCAAAACAAATTGCTGGAGGAACTCAGAGGTCAGGCAACATTCATGGAGGGAATTGATAGGTAACATTTTGAGTTGGGATCCGTCTTCAGAGAAAGTCATCTCTATCTATATTACTAAAAATCTTGTTTGTTTGTCCGTTTGTTTGCCCAGTTTGTATTTGCGCAAAAATGATACACGATAGAGCTACAATTTTTGGCTCGTCTTACTCACCGTTGTTCTGTTGTGTGAATTAAACAAATTTTGTTCAGATTGATGGTATATTTTACGTTATTGATGTTTAAAACTTTAACAAAATACAACAGCCCCCCACTTGCCCCACCCCCACTTGACAGGGAGGCTGGGGGGATCGAGGGAAGGAGGAAGTGGTAGGGAGGGGAGGGAAGTTATGGTGGGAGGGAGGGAGTGACTGAAGGTAGGGGAAAGGAGAGGAAAGGACACGTGCGGGAGGGAGTGGGGGAGGGGAGGAGGACAGGGGTAAGAAAATGGAGGGTGAAGATGAGGGGGAGGGAGTGCTGGGGATGAGGGGGAATGGGGAGGATAGGGGTAGGAAGAGGGATGGCGAGCCACAGACGGTTGCCGTGAATCACGTCACAACAGGGATCTCTGGCGTCACAACGGGAACCTCTCAGCTGAACCTCTAAATAGTTCCTATCCCTTTCATTGTCCAAGCATTGTTATTGTACTTGTCTCAACTACTTCCTCTGGTTAATGAGGGAGATAGATGGGAAGAAACCTTCCCTTTAGCCGAGGTTGCTAATGTCAGAGGCCATGGGGTTAGGGTTGAGAATAGAAGATTTAAAGGTGATCTGAGGGGAATGTTCCCCTCTCCCTAAGACTGGCTTCATTGATGGGTTGGCGGTGGAAAGAGTCAACAACTTAAAATTCCTGGGCGTGCATAATGATGAAGAACTGTCCTGAGCCCAGCACATTGACCCAGCCATAAAGAAAGCTCATCAACACCTTTACTTCCTTTGAAGATTGAGAAGATTCAGTACGTTAACTCTCTTGAAAAGCTACAGGTGTATGGTAGAGATAATGTTGACGTTGCACTATGGCCTGGTTCGACAAGTTGAATGACCACAAACAAAGGAGGTTACAAAGAATGGTGGACGCTGTCAGGTCCCATCTTGGGTAATAACCTCCCCACCATCAAAGGGATCTACAGGAGGAGCTGCTTCAAAAAGCCAGCCATTATTATCAAAGACCCACACCACGATGACCACACTCTCACTTTACTCCTACCATCGAGAAGAAGGTCTAGGAGTCTGAAAACCATGACCACCAGATTCAAGAGTAGATTCTTCCCAAAATCCACGAGGCTCTTAAACACCACCCAGCACAACGATGAACATCTATGGACTAATCTTTGTTTGTACTAATGACTAATGGTCTTTTTGAACAATTCGGGTTGTTAATTTATGGAACTCTTGTTTGTTATAAATGATCAATGTATATATTTACAGGCATTTTATATTGCTGCAAATATGAATTTAACTGTACCATTGCCTGCACATAGGCCAATTAAACGATTTGTAAACTCTTATACAAGCTATATTTGTAGGTACACAAAAATGCTGGAGAAACTCAGTGGGTGCAGCAGCATCTATGGAGCGAAGGAAATAGGCAACTTTTCGGGCCGAACCCCTTCTTCAGACTATATTCATATTCAGAACTTTATAATAACAGCAGTTGTTAGTGTTCTAGGTATTTTATGTTGTGTCCATCAGAAAACATACCTAATATGTACAGATTATCCACAATAATTGCAGGTAAAGAAGGTTTGCTCACTTTCCCTGTGAGAGTTGCATTGTGTCATTTGGCCACAGTGGGGAGGCACTGAGCACATTTGTTTTCCTTAGGTTTACCATCATAGTTCGAGGAAATAAGGTTTGAATCCCATACGGTATCTGATTGCCGCCATGTGGCCAACGGAGGAAGTGCAGGCACCACTGGATGTTTTCCAAGCAAAATAATTTTCTCAGTGACTACCAAAAAAAAGCTTATTTTTATTTCCTGAAATTTGCATGCACCGTACTGTGCATTTAGTAGTGAGAGGTAACATATTGTGTGTCAAGATTAGTTTGTCGGGAGAAACTGGCTGACCTAATTTTTTGCTCCATATCCATCTTTCATCAGTGACGTGTAAACGTTTAGATTCATTAATCATTGACAAAATTAATTTGAACTTTGAGAAATAAGGATTATTTGTTTAAAAAAAAAGGCTACTGTAAAAATAAGGACAGCGAATGACACAGTTGGCATGGAACCAATGGGCCAAATGGTCTCCTGTGCTGTGAGGAAGAAAGATTAATGAAAGTAAATCATAGTTCAAGTTCAAGTTCAAACTTATTGTCACATGCACCAAATAAGGTCGAGTGATATTTGAGTTACCATGAAGCCATACAAGTAAAAAGAACGCAATACACAATAAATTTAACATCAACATTCCTCACTGTGATGGAAGGCAATACATTTCAGTCATCTTCCTCTTTGTTCACCCGTGGTCGGGGCCGTTGCCGACGGCCCAATGTCCAGTCCCTCTCGTTGGGATGGATCGGAACATTCCACGGCATGGAGCTCCCGAGCGAGCCGCCTCTTACCGGAGACCGCGGCTTCACGGTGTTAAAGTCCACAGGCCCCGCGATCGGAGCACTTCCCCAGCGATCCTCGGCAAAGGATCACCCACTTCACGATGGTAAGTCCGTGCCGTGCCTGCGGCTTAACGTCCGGGCCGGTCTCCAGGAAAGGCCGCACCAAACCAGTTAGGCCGCAGGTGGGGACGGAGATGTGACACGGAAACAAATCACATCTCCGTCGAGGTAAGTGACGAAAACGGTTTCCCCCCCCCCCCCCCCCCCCCCCCCCCCCCCCCCCCCCCCCCCCCCCCCCCCCCCCCCCCCCCCCCCCCCCCCCCCCCCCCCCCCCTACATAAGGCATACCGAGAAACAATAAAACATACATTTTAGGCACACAGTCTGAGGAAGGGTCCTGATCCGACACATTACCTATCCACGTTCTCCCCCAGTGCTGCCTGACCAACTGACCAACTGACCAACTCCAGTGCTTTGTGTGGTTTACTTTTTGAAAACCAGCATCTGCATGTCTTTGTGTGTAAGACGTAAATGCAAATGGGTTACTTAGTAAGTTTGCAGGCAACACCGAGATTGCTGGGGATAAGGACAGGGAGGAAGGTTGTGTAAGTATACATCTCTCTGCATGGAGTTTCAGCACCTCTTGTCATTTTCTAACTTTCCACTACAATGTTTCAAATACTGCTTTTTACTTTTAATAGTTAAGGGCCTGTCCCACTTTCACGACCTAATTCACGACCTCTGCCGAGTTTGCCCTTGACATACTCGCAGCATGGTCGTCACGAGATCGTAGGTAGGTCGTAGCAGGCCGTGATGCTGGGTGTAGGTACTCGTGGCATCAAGTAGGTCGGGGAATTTTTTCTAGCCTGATGAAAAATATCCACGAGTAAAAAAGGTCGTGAATTAGGTCATGAAAGAGAGACAGGCCCTTTACTTTTCGTAAACTCCGCAACCTTTCTCTGCCAATGCACTTTAAGCGTAATTGCCAAATTAATTCAGTTGCACTCCAGGAAAGGCAGTGTATTGATGTAATGCACAGAACACAGGGTTACTCAGGGTTAAGTATGAAACATTTCCGGCATCTTTTAGTTGCTTATCTCGAGCTATCAGGCAAAGTAGCTATAATTAAATAGAACAATTTATAATTGGAGGAAATGACCAACCTGCATTACAAGAACAGCTGTAACAGCTGACAGAAAAGTTAATTAAACAATATTCTACAAAGGATTCTTCATAGACCATATCACTGGCTGTTGTCTGAAGCTGAACAAGACTGTTTGTACCATACTGGACCTTGAGAAGAGCTAACAGCAACATATCTGCATCTCTTATTTCTATATATTGACTGGTTGCTTAATGCCCTGATTCAGCACCTTAAATGCTCAGGAACGGAGAAGATTGCACAAAGTGGTAAACACTGCCCAGTCCATCACATGTACTGACCTCCCCACCATCAATGGGATCTCCAGGGGTCACTGTCTCAAAAAGGCAGCCAGTGTCAACGGAGACCCACATCACCCGGCCATGCTCTTGTTTCATTCCTCCCATTGGGAAGCAAGTGTGGGAGCCCTGGAAACTAATGTCCAGGCCTACCCTACTGCTTACAGATTAATGATAGGAAGGAACTACAGATGCTGGTCTATACCAAAGGTAGACACAAAATGCTGGTTACCCATCGGGATAGGTAGCATCTCTGGAGAAGGAATGGGTGACATTTCGGGTCGAGATCCTTCTTCAAACTGAGAGCCAGGAACACGACCCAAAACGTCACCCATTTTCCCTCTCTCCAGAGACACTGCTTGTCCCGCTGAGTTAGTCCAGTATTTTGAGTCTATCTACAGAATAATGGTGGAGGTGTCCGCCCTCGCTCAAACCAAGACAGATTGACCCATCATCTCAGAGGATCACTAGCACCAAAATCATCTCCAAACTGACCACAACATGGACAGGTTGATAATAAATTAACGGGCTGTTCACCTTGCGACAATGACGTAACTGGTATCTAATGAAGTCATCTGCATTTGCTGGCAGTGGTTACCGGAATGTAAACTAACCTAATTGCGCTGGACAATGTCAGTTTTCTGGTGTTTAGTGTTTGTAGATTCTGAAATGTTCCGTGAAAATGTAAACTGTGACTGTTGCTGTATAAACTCAAACTGTAAAACAATGATTAGTAATTGTGTTCAGTGTGTGTGTGTTAAAGGGATGGGAAAATGAGGAATTTACCACATTTAATCGGAGTTCAGTTCCAGAGAAATTACTCACAGAAGACCATCATTTAACAGGAGGAAACGTTTCTCCAGGTTTCCCTTCTCCCGACCACAGTGACGTCCTAGTCCCAACAATGCACGTAACTAGTGCTCGATCTGTTTCCTGAACTCTGGCAGTAATCTTCCCCCATTCAATTTCAGAATTTTTGATGAGGAATCTGGCAAAAAAAAAACCTTTCTAATTAAAGTCAGGGTGGCACAGTGGCGCAGCTGGTGGAGCTGCTGCTTCACAGTGCTAGAGACCCGGGTTCAATCCTGACCTTGGCTGCTGCCTGTGTGGAGTTTGCGCATTCTCCCTGTGACCATGTGAATTTACTCCGGGTGCTCGGGTTTCCTCCCACATCCCAAAGTCGTGTGTGTTTGTAGGTTAACCGGTCTCTGTAAATTATCCCTAGTGCATCGGGAGTGGATTCGAAAGTGGGGTTACATGGAGCTGAATAGAATAATTTCTATTCCTGCATTATTTAAAAGTGGGGTTACATGGAGCTGGTGAGAAAGGCTGATCGATGGTCGGCAAGGACTCAGTGGGCCAAAGGGCCGCCTGCTCCATGTTGCCTCTCTCAATCAATCAATCTGCAGTTTTATTTGTTTTCTCAACTGTGTGGTGATATGGGGAAATATTTTGTAGAGGCTGATTCTTAAAGCAGCACGGTATTCAGCCAAAATGTGTTTAACACGCAATGCAAGATGCCTGCAAAGACAGTCAATTCAAATCTCATAGTGAGATATTAAAATCAGTATTAATTTCTGTTGCTTATCAATTTATCCTAATTGCAGTTAATTTGCAATTGCTTTTTATCATTAATTGATTAAATTGCTGGGGATGTGATTCTGTGGTCAAGATCACAACTTGCTGTAAAGAATGGAAAATAACCTCCTCTGACAGAGTGTTTGCAGCCTTGTTCACACTAGCTCTATGTTATCCCACTTTCGCATCCAGTCCCTACACACTAGGGGCAATTTACTGAGGTCACAAACCCGCAAGTCTTTGGGATGTGGGAGGAAACCAGAGCACTCAGAAGAGACCCACACTGGCTGAGCGTGCAGACTACACACACACAGCACAAGAGGTCAGGATTGAACTGGATAGTTCCCCTTTCCTTCCAATGTACAATTCGCAGTGATCTACTTTGAAATTAATTAACCATTTACATGTCCATTCTAATTTGCTAATATCTTCCTGTGATTTGTATTAATATTCTTCAGTCCCAGCTACATTGCCATGTTGGAATCACAAAGGTGAAACCATAAAAAGACACAAGATGCTGGAGTAACTCAGCGAGTTTGGCAACATCTCCAGAGAACATAGACAGGTGACATTTTGGGTCGGGACCCTCTTGAGACTGCCGGGGAGAGGGGCTTCAGAGATATGAGATTTATGAAATCATACTTCCACTTTCTGAGTTCCGGTCTTTTATGTAAATTGAAAATTCACTGCTTAACATTGGAACAACAATATTAAAACATACAGCAGTGAATATAATTATCATCAAGGTTCAAAATTATTTAAGAACAAGATTTATTATGCTTGAAACACAGTATGACTTCCAGTCTAGGCATTTCTCTGGTTTATGAGCCATGACATGTCTTGTGTTTAGTTCTGGTTCATATACACAGGTGATGATTAAGAACAGTATAAAGTGACCATTAATATAGTAACTGATTACAGAAAGCCTAAACAGTTCGAGTGGGATTATGTAATCCGTAGTGTCTCAAATGGAATAATATTTCCATATTCCGCTATTTCGAGATCATTTCTATTCCTGCATTATTTATTTAATGGCATGAAGAGAATGTAATGCTGCACTGTCTCAGAAGTTTCTAATCTTGGATCAGGAGAATGCATAGTACTGTTGGTGGAGCAGCCGAATAGAGCTATCCTTAGTAAGTATATGCAAAACAAGACCACCATCTGAGGGATACCTCACGTAAATTAGGATATGCACAATTCATAAGTTCTTTAGTCATAGGAACAGAACTAGGCCATTTGGCCCATCGAGTCTTCTCCACCATTTATTCATTGCTGAGCTATCTTTCCCTTTCAATCCCATTCTCCTGCCTTCTCCCGGTAACTGTTAACACCCTTACTAATCAATAATCTGTCAATCTCCGCGTTATAGACGCCCAATGACTTGCCCGTCTGTGACAGTGAATTGCAAACTTTGCCATCAAATTACAAATTTCGGAAGACTCCATTGCTATTACTGTATTCTTAAGTGTGAAATATATTTAGACAACTTAGAGTAGTTGGAGTAACAGCACACTGGAGTGAATAAACTAACACAGTGAGCGGCATGATGGTGCAATGCATCAGAGACCATCTCTTGCTTCTTTCTGGCTTTTCGCTCTTTCATTCTAACCTACATGAACAAGATTGACTATTGACACACCACATTGTTACTTTGTGCACCGCGATTGATTTGATGCAATGGTAGCCTTGTCTCATTAATAAATGCAGCAGGTTGATGTACAGAGGGATCTTTGGGTGCAAGTCCACAGCTCTCTGAAAGTGGCAATACAAGTACATAGGGTAACAAAGAAAGTCGGGATTTTGAGTATGTACGTAAATCGGGAAGGCATGTTACAATATCAAGTCATGTCGTGTAAAACTTTGATTAGGCCACATTTGGAGTATTGTGCACATTTCTGAGCACCGTGCTACTGTATATGAAGAAAATGGAGACTTTGGCCAGGATGTTGCCTAGATTAGGAGATATTAGTTTTAATGATAAGTTGGACAAACCTTAATTGTTTTCTGTGGAGTGTCGGAGGCTGACGGGAGATCTGATGGAAGTGTGTAAAATATTAGGGACATCATTAGGGCAGATAACGAGAGCCTTTTTGCCTGGATGGAAAATTCAAAGACACAAGGACGTTAATTTATGGGGGAAAGTTTATAAAGGAGGTTTGTGTGGTTTTTTTTTACACATGGAGTGCTTGGAACAATTCAATGCCACCTCGCAGCTCGCAGTGATTTGTTTCTATTCCTTATATACTGATAATACCTTGCAGACAATGGCAATAATGGACACCATTCCCTCCACTATGGTCCATTCTGATAAGGGTTTACTGTTGTGCCAATTATATTTGCTATGTCTCCATATTAGTAATAGCATATCAGAAATACTGCAGTCTTAAGTCCAGGACAATGAAGGTATTGAAAAGACTAATAGGCCAAAAGTAAAGAACATGGAGAACACAGTTGAAGGGTCACGACCCAAAACATTACCCATTCCTTCTCTTCAGAGATGCTGCCTGTCCCGCTGAGTTACTCTAGCATTTTGTGTCTATCTTCGGTATAAACCAGCATCTGCAGTTCCTTCCTACACAGCTCGCAACATCCTGGTAATGACATCTCCCAGTTTTAAAAATATCCAACAGCAGGCAATATGTTCCTGCCACTGATCTACTTCTATATCGAAGCCCTTCTCCTGCTCCGTTCCATGTAGGTTTTTCTGCACACCACATTTTTTTACATTGAACCACATCTGCAAGGCTATTTCACTGGCCACTGGTTAACTAGTTTATTTCTCTCCCTTTTTTTCCTCAATACTAATGTACCAGGACAACCATTCTTTACATTGATATAATTGCAAGTGTATAGGCAGCTGCCAAACCATTAAATGCAGCAACCATGTTTGTAGCAGGAAAGAGAATTACAAAGTGCTAGAGTGTATTGTTCATGTTCATGTTCATAAGTTCTAGGAACAAATTAGGCAATTTGGCCAATCAAGTCTACTCTGTTGTTCAATCGTGGCTGATCTATCATTCCCTCTCAACCCCATTCTCCTGCCTTCTCCCCATAACCCCTGACACCCGTACTGTTTAATGTTATATTTTCTCTTCGGCAGGTAAAGGTTAATACTTGAAGAAGTTTATTTTTTATAGAGCAAGCATTATCCAATAAAACAGCATAGTCGCAAACCAACTGGGAACACATTATTGCTGGTAAATGTATGGCTACCATTGTATCTTATTTTTGCTTAAAACTGGTGCAATATTATATAGGGTGGTCCAGAGCGGTATTGTGGAGACACAAGAGACTGCAGATTCTGGAATCTTGAGTAAAAAACCAAAATGCTGGAGGAACTCAGCAGTCAGGCAGCATCTGTGGAGCGAAATGGACAGATGCCATTTTGAACCATCCTCTGTCCATTTCTCTCCACAGATGCTGCCTGACCCGTCGAGTTCCTCCAGCATTTTGTTACTTCCCCAAAAAGCATTGTGCTCAGATAAGAGTGTTTCTATGTACAAAGATCATGAATGCCAGGGAATGATCCGAAATAGATCATGTTTCGTTTCAGACATCCAGTGGCAGCTCAATGTACTCTTTCAGCAGGTACGGTGAGACCAAGTTGAGAATGAAACCCCACTTACCTATCGTAGTAAGTACCCACAGCACCAATAGCATTATCCAATATCACACTGATCCTTTCACATCACAAGGCAACTGGACTTGACTTTGAAGCAGGTCTGTCTATGGGTCTATTCCAATCGGAAACCTGAATGAAACTGCTGAATTTCATTTCTATTTGGCATTTTTAAAGAAAGTCTAAGTTTTGCTAGAGTTCTTTGTTTCCAAATCCTGCCCCAACATGTGCCTTCTGAACAGTCACATTAACTTTTCCATTTCCCAGGCTTCTGTACACAATGTCGAGTGTCTGTTCCAGCAGTACATTTTAGTCGGTTTAGTCAGTTTTCCATCTCTTCCTCTCTTGCCAGTAATGCTTCTGGACCTACTGGGATTTTTGAGCATTTCCTGTTTTTAGTTATCATCATCATCATCATCACCATCATCACTGAAAACATCACCGGGCACGGTGCCTCACAATGCTATGTACCACAGTGATCAAAACTTCTACTGAAGTGTGGATGGCCGTTGGCTTGCGAGGAGCTCATCCGCCCTTTGACAGGTCTTGTTTTTAGTCCTGCTGGGGGTCCACAGCCCCCTCCTCACCTGGCAAACCAGGTGGGGGAGACGGTTTAGTCCCCGACTATCCGACCATGGAGCAGGTAGCACGGGATTACATGGTACCCGTGGTGGGGGGAGACTGGTACTGACTGACCTTTTAGTTAGATTTTCTGCATTAGCAAGTAAAAAAAAAAGATTTCAGGTTACATAACAACTTTCTGAGTTTGCAAATTTAATATTGGTGTTCCTGAAGCAGCAATGTCTAAATTCACTGTAAAAACCTTTAGTAATGGCATCTATTGAATCGAAGGATGAAACTGAATGTATATTAATTTTCTTAGTATTGTTTCAGAACTCCAGGTGATTAAAAAATCTTTCTCAATTTGCTGCTGAACATGCTTATCAGGAATTTGGCCTGATTCCAAATTTTTATTTTCTGATAGAAAGACACTGATTAGCCACTTTTAATCAAATAAATAGACTTACCCATATGACATGGAGCAAGTGCCAGAGTCATCAGTCTAACCGGTAAGGGCAGGTCATTTGAAGGTGGCATCTGAAGTCAGTTCTGCGTGGGGAAAATAGTGCAACAGCTATGCTTCATTTCACCACCTTTCTGCATATAGCCAGCCTCTGCGTCATTTTCAATAACACAACAGAGAACAAACCGAAGTAGACTCAAAATGCTGGAGTAACTCATCAGCGTCTCTGGAGAAAAAAAAATAGGCGATATTTTGGGTCAGAACCCTTCTCTAGACAAACAGAAATGGCAGCACAGTGGCGCAGCGATAGAGTTGAAGTTTCACAGGGCCAGAGACACAGGTTCGATCCTGACTACGGGTGCTGTCTTTACGGAGTTTGTACGTTCTCTCCGCGACCGTGTGGATTTTCCTCAGGTTTTCTCCCATACAGGTTTGTAGTTTAATTGGCTTTGGTAATAATTCTAAAATTGTCCCCAGAATACAGGTTAGTGCTAGTGTACAGGGATCACTGGCCAGCATGGACTCGGTTGTCCGAAGGGCCTGTTTCCTACCTGTAACTCTAAACTAATCTAATCTAAGCTAAAGAAGCACTTTTAATGGCTTAGAATACAGAGCATTAATTATCCTATATTTCTCCATTTTGTTGAGTCTAGAAAATCAAGGCTTCAAAATTATGTTGTACCACAGGTATTTTTTGCATCTGACTGCAATTAATAAAACATGTTCTGCTATGCTTTTTTTCCCTAAAAGTTTACATTTCAACGCCCGTCAGATTAAACGACCTGATATTTTTTCAGGTTGGTCAGCCAAGGGTTTAACAGTGACACTGCCTGTTCTATTATGGGAACTAAGTAGGTTTAGAAACTGCCAAAAATGGTTTCATGGATATTTGATTTAGGGCAAATCTAAAAACACTGTCGTCAAGGAAAATCTTTGTAAAATATTTGCAAACATGAAAATCAGCCGACAGCAATATTTACAGCTCGTTCATCACGATAAACTTCAGATTAATTCGCAAGTAGCACAGGAGAGGTTTATTCTCCGCCGAAGGGCAACATGCTGTACACAATCGGCAATAGTGACATTTAAGTTAGGGGAGCCAAAAATGCTGGAGAAACTCAGCGGGTGAAGTTTCGGGTCGAGACCCTTCTTCAGATTGAAGTTGGGGTAGGTTTCTTTGACTGAACCATATAACTGAACTTTAATGTAAATTTCTGTTTCGGACCCAGCATGACATGTAGACGTAATTTTTTTTTGTTCAAAATAGTCAAGGAGTTGCACTGGCGTAAAAGCCTATTTATTTTATTACACATTTGATTCTACCATTTGTAATTATTTGTAAAATATTTAACATGTGGTGTTTGTGTGCTCCCTTTGTGACTATAGACTGTTCAGGGTCCAAACACAGGAGCCTCAGTCTCAGGACGATATTGTCTGGAATAAACCAAACGTCTGTTGCTAAGTTCAGGAAATGTTGTTTAGAGGAAGCAGTGCCAATAATCTTCAATCTTTTTGACATTTCTGACCAGGAGCCAGCATCTCCCAGAAAAGGCAATTATTCAGAATCTACGTTAACTCCACTTCTTGCCTCAACTTTCGGTGGACTTTAGCGATAGAAGTTGTGGCGGCGAATGAGACTCCCGGGTGGCGTGTTGCCCCCCTGGTGCCAGAGTCCAGGATGTTTCCGAGTATCTGCATAAGGGGGAAGGTGAGCAGCCGGAAGTTGTTGTGCACGTTGGTCCAAATTACCTGGGTGGGGAAAAGGGATATGGTCCTGCAGAGTGAATACAGGGTGTTAGGCAAAAGGTTAAAATGTAGGACCATGAGGTTAGTGATCTCCAGACTGATCCTGGTGCCATGTGCTTGTGAGGGTAAGAATAAACGATGGGAATGCGTGACTTAAGAGTTGGTGCAATTGCAGGGATTCAAATCTCTGGACCATTGGGATCTCCTCTGGGGCAGAGTTGACCTGTACAGAAGATGATTAAGGATTGCCAATATGGTTTTGAACATAGGAGATCATGTCTCACAAATTTGAATGTGTTTTTGATAAAAGTAACCAGGATAAGGCCGTAGACGAGGTCTATATTGTAATTGTAATGGTAATTAATTTATTAGCCAAGTATGTAAAACCATTCAAAGCATTCACTCGGAGTAAAACCATTCGGCCGAGGCAGTCGAGCCATCTGCAGTCGGGGCGGTTGAAGTTCCCGCAATCGGGGAGATCGAAGAACCTGCAGTTGGAGTATCCGAAGTTGAACGCTAACGAAGGGACTGCGAGCTCCATGATGTTAAATCCGCAGGCTCCCGAAGTCAATCCCGGACACAAGGTAAGATTAGGCAACCTAGGAATTTGGTTGCCTGTGGTGTGGAGGCTGTGGGCCTGGGGCTGAACCTGGAACTCAGTCTCCCTCTCCTCTGACTCTCAGTCTAAAGAAGAGTCTCAACCTGAAACGTCACCTATTCCTTTCCCCCAGAGATGCTGCAAGACCTGCCGAGTTACTCCATCTTCGATGTAAATCATCACCTGCAGTTTCTTCTACACTACCCTGGACTTTATTCCTTGGAGCGCAGGAGGAGGGCTTGGTCCTATAGAGGCGTTTAAATTAATGGGGAAAATTGATAGGGTGAATGAATAGTCTTTCATCTAGGGTAGGGGAATCAAGACCCAGAGGACATAGGTTTAAGTGTGAAGAGAAAAATTAACAGGAACCTGAGGGTTAACCTTTTCAGTCAGAGAGTGGTGGGTATATGGAATGAGTTACCAGGGGAAATTGTTGAGGTATGTACAATATTAACATTTAAAAAACATATGGACTGGTATGTGGATAGGATAGGATTAGAGGGATATGGACCAAATGCTGTGGGTCAGGCAGCATCCCTGGAGTACATGGATTGATGACGTTTCAGGTCAGAACCATACTTCAGACTTTTTTTTTGTGTCTATGTTGGGTGTAAACCAGCATCCGGAGTTCCTTGTTATTGCAAGCTGTTCCAGGAGGTTAGGCTCCACTAACAGCAGGTTAGGACCAGTTGTCAATAGAAATGAATAACCAATGTCATAGGCAGAGTTTTAAACTAAATATTAGGGATGGGAAGAGGAGATAAATTTATAACATTAGATCAAAAATAGAGCAGTGCAGAGATTTAAGATTTGATTAACAGAATACGTCAAGGATGAACCATGAGTTGAACAGTGTTAAGGGGCTGTCCCACTTGGGCGACCTAATCTGCGGGTTCTGGCGAGTTTGCCCTCGACTTATACTCGCAGCATGGTCGACACAAGGTCGTAGGAGGTCTTTGTAACTCTCCTTCATGCTCGAGAGTGGTCCCTGCGTACCCGGGGCCTCAGCTAAGTTGCGGCGTATTTTTCAACATGTTGAAAAATGTCCGCGAGTAAAAAAAGGTCGCCATGGAAAAAATCGATACTTTTTTTACTCGCAGGTTTAGTCGTAGTAGGTCGTAGTAGGTCGGCATGTTAGTCGTAGGTAATCAAGGGTAATCGAAGGTAGTCGTAGATAGTCTTCATCATAGTCGAAGGGAGGTCGAAGGAGATCGTAGGAGGTCGTCTTCACTCTCCACTATTCGGTCCAATTTTCCTGAAGTTAGTCGTAGCTAGTTGTAGCTAGTCTTCAACATAGTCAACAGAAGTCGAAGGAGGTCTTCAACATGACATTTTTTCAAACTCTCCTAAACTCGCCAATTAGGTCGCCCAAGTGGGACAGGCCCCTTTAGTGAATCAGTAAATTTGGGTGATCGTTTATATTCCAATTGGCTGGCAATGCCCATCTTTCTTATTACTCATGTTAACAAATTTCCTCCTGAACTTCCCCGCTACGGCTGATGACCTTTGTGACTGAGCAGAAATTATTTGCTAACATGAACCTACTAAATGAAAATGTCAAACATATACATCCAATGAATTGCCAAACCATGCAAATATTCAACCTTGTGCGAATCCTTAGGGTCAACTTCCCTGTCCTATTTAGGTCTCATTTCTGGAGCTGAGGTGGACAATAGTCATGCTCATGTTCTCAAGGATTCTCTATCTTGAGTATAGAAGTTGGGACGCTCTACGACAGTTGTACAAGAAGTTGGTGAGGCTGCATTTGGAGTATTGTGTTCAGTTTAGGTCACCTTGCTAGAGGAAGAATGTCATTAAGCTGGAAAGATTGCAGAGAAGATTTCCGAGGATGTTGCCAGGACTCAAGGTCCTGAACTATAAGGAGAGATTGTAAATATTGACTATTTAACCTTGTGCAAATCCTTAGGGCCTACCTCTGATGTGCCTTTCGCTGCCCTATTTCCTATGTCCTCCAGTTTCTGGTGCTGAGATAGATGATGGTTTCTCCAATGCTCTGGAGGACCTAGCTGATGGCCATGAAGGAGTATCTCGAATACCTCTGGTGGCTGTCTTTCCACTTTCCCATGTGACTGCGTGGGTTTCGTCCGGGTGCTCCCAAATCCTCCCACATCCCAGAGATGTCCCAAAGATCTACAAACCCCTAATTTGTAGGTTATTAATAGGCCTCTGTAAATTGCCCCCTAATGTGTGATGAGCGGATGAGAAAGTGGGACAACATAGACCCGTTGTGAAAGAGTGATCGATTTACGCCATGGACTATGTGGGCCGAACAGCCTGTTTCCATGCTATATCTTTCAATCAATCAAACCTATTATTTATTGTACACATTGTCTTAAACCGTATAACAATCTATTATTTTGTTTCAAATATTGATATGTTTATCCTGGCATTTCACTTTAGAACCATTTTATCACCATTTTAATCTGCTGCAAGCATTCGTGGCAAACACGCCCACTCTGCACTGTCCCACGAACAGGCTTTTATTGACACTAGTCAATTTGCAGCCCATGATGTTTGAAGTCTCGTAAACCTCATCATTTAGAGATCACCTGTAGAGTTGCTTATGGGAGTTTGGATGATAAACTGCTCCAGAACAAAGAGAGTACTATAACACTAGAAATAAAATATGTTGTTCACTTGCTGTTGTGCAACTGTGTGGAACTTCACCTGCCTTTAAGGTTTCCAAGCCTCACGTTAAATTGCAATATTATTGTGCAGGAAGAAATTGCAGATGCTGGTTTATATTGAAAATAGACACAAAATTGCTGCAATAGACACAAAATGCTGGAGTAACACAGCGGGTCAGGCAGTATCTCAGGAATAGATGATGTTTTGGGTTGGAACCCTTCTTCAGTAACTCAATGGGTCAGGCAGTATCTCCGAAGTTCAGTTAATATTATTGAGGTTTTGTTTTATTGTTAAAGACTTGTAAATGTCAGTTCCATTAAAAGAAGCCAACAGGAATAAATCTACATTCTTTCATTCTACAATGTTTGCTAAAGTGAGCTGATGATGTAGTGGATGCACAAATATTGTTGTGATGAAACAAAAAAAATTAAAGAGGCTAAAAAGGACCTTATAAATAAATTATTCTATAAAGAATATATGCATATTTAAATACAGCAAGTTATAAAAAGTTAGACATAATGTTGGCATGTTGTCATTTAACTTGTGAATCCAACAATTATAATTCTGAAGATAGACTCAAAATGCTGGAGTAACTCAGCGGGGCAGGCAGCAACTCTGGAAAGAAGGAATGGGTGACGTTTCGGGTCGAGACCCTTCTTCAGAATTATCATTCTGAATTGCCACCACGGTTAAAAGCTGCAAACTTCTATGTGGATTACTGAGGGAAACCTGCAAAGGGAAATGGAGCTTGTTTTGCTTACTGTATATCATCTGGCATTGAGTTAAATCTTGCAGCCTCTGCGTCACACTCTACACGCCTCATTTATGCTCCAGTTTGATAGTATGATGAGATCTAGTTGTTTTCACTGTCCACACATTTCGACAATCCCCTATGGAAGGTGCAATGCCAGAATGACGTTCTAATTACTGCAGGACCCAGCACGAACTGCCAGGAAACCGTGTGGTCAGATGCAATGAATGACTGGTGTTGTTCATTCTCCACTGAGTGAAAAATCTGGGCCAACAACGTTTACAGAAATCATCTTGGGTGAAATGGCTGCTACTTCCATTTTGTCGACAAGCCGAGGTGAAACTTACTGACTTAAATGAACAACTGACTATGTTTGTATTACATCTTTCATTTAACTCACAAATTATAGGTCAATCATATTCCATTAAATGGCCAAAAGCAAAATACCACAGACACTGGAAATGTGAGACAAAAAGAGAAAATTATAATGTTATCAGCCTGAAACAATCTTGTTTTTCTCTTCATGAAAGCTGCCTGACCTGCAGAATATTTCCATTAAATGTTCAGTGATTTTGTTTAATTCTTCCATGGTTGAGAAAACTAACTATAGAAATGTATATAATTGAAGTAAACATAACTTGCATTAATATAGCAACATCATTTGCATTTATATAGCAACATCATTTGCATTTATATAGCAACTTTCAAATACTTGTGATTTTTCAATGGGATCGCTTATTCTTTTAAACTCTATTGCAGTCTTCCCAATATCTCCTCACATGGCTAACCTGCCATTGGAATTACCAGTCCTGCTGAGTTACTCCAGCATTTTGTGTCTATGATTGGAATTAATCTTTACTGTATTCTTCAGTGATAGGTACATTCTTAACGAGAAATAAACTGTAAACAGTCCTTCAGGTGCAGTCTCATCAACGGTCCTGGACAATTACAATAAGACTTTCTTGCATCAGCAGTCAACTACTCTGAAAATAAAGGCTAATATACCATTACACCTCTTAATCATATGCCACCCCTGCATGTTAGCCTGGTAACTATTGACTATGAACAATTTGCCTGAGGAGACCAAAAGATTCCCATGATCAGTGGTGCTATTTAAATCGAGTGACATTATGATTATGGAGCAGGTTCTAAAGATCCTTTAAAGGGATAAGGCCAAGCTGGGAGAGTTGGTTAGAATGTAGCAAATTGAATATAATATGGAGAAATGGAAGGTCACCAACTGAGAAGCACAAAACAGAAAAGCAGACTATTATTGAATGGTGAGAGATTGGGTATTGTTGATGCTCAGGGGCTTAGGTTGTGATTAGGAAGGTGAATTAGGACGGTAAATGTGCTTTACTATGAACAGATTTGTGTGTAGGAGTAAACAAGTCCTACCGCAATGACATAGGGCTTAGAGAGACCACATCCGGAGTATAGCTTACAGTTTTGGTCTCCTTACCTGAGGAAGGATGTATCTGTATCGAGGCAAGGCAGCGAAGATTAACTAGACCTGTTCCAGGGATGGTGAGTTTGCTGTATGAGGAGAGATTGAAAGGACTAGGACTGTGTCCTCTAGATTCGTAATGAGAATGGCAGGTTGGGAGCACCAACCGAGGAGTCTAGAACTCACTGACTCAGAATAAGTAGCAGGTTGTTTAGGAATGAGAAGAGGGCGCTGAATCTTTGGAATTCTCTTCCTTGGAGGGTTGTAGGGACTCAGTCACTGAGTCAATTTAAAACCGAGACTGATAGATTTCTGAATTATGAGAGAATCAAGGACTGTGGGGACAGTGAAGGAAAATGGGACTGAGAAAGATCAGACGTGATCTCAGTGGAACTCCTACTCCTACATTCTTACATTTTAAGTTTGACCCATTCAGCCAAAACCCGGAAGAACTGTTTGGTAAATACATAAGATAGACATAAAGTGATGCAGTAACTCGGAAGGTCAGGCAGCATCTCTGGAGAAAAGAGATGAGTGATATTTTGGGTTGGAACCCTTCTTCAGACTGAAAGTAGAAGAGGGACGGGGTAGGGGGGGAAATGGAGGTAGAAAAAAGACCAGAACCGGCAACAGATGATCAAGGAAGAGGAGCCCATAATGGCCCATTGTTGGCTGCGGAAGAGGTGATAAAGGGATACAGGGATGTGAGTAAAACATGATCATGGAGCCGGAGAGCAGTAGGAATCACAGAGGAGGAGCAATGAGAGTGGGATATGGGACACGTTAAAGGCACTGACTAAAAGGTGCAATTTTCATACCTACTTAGCACAAGCACTATGATTGTGAGACACTCGGCAGATCCGGTGTCCATTACTAGAATGACTGCACAGATGGAAAGGCAGATCTATAAAATAAAGCATCAAATGAGCTAGTAAAATAGATTAAGGTGAGATGTTCTGGAGAACAACTCATTTTGAGTAAATTAATTTCAAAGCACCATTTGGATAATGCTCCCACAGTTCTCCATCACTCATGGGCAAGCATTGCAGAGGATGAGTGTAACCTGTTTAGAAGGTTCTCAGTTAGCAGCGCTGGGTGATGGCTGTGCCATTGCAAGGATTTGCAGATAAAGTAGAAGCCTGCATGCTGTGCTTTAGCTTGGTTACTTTAATTATCATGTGGCTGGGGCAGAGGATGAGATTGTGTGGATGCTGGGAAAGTGTTTAATATCCACAGGGTATCTAAACATAGTTACTGAATGGGCTCAAGTGTTCAGACCTGAAATGAATGCACTGGGAAAGGAATGGGCATGATTCATAAATCCCACATTTCCCAAGGGTGATGTTTTCCTTGCCTGGCCTGGCTGATGTCAACTCAATGCAGTGTAATAGGACTGCACGAGGCCAGTCAACCCAGAGGAAATAACTAAGAGAGGACAAGTCATGGCTGTTTAACCAGCAGAAACAACACAAAAGAGAAAAAGTTCAATGTTTCTGGGAGAACATGACTGGAAAACAAGTGAGAATTAAATGTGCAAAGGTGGGAAGCCTTAAGGAGGAATCAAAGAAGAAAATGGTATGCTTGGGTTTATTCTAGTTAGTAATATACTGAAAGCAATGTGTTGTAACTGCTTGGTCAGAATTATTAGCATGTTTTAAGTTTAATGGTCCAGGTTATGTTTGGGCTCCACAGTGGCGCAGCGGTAGAGTTGCTGCCTTACAGTGCCAGAGATCCAGGTTCGATCCTGACCTCAGGTGCTGTCTGTATGGAATTTGTACATTCTCTTTGTGACTGCGTGGCTTTACCCTGTGTGCTCCAGTTTCCCCCCACACTCCACACATTCGCGATGTAGGATAATTGGCTTCGGTAAAAATTGTAAAATTGTAACAAGTGTATAGAATAGCGCTAGTCTATAGGAGGTAATCGCTGGTCGACACGGACTCGGTGGGCCAAAGGGCCTGTTTCCGTGCTATATCTCTAAAGTTTAATCTTTAGAAAATATGATGTACACTTTGTTTAGATTTATACATAGTTCGTGTATCAATGATAGAACAGGATGTAACCTTGGCACGTGTGTATTTAGAGGAGGATTTGTGGGATTATTCTTACCTGAAAGTATACTGTAAAGTTGATGGTTTATCTATTGGGGCAAACATTGTGATTGAGAGGACTAAGACAATTAGTTAATTTATGTTTATTTCGCTTTTTTTGGTGTGTAGAAAGAAACTGCAAGATGCTGGTTTAAATCGAAGATAAACACAAAATGCTGGAGTAACTCAGCGGGACAGGCAGTACTCTGGAGAGAAGGAATGGGTGACGTTTCGGGTCAAATCCCTTCTTCAGTTTGAAGAAGGTTCTCGACCCGAAACATCAGCATTTTGTGTCCATCTTCACTTTATTAGATGGAGTATATAGGTAAGTAATTAATTAATTGTATAATTTTTCCTGACTTGACAATCAGCCTCTGATATAATTTAATTTATCCATAACATGTTTGTTTCTATTCTAAGGGTAGTAGGTATATCTGAATGTGCGTGTACCTTTATGAACTGGGCGTACTGTGATTTATGACTTGTGATACATTAGTGTACCAGACCCTGCCACTGATTGAGTGTGGACTACTTTCAGTCAGAGATGTTTGATTGCGAATTATATCCTTGTTACTTGCCTTGGTGAACAGCAACACAAAAGAGACTATACACATCTCATTCAATACAACGGCATGATTTTCCTGGAACTGAACTTCTGGTAATTGCCGTTCAGCAGCAGATTCTGTTTCCATGGGAATTGTTGGCAGAGGCACCGTCATGCCTCCAGCAAGGACAGAGTGGTTTCCATATTCTGCCCAAAGACCTGAGAAAGGTTGCTGAAGATTTCTGTACTCTTTGATGATGTTCCCTGGCAGACTGCCCAGTGCTTTGAGCATTGTTGAGAGAGGCAGTCTGGGCCTTGGAGACTAGCATCTGAATCCTTGGCCACAGGATTCGTTGACATCTATGTCATCCGATCATCCTATTCCAACTCCTAAACCCTCAGAGTGTCAATGTGAGCTGTCACCTTTGACCTCGCCCTTGTTCTATCATTGAGCTGGTAATATCATGGGTGGCACAGTGGCTCAGTGGTAGAGGTGTTGCACGGGTTCGATCCTGACTACGGATGTTGCCTGTGTGGAATTTGTACGCTCTCCGTGTGACCGCGTGGGTTTTCTCCGGGTGCTCCGGTTTCCTCCCACATTCCAAAGATGTGCAGGTAGGTTTGTAGGTTAATTGGCTTCTGTAAAATGTCCCTAGTGTGTGAGATTGAACTAGCGTATGGGTGATCGCTGGTCAAGGCGGACTCGGTAGGCCGAAGGCCTGTTTCCATGCTGTATCTCTTAACAAAACTAATCACTGCAGCATTTTGCGTCTATCTTCGGTGTGAACTAGTGTAAGGCAAAGAATTTTTTTTAATTCCATTGCTGGCAATGCAAGCACGTGTTGGTTCTCCCTGAATGAATGCAGTGTGTGTCAAAGAGAAGCAGTCAAGAACGGTGCAGCCCAATGTCAGGTTCTCCACAGCATCTAACAGTGATACCCTGGTGTTCAATGGCCTCTGTATTTTCATGTGTACCAAGGTACAGTGAAAAACCTTTTTCCAAACAACAGCAAAACTATCACCATACATGAGCACAATCCCCCGGTTAGTACAGAATGTGCAGAACAGCCCACTGAGTCTGTATGCCAGAGAAACCATTTTGGTGTCATTTTACAGTCCCAGCTGCAGCTGCCTCCCCCCCCCCCCCCCCGCAGAGGTCGTCCCGCAAACCTATCGTCTATCTCCTTGCATGGCCCTTTCCAGCCCTTGTTCCCCGGGGGGACACTTCGCTCTGCCAACCCGAGGGCGTGGAAGGTAAGACCACCCCTGGTCCTTCTTACCAGCCTTTTGTCCAGCATCCACCGCCGTCTCCCTCCATCCTCCTCCATGGGGTTAAAGCCAGAAAGCTCACCCCGTTTATTGGATGATAGCTTCCTTTCAGTTTTGTTATGGACGCATTATATTCATCGGTTCCCTCCGCCCTACACTTTCTATCTTTACAGTGAGTTCCCAGCGAGCGCCACACAGCACTGACTGGAAGCCTGCATGATCTTCAAGATGGCGCGGCCGGGTCCAGTCGCCATTGTGGTAGCTCTTATCTCATCAGGGACTAACTTACTCACTGTGCCAATTTGCTGTTGGGTTGTGTCTTTTTTTAAATTGCTGTTTTTTTCTCACTAATATGTAATTACTGATTCTGTTCTATTCTGTTTTGTAGTTTTTTGCACAATCCGCAAGCATTGCCACTTTTCATTTCACTGCGTATGTGACAAATAAACTTGACTTGACTTGATTAGATTTATCACTCAGCACCAATATTGCACGCTGGCTGAGTGAATGAAAACGGGCAGGTCTGGTACACACCCACCAAACTGGATTTCCAGACCTGACTCTTTAACTGCGTATGAACATAATTCAACCAATGGACGAGAACCATTCTATACTACATCAGATCTAACAGATGTCCTTGTTTTCACATATGGTCCCATGTCCTTTTTATCAGTGATGTTTACACTTCCTGCTGTTTGTCCTTGAGAAAAATGATGGATTTCAAATCCAAATTAACCACAAAACAAAGAATGAGAAATTTCAAAACATCTCCACACATCCTACACACATTATTAGCCGGGCTTTAACTTGATCTAACATAGGGCAGTGCACTCTGATCAACCTGCTCACCACAAAATGCTTCACCAGTGGATGAGTGACAGCAGTGGGTAGATGTGGGGGCATATAGAAAATGAAGTTTTCTTCACATAGTTTTGATATTGATGGCATAGTCAGTGAAATAATCTGTTTTACATAGAAACTAGAAAATAGGTGCAGAAGGAGGCCATTTGGCCCTTCGAGCTAGCACCGCCATTCATTGTGATCATGGCTGATCATCCCAAATCAATGTGCCTGCCTTCTCCCCATATCCCTTGATTCCATCAGCCCATAGAGCTCTATCTAACTCTCTCTTAAATCCATCAGGTGATTTGGCCTCCACTACCCTCTGTGGCAGGGATTTCCACAAATTCACTACTCTCGGGGTGAAAATGTTTTTTTCTCACCTCAGTCTTAAATGGCCTCCCCTTTATTCTAAGACTGTGGCTCCTGCATTCTAAGTCTGTGGCCCCTACTGTTACTGTTTTGTTACCGAGTCTTTTTAACAAATATAATAGAAACATAGAAACAGAGAATATAGGTGCAGGAGTCGGCCATCCAGCCCTTCCGGCCATCAGCACCAACCTCAGTCCGACAGCTTTATGCATCGTGTCGGGAGCCGAGAAACATAAAATCTCGATTGCCAATGTTAAAATAATTCAGTGCATTCGATGCGGCTCCAATTAGAGCTGCTCCTTGTATCCATCAGCGATGAGCTGTTCCTTGTATCCATCAGCGATGAAATCTCCCATTAACCTATCCGTTCCTTCGGGAGCCAGAGAGCAGGGTGGGATTTGTAAAGTAAATGTCTGCGGACATTCTCAGTACTGCCCTTCGCACGGTGCATGATCCCTCAGTAGAAACAAAGAAACAGAAAAATAGGTGCACGAGGAGGCCATTTGGCCCTTCGAGCCAGCACAGCTATTCAAAATGATCATGGCTGATCATCCAAAATCATTACTCCGTTCCTGCTTTTTCCCCACATCCCTTGATTCGTTAGCCCTAAGAGCTGAATTCTTCCCGCAGGCTGTAAGACTGCTAAACGGACTTTGCCCCCTGCCAAAGTATCGCGCACCAACCACCAACCTGGACACACTGCAGCAGAGCCACTGTCGTGCCGCTGCCGATCGGAACGCCTGTTGAATGTTTAGTAGAATGTTAAATTTGTTCATGATATATGTATTTTTATTTCTATTTATTTTTAATGCACACTGAATGGACACTGGTTGAGCAACGTTTTTTTGTTTCCTCTGGGTATGTGAATACTCAGGAAATGACAATAAAGATATACAATACAATACAATACCAATACAATACAATACAATGCATTTCGTTGTCTCTGTACTGTACACTGACAATGACAATAAATTGAATCATTTCATTTCATTTCAATAACTCTCTCTTGAATACATCTCTAAGAGGAGTAATATTTGTCATTGAACTCTCCCATTTTGATTGCTTTTGTTAATGTGAGATACTGCAGGGTGTGTGTCAAGGATGTGTAAATAGAGTTAGGTCTCCCTGAAAGGTGAAACAGGCTTCAGATGATAAAGGGCGCATTCTTGTTCCGATCTTTATTTTGATGTTGTATTTTGGTTCTCTCATATACTGCGAGCAATCAGCCTAGATTTTATCCAGCAATGGATTGGGAACAGCTCCATCCAAGACCTCAAGAAATTGCAGATTATTATGGATGCAGCCAGAACTATCACACAAACCAACTTCATTGACTCCATTTAAAACTCACGCTGCCTTGGCAAGGCCACCAGCATAATCAAGGACTCAACCGGGTCACTCACCCCTCTCCCCTCTCCCCTCTCCCATCAGCCAAGAGGTACAGAAGTGTGAAAACGCACACCTCCAGATTCTGGGACAGTTTCTTCCCAGCGGTTATCAGGCAACTGAACCATCCTACCAACACTAGAGAGCGGGGGTCTTAGGCTACTATCCACTTCATTGAAGATCCTCGGACTATCTATAATTCGACTTTGCTGGACTTTATCTTGCACTAAATATTATTCCCTTCATCATGTATCTGTACACTGTGGACAGCTCAATAATTATCATGTATAGTCTTTGCGCTGACTGGTTAGCGTGCAAAGAAAGCTTTTCACTGTACCTCAGTACATGTGACAATGAACTAAACTAGACTGAATTAGAATAGACACATCCACAGCATGGAAACAACACCTTTCGCTCTACCCATCTATGTCGACCAAGGTGCCCTCCTGAACAAGTGTTGAAACTAAACTTACCTCCATGTGACAGCCTTCATCAATCTTCTTAAGGACCCCTAACTAGTTAGTCATGAAGTACACCTGACCCCTTGAATGTTGCCAGCCAAGTGCTTTCAGGGTAAACCAGTTTCTTAAGGAGGGAACTAACAGAGACAGGCCTCTTACTGGCAAATAAACAGGTGCATGGCCTTGAGACATTGAGAATGTTTTTGTGTGCAGATGTTTGGAGCACTACTGGCTCAAGATGTGTGTGTGAGAATCACCTCCATGTTGGCTGTCGCTGTTCTCATCTAACATCTGTAAGACTTGCACAGGATCAAGGATATTTCTGGGCCTTAATCTAACCGAGAAAGTTATAAATAGTACGTTGCAACCGCATCTTCTCATTGCTTCAGACGTGCCTTTACCGACCTGGACGTACTGATGGAAATGGAATGCAAAGTCAATTATTGAACTGGTGGTGACATCAAATATGATTCATTGTGTAGAATCGGTTAGCTTATGTACTGTACACGTTGTTATTCAGAAGGTTCAAGTACCAAGCAATGCTAAATTATTTGGGAAGGTTTGAAAGTAAATTCATTTATTGTGTCAATTCCACTGTCCGTTTTAAATCAAAACAGCTTAAAGCTGCAAAATTTCCATTTGAAGACAAATTAATTTTTATTGAATTATTGATTCACTATTCCCTAAATCCAGAAGATTTTAATGAAAAATAACATTCAAAAAAGGTCAAAACATACTTATACCACACTATACTTGTACATTTCTTTAAATGGGACCATAGCTTTATTACCACAGCTGGCTGAGCATATCATTTTATTTTCCTTTCTTTATGGCATTTGAATGTATTTCCATGGTTGAACAAGCAAATTGGTTCTCACGATTAAACGACTTGGAGAAGTGGGTATGATTGCTGAATTTTTTTTTAAAGTCAACAGCTGAAGCTGATTAATTGTTCAATAGTCCAATAAACATTATACTCACTTGTACCTAGATACAGTGAAATGCTTTGTTTTGCATATAATCTGGTACAATCATACTGTACACAAGCACTCTCGTACATAAATCCACCAATTACAGTGTACAAATTGTAGTTTTGTTCTAAGGCAGGACACAGTTGCTATGTTTTCGACACCATCTTCTATCTTTCAAGTATCAAGTCCTAAAAAATATTCAGCCTTATTGTGGCCTTGAAGGCCTGTTATCCTGGTGGTGGCACAATGTCGGTGATGTAAGGGTGAACCTGACCTGGCCATGCTGCAGTGTCCTCCACCACCACTCTGTGACACTGTAGGCTGGGTCCGATCTGCCGCCCATCTACCCCAGCCGTGGGGCGTTTGATCTACGCAATCCCTTGGATGTTGTAAGGCCACCGACACCCCCACCATCTTCACGCCTCCTGTAACCACTGATCCACTTCCATTTGTCATGGTGCTTCCAGAAGTTGTCCTTGGAGCTGTTAGAGCGCTTGCAAGTGCTTGGGAACTGAACTCACAGTCCACTCACGGGCACCGATCATCTCCCGTCTCTCGTGTCTCCCCGTGCTTCAAATATGAATCTGCAGAAGGCTCCCAACCCAAAACATCCCTTGTCCATTCCCTCCACAGGTGCTGCCTGACCCGCCGAGTTACTCCAACGTGTTGTGTTTTTGCTGACGATTCCAACACCAGCAGATCCTTGTGTCTCCGTGCTTCAGATATAATCAAGGCATTGTGCACATTCAGTCCCCTAGTGCAAGGAAAGACTAAATCCATAGAAAGCAGATCAGAGGCTTACTAGAACAGACGGAATGTAGTAGGAGGAAAGATCGTACATGCTAGACTTGCTTCAACTTGTGCTTCTTGATCTTCAGCGCAGTTGCCAGCTGCTAGGATCACCTCTATTTTATAGATGGAACAGTGGTCAGGAAGCTCCTCATGGGCTCAGTTGTTCAACAGCCATTTGGAGCAAAGATCCTATACCAAGCAAGATAGATCACTCGACGAAAAAGACGTAGTACGGTCATGGGCAGATTCATGGGTAATTTTTCGGCCCCATTTCCGTAACCGGCTTCCGTCCCGTAGCGGAGCAAAGATAACTAGTGTGGAGACGGAAGCCGGTTACGGAAACATTCTTGTAAAAATAAAAGTTCTTTGGTAAAAATCTTCTCCTCGTTTTCAGAATTTTAATTTATTGACACAAACTGTTTCCCCGCAACGTTGATTACCCTGTGTCGGGTCGGGTCGGGTCGGGTTATGCAAATGGATGAACAAAAGGCCCACGTTCCGTTCCGTTGCGTACTACACGTCAGCACATTGCATTTAGCAGGAGTGATCTATCTTGCTCCGCTATAGGATCTTTGATTTGGAGGAAGTGCAGCTGGGGTTGACTGGTTGATTTCGATGGGAATGGCAGGAGGGGACATTGAATAGGTTAGGCCTATATTGCCCTGAATTTGAAAAAAAAAAAGAAATGTGAACCCTTTGACACATATGACATTCTTTATTTGATGTTGTGAATGTTATGAGGATGGTTCCCCTGACTGGGGGAATGTGGAACTGAAAGTCTTAATATATTCATGGACAATTTCCCATCCCTGAAATTAGTGAAGTATACTTTTGTTACATTCTCTTCCAAGCAAGAACACCTTTCCTAAAATACAAGGACTAAAACTAGACAAAGTAGTCCAGGTGTAATCTCATCTGAAATGGAGGCAAGAGTGCAGTTAGAAAACACTCCCATATGGCTATTTGAACTCTCTTGTAGATCCTGGATCAATTATTAATGTCAATTGAGTTTCATTGATCAAAATATACTAAGAAATATGCAGTGAAATAGCACTCTCTGTATCAATGTCCCTGTCTTATTTTTGGAAAGGAGAGAACACATGGAAAGAGAAAATGTTCTCTAGTGTGTGCAGGTTAGTGTATGGGGCGATCATTGGTCAGCATTGACTCGATGGGCTGAAGGACCTGTTTCAGCAATGTATCTCTAAAGTCTGATGAACTGAAATGCATAATTGACAGGAAAGATATTTGGGTTTTTTTATTGAATGAAGTATTAGCAAGTATCTAGAAACGAAAAAATATGACAGCACAAATATTAAAAGTATGGTCTTGCTTGTATTGAATTCTTTGAAAAGGTAGACAGGGTTACCCACAGTAGATTTGGATTTTTCAAAGCACCACTGCAGATGGACCAAATGTTTGTGTGGAGGTTAATACATTTATGAATAACATGGACATGTGTTAATGTGGAGAAAATGTTTCCACGTATAGGAAGTTTAGAAATAGAAGTAATAAATATTAGTTGAATCTAATAATAAATTCAGGAAGAATTTGTTTATCTAAACATTGATAAAGTAGGAAACTCACTGTCACTTCATGGTTGAGTCTACAGCATAGATGCATGCATGGGAGAGGAACACAAGAGAGAAAGGAATATAAGGGTTACACTTTTAAAGTTTAATGAAGAGGCGTGCAGAGAGGTTTTGTGTGGAACATAAATACAGACATAGACTATAGTGGTCACTGGCATTTGTGGGGCTAAGTCATAGAGTCATACAGTGTGGAAACAGGCCCTTCAGCCCAACTTGCCCACACTTGCCCACGTTGCTTCTACACTGTGTTCTCAATGCAATTCAATGTACATTTACTTTTTATTAAAAAAATTTTTTAAATATTTTTATTTATTAGAAGTACTGTAAATTACAATAGTACAAGCCAGATATACCTTATTACATTTATTGTACCCCTTCATTTTTTAAGCTTTAAGGAAAGATATAGATAAAGAAAGTAGAGAAAGTGAGAGAAAGTTGTGTTTGTGTAAAAGAGTGATCAATGAGAGAAACAAAAAGGAGACCCATTGGTTAGAGAAAAGAATTAAGAAATAGACCCTAGAAAAGAAAGGAGGAAAAAGGAAAAAAAACAACAAAAAAACAAAGCTTTATTATAAAAACCGCGCAAAAGGGATATACCAATTTCATATTTTTCCTCCCCCCTTACCAGATCCTGACACCATTTATTTTTTGAAGTACTGATGCACCTTATGCTTGTAGTAAGGTACATTTACTTTTGATCTACTACCAGAGGTAATGGTTCCAGCCGGAACATACCCTATTAAACTTTTTTGCGAAGCTTGTTATTTCTGTCAAGAGCCTGGCGTTTCTTGTGTATCTTCCAGCAATAGATTGCGTAAATTCGGAGTTTAATTGCATTCAGCAATTAGGGGTGGGGAAAGATTTGTTTGTACTCCAGAGTTGACCAACAGTCTGAACAACAAACTCTTCAACTGTTACAGCCAGGCTCTTATCCAAGAATGAAGTGTGTTTCGCAGATGTTGTTCAGATTGCTGCCCGTGTAATAGACGTTTATTCTAGTTTATAAGTAAACAGAAAAGAAAATACTGCGTAGGAAGGAGCTGCAGATGATGGTTTAAACCGACCACAGACACAAAATGCTGGAGTAACTCAGCGGGACAGGCAGCATCTCTGGAGAGAAGGAATGCGTGTCTGAAGAACGGTCTCGACTCGACCTGAAACATCACCCATTCCTTCTCTCCAGAGATGCTGCCTGCCCCCCCTCCCCACCCCCCGCTTAGTTACTCCAGCATTTTTGTGCCTATCCAAAAAAAATACTGCAGCTGATTGACTTCCTGTTCTACAACTCATACTCATCAAAAGTTTTGAGTTCAACATCGCTCCCACACTTATTATGAAATTCAACATATCATAAACTTCAAACATTGTTTTGCATTGCATTTAGTGACGTGAGATATTTTAACTTAATTAAGCATTAAATATTTAAAGAAAAATGTTTTGTTATCAATTTATAAATTGTCAGTTCTGTAATGCTATGTAAATGAAAAAGCTGTTAAGTCAACAGGAGCTTGAGAAAATATTTAATGACGGCATTTCATAATACTGACACCAACAGGTTTGGGGTTAGGTTTATTTTTGTCACATGTACCGAGGTACAGTGAAAAGCTTTGTTTTGCATGCTAACTAAATAGATCAGATATGCCACACATAGATGCAATCAGTTCAAACTCAAGTACAATAGGAATACTATGATTCTCAGCATTGTAGAACATTGTAGTGCATCAGATCCATAGTCCAATGTCCTTCAAGGGCTAGTGGGGAATTAAACTTTACCTTACCTTATGGAAGGACCTGATCAGTCATTCCATAAACTAGGATACTGTTCACTTCACAGTTTGCAAAAGCCTATCAACTTTGTAGTAGGTGAGGGGTTGGTGAAGGTTGGATAAAGGCCAGAGGTGAAAAGGCAAAAAGTGTGAGATAGGGAGATAAGGATAGAAAGCTGCACATGCATTACTCCAAGAGCACAATGTTACCAGTGAACATAAGAAAATAGAAGCAACTGATGCCTAAAGCCATTCAATTTGTTCCTGGATAATTAGCCCCAAATCTCATCTCCTCTTCTGTGCCATTTCTCAAGAGCCCTCAGTTCCCCAACCATTCAATGTATCTACTTCATTTTTAAATACCTCCATTAATCCAGCCTCCACACACTCTGGGGGAAGAGATTTCCAGAGATTCATCACCCTGTGCACTTCAGTGTTGAATGATCGCTCCCTTATCTAACCCCACTAGAAACATCATGACATCTACTCCAAAGATCTTAGAGCGCCTTGTGATTCTGCAACTTTAATTACTGCAATGACCCTTACAGTCTGAACGTGTTTTAAACTTTTCTTCTTCCGAGGGTTAACTCGTAGAAATATACAAGAACCTAAGGGAGTATTCTTTACAGAGTAGATCAAGATCTTTGATTGAACCCTCGGAAGAAGAGGTTTAAAACACGTTCAGACTGTAAGGGTCATTGCAGTAATTAAAGTTGCAGAATCACAAGGCCACGTGAAACAGGGTGGAGATCATTTTAAGGTCTCAATGAAATCTGTGAACTGACTTCTGCCCACACGATGTGGAGTCTAGTGAAAGATGCAAAGTGCTGGAGTAACTCAGTGGGTCAGACAGCAACTCTGGAGAACATGAATAGGGTAGGGTCGAGACTCTTCTTCAGACTGATTGTGTGGGGGGGGGGAGGGAAGCTAGAAAAGCGGTGGGGGCAGAAACAAGTCTGTAGGTGGATACAAGTGGGCGGGGGGGTTCACGGGGAATTGTGGCAGTATATTTATCTAAAATTGAAGAATTCAATCTTCAACCTTTAGGTTTGCCATTGCAAGCAGTGAATCACTGCCTATGTTCCAGCTACTGAGAAACTAACCAGGTGAGAACCCCGGCATTGGGAATGCTTTCACCTAAATCTAAGATGCTTCACGTCAATTCTCCAAATGCAGCGAACGGTCTCTCAAAAGTCAGATTGAGCAGATGAAACGAGTGTTGAAATTCGTCACATACTAATGGCAGTCCAGTCTCCAGCTGCTGAGGCACAGAAGACCCAGAGGGAAAATGCCAACAAACCTGAACCAAGTGAAGGTGAGAGGTGGGGGAGACATTTGTACAATAGTAAATTAAATCTCCAAATAGAATGAGGTGGCATTAACATTCACAGGATGTGAAAGGAGGAGTCAGGGTGACATTCTGATTAGCACTGGAATAAAGAATAATACGTCCTATATTTAACACAGGCATAGCTGGAAAATGTGCAGGTTTCCATAACAACATCTCTTATGTGGAGGAAGTGAATGAAGTTGAAAGTGTTGCTCCAGTATCAAAACAAGTTGGGTCAGGAGGAAGAGGGTGGGTGAGGATTAGCTTGGCGTCATTGTTCAAAGAAAGCTCTGGTGATCCCAAAGACCATACCGGAGAAAGTATCACATGCTTGCTAATGTGTACAAGAAATAATGCACGCCCTGGTTGACTGCGGAAATAATGAATTGGCAAAGGTTGACACAACATTCTTTTATAAAGTGACTCAAGTTCCCCAAAAAATTATTTCTCTGACTTTTTAGTAACAAAGTCGAGACTTTAATTTTTTTAATTCGAATGACATTTGTTTTAATTGAGACTATTTTGTGCGGTGCTCTGGCCGTTCGAACAGACACAAATGATTTAACAAACAGAATCAAATATCAAAGTGAATACAGGAAAACAAAAGATATCAGAATAACAAATGCAACACCACACGAGGCAATTACATTTTGCTGATAGTTTCCTAAATATAATGACAACCTACAATTCTGCACGTCTGTGAGACCTCCTGCCTTATTGTTCCCAGATTGCTTCAGACTCGAACAGCTGCCTCTGTTGTCTATTATAGTCTCCATGGCCTCTTATTACAGCAGTTGTTTGTTGATTATAATAGCATTATAAATTCACCAGAGCCGTATGCCATATGGCTAACTGGAGATAAGAATAGCACATGGCTACAGAAAAGATTTGATACAAACCACATCTCCCATGATACATCTCTGTACTGCACAGGACTGTACCTCTCAACAAAGATATACATCAAACGCTGGAGTAACTCAGCAGGGCAGGCAGCATCTCTGGAGAGAAGGAATGGGTGACGTTTCAGGACGAAGAAGGGTCCCGATTCGAAACGTTACCCATTCCTTCTCGCCAGAGATGCTGCCTGCCCCGCTGAGTTGCTCCAGCATTTTGTGTCTATCTTGCGTGTAAATCAGCATCTGCAGTTCGTTCCTACACATATACTTCTCAACAGCTGGAAATCAATAAATGTGCTTAAGAATTCATGCTGGCAGCACTAAACACACAATACTGCAACACCAATATGTCTAAAATCCACTGCAGTTAAATTAATGGAATAATTTTGGATGCAACATATAATGTGTTGACAATACCGTATGGTGTGCTCAGGGCTAAGGGATAGGGATGAAATTCATACAAACCTACTGCACATGCTGGAAATCTGAAACAAAAACAGGAAAGCAGGAAACAAACTGCATGTCAGGGAGATAAGAGTTATGCCCCTGTCCCACTTAGGAAACCTGAACGGAAACCTCTGGAGAAGTTGCGCCCCACCCAAGGTTTCCGTACGGTTCCCGGAGGTTGCAGGTGGTTGCCGGAGGTTGCAGGTAGTGAAAGCTGGTAGGAAGACTGACAAAAACCTCCGGGAACCACACGGAAACCTTCGGTGGGGTGCAAAGTCTCCAGAGGTTTCCGTTCAGGTTTCCTAAGTGGGACAGGGGCATTAATGTTTCATATAGTCAAACTTTCACCAGAAACCATCATCTATATCCTGAGGAAAGTTAACATGTAATCTCCCACTTAAACACACAGGCCAGTTTTAATCAAATATCTTGAGACATCCTTTATATTTGAGAATAATAATCTTGCCTATTTTGTGATTTGCTCATGTAAATTGTGTAATTTTGTGTGTGTTTTTTTTAATAATTGTTATTTTCGGCTGCTGATTTATTGTGAGCTGAGGAGAGAAAGTATTAGCATAGATAGTGGTGGGAATTTGTCTACTGGTGAGTTAGCAGAGGGAGACTGCAGTTTTCAGATAGAGTCTACCCACGCACTAAATCTGGGGCTATGCTAATGTAGGTTGGCAGGTATTTTTTAACATGCTGAAGCACCCAGTGCCCTATCAACGTGTTGGCTGCTCTTGGATCTTGCTCTGATGTAGAAATCCCAGAAGGTGGAGATGGGATTGAAATTGTAACAGAATAAAAGACCTTCACTTTAGAAAAAAAATCATTGCTATGTTCATTTAATTCCTGATTGAGTTATTAGCTGTGTGAGGTTAGGACATAGACACAAAAAGCTGGAGTAACTCAGCGGGACAGGCAGTATCTATGGAGAGAAGGATCGAGTGATGTTTCGGGTCAAGACTAAACAGGTTCTAAACAGGTTATTTCAGATAAGCACCACTGCTATGCTGCATGGTTGGGGAAATGCCTTAAATGTGGTCTGTGTGAGCCTGCATTTTCAAAGTTATAACAGGAATCTAATAGATATTTTTTTATATCAAACTCATTTGAAACTGGTGCATTAATTATTAAAAAAATACTATAGTAATATCTTAACATTTTAATTTACTTGGAGGAAAATAAGATTTACATTGAAAGCACCAGGTCTGCTGATACAATGTTATTTATGGCTGCTGAAAACTATAATAAATATAAAGGTATCAATTTAGTATTTGCAAAGATGTGTTTAGGCATGTTGACTGCCAAATTATAAGCATTAACTCAAGATACATTATTATTCATTTCAAGAAAATTACAATTGAAGATATAATGAAAAATTGCAGTTTGCTGTACATCTGAATAAAAATATTCCAATTGAAAACAGATAGAGTCTTAAAATAAGATATACATAATGGTACTGAACATTGCACTAAGGTAGAGAATCATGGATATCTGACAGAAGGTTAGAACCAGCAAACCAGTCAAAATAGGAGAGAATCAAAGTCCAACTATTTTCTGAACATTATTTCTACCTAGAAATTGGATTGTTACTTTTAACTTTTGTTATTCTGGAGATACTTTGGTTTGCATGTACGTATTTCCAAACTGTTTCCTTGGTGATATGGTCCCTAATGGAATAGATCATTATATGGCTGACAGGAAGGATTTTCATTGCAAGCAAGTGCAGATAACTGGAGCAAGGAACAGATAAATCTCATGATACCATTATGGCAATGCTGTGGGGGAAAAAAACCCACACATCTTGTGGTGAATTATTAACTGATGGTTCGCATACGATAACCTCAAAGGTAAGTAAAACCGTATGGGGAAGCAGCATATGTCTGCTGCCTGTGCAAATTGCTTGTCACTGGACACTCTCATCATTTGATCTCATCTTTGGCTGCATGGTCCTAACGCAGTCACGTTTTCAGGGCGTGTTGGTGTCACAATATCACTACTAAACAAGTTTGGTTGGCGAAATCCAATGCATTATTTTTTAACCAACAAGACATCTGATACAAATCGGTTATAACAGGGGAAAAACAACATGATTGAAAATCATTTCTATACTTAGCAGTAACATTTGATATCAAGTCAAAAAGACTTTATTGCAACATGTACCCTAGGTACAGTGAAATGCTTTTTGTTTTGCATACAGGTCGGCAAAATCATACAGCAGACCTCACCGAGGCAGTACGCCATGTTTCTGGCGCCCACAAAGCTATAAAATGGTCATCGAACCATCCTATCTTCTGCCAGCCGCCCCCCCCCCTTCCAAGAATAATATTATAAATGTACTGGCTCTTTGCATCATTCATGTCTGAAAAAGGGCAACTCATGTGCTTGCGATACATGAGACCGCTTGGAATCACAAATGATGCAGAGCAGAGTTAGACTATTATGTTTGTGCCAGTTCTTTAAGCGATCTGTCTAATTGGCATGCCAATTAATTTCATGCTGCTGCTCTTTCCCAATGTCCCCTTCAAAAGTTAAGGGGCTGTCCCACTTGGGCAACCTAATTGGCGAGTTTAGAAGAGTTTGAAAAAATGACATGTTGAAGACCTCCTTCGACTATGTAGAAGACCTCCTTCGACCTCCTTCGAATATGTTGAAGACTAGCTTCGACTAGCTACAACTAGCTACGACTAACTTCGGGAAAATTGGACACCGAATAGTGGAGAGTGAAGACGACCTCCTTCGATCTCCTTCTAACTCCGTTCGACCTCCCTTCGACTATGATGAAGACTATCTACGACTACCTACGACTAACATGCCGACCTACTACAACCTACTACGCCTAAACCTACTCGTAGAAAAAGTATCGATTTTTTCCATGACGACCTTTTTTTACTCGTGGCCATTTTTTAACATATTGAAAAAACCACCATGAACTAGCTGAAGCTTCAAGTACGCGGGGACCACTCTCGTGCATGAAGGAGAGTTACGAAGACCTCCTACGACCTCATGTCGACCATGCTGCGAGTATGAGTCGAGGGTAAACTCGCCAGAACACGCGAATTAGGTCGCCCAAGTGGGACAGGCCCTTTACTCATCAGAACCTGGGGTGCAGCAAGAGCAGAACTAGACAGGACCAAATCTCAATAAAGTTCCAAAGGAAATATTCTCTCTTGAGAGAAAGAAAGAAGTGCCATTTATACAGAGTTTTTCACAACCTCAGCACATCCCAAAGCAAGTCACAACCATTGAAGCACTTGGGTGATTGTGGCACGGCATTATGTGGCATTAAATGTCATTCACATCCCATAAACAAACAAATAAAATAAAGGGGACGTTAAGAATGAGGACAAGCTTGTCTGCAAAGAATTTTGAGTTCCTGAGAGAAATGGATGCTGAGTCGGTTTGCATATTTAAGAGAAAACTAAATAATCAAATGGCAGGGGGAAATCGATGGTTATCAGAATCAAGCAGGGAAGTGTTATGGCCAAAGAACAGATCAACTAAACCCTTATTGAAGGACAGAGTGGCTCTAGACTCTAGGGGCGTATCCCTGCTTTTATCACACGTGAACTCTTGTACTCTTCCTACAGGATTGTAGTCACTGAAACCCCAGCACACAAACAGGAGGGGGGGGGGGGGGGGGGGGGGGGGGGGGGGGGGGGGGGGGGGGGGGGGGGGGGGGGGGGGGGGGGGGACCAGTGAATTGGTCAATAGCTCCAATTTCATAAATCTCTGACGTTTGCAATATGATGAAATAATTGTCACGGAGATTGTCACCAGCGGTTACAAAATCTCAGGACCCTGATGACTCAAACATCACTGTCATGGTTTAAGATATCATCAAGGTCAAGACTTATGCAATGAAGTAGCTCATCCACAGAATTGCTTGAAAGGAATTTTTTTATTGAACTCTTTCAAAGGGTTAACGGAAATGAAAAAACCTGGGACATTCCGACTGACATGAGCTTTTCCCCCAAATAGATGTAATTAGGAAATGGTTCTTTTTATTTTCATTTAAATATAATTTAAAATGCTTTCACCTACGTCGAGGACAATATTCCAGAAGGCCTTAGTTTGTTGATCGGTGCTATATCTTTGGTCTGGCGAGACGCGTCTAAACTCTGACCCAGCTCAATCTTAAAAGCCATTTCCCATAAACAGCTGTTGCCAAAGATAACATGTCTGGTGGGGCTCACCCACGATCTTCATTGCAACTGCGTCAAAGTCATAATCTCCCAATATAAACAGCTCAAAGCAGATGTTGAACAGGCCATCAGCTCAATGTTCTGTGCCTGCACCAAGTGAAGTTTGAGAGATATAACGGTCAAAGATCGATAGCTTTAAACCAGTGATTTCAAATGAATTATTAGAGTGTTAAAACCTGTGTAGAAGAGAAGGGAAGGTTACTCCTGAGCGGGAAACAATCTAGAGAGGGATAGACTTCTGCTAGCAAGAGATTTAACATTGTTCTAACTTGCTGTTTTTTTTGTTACAATTTCAAATACGTACACCTTAAACATTTTTTTAACAGCGCGGTGGTAGAGTTGCTGCCTTACAGCGCCAAAGACCTAGGTTCGATCCTGACCAAGGGTGCTGTCTGTATGGAGTTTGTACGTTCCTCCTGTGACCGCATGGGTTTCCTCCCCACACTCCAAAGGCGCACAGGTTTGTAGGTTAATTGGCTTGGTATAATTGTAAATTGTCCCTAGTGTGTGTAGGATGTATGTGTACGATAGCGTTAGTGTGCGGTGATCGCTGGTCGGCACGGACTAGGTGGGCTGAACGACCTGTTTCCACGCTGTATCTCTAAACAAAACCAAACGTCATCAACGTAGATTTCCAAGGCTAAATAACTTTTCTGGAAGAATATTGGCATTGTGATTATTTGTCACGAGAATGCATACCATTCAAATTAGAATAAATAAGAATTTTATATGACATCATTCAGAATGATTGGAATACCAGGGAAAGGGGGCAGATCCATATAATCTCGGGAATATTCGCCTTCAAGCCATCAGTGCTGTCTTTGTATATCTCCAATTAAAAATAAATTGTTGTTCCAAACTTACCCCAGGAGAAAATCGAAACAATATTATTACAGGCACTCAAAGGAGCTCTAAACCACTCATCAGTACAAGACCATGAACAGAATATTGAATCATTAGTTCACATCCATTAATATCGCCATGAGGCATAACTCTGATGTAGCCAATGTTTTCCCATTTTCGGAAATGTACCTCGCAGAGAAACAAGCTGATTTCATGATTAAATGTTCTGTTTATCCCTTTAAATAATGACCTTTGCATCTATGCCAACGTTTAGAGAATGCCTGCAGGTTATTATTCAGTATTAAATCATAACAAAAATCCATGCTTCGTGACATTAAAAAGCAAGAAAAAGGAAAGGCAGTGGCGGTGCAGCTGTTTGCTGCGAATAACAACAAAATCCTCCATAAAAATAAATTCATAAAAGTTAATATTGAACTTGAAATTGTACATTTAATCTCCCGACATCTTTCAAGCAGTTGTTCTACTCGGTTTTGCATGCCTGCTTATAAAACAATAAACTACTGCTGGCATGAACCAACATATTTGTGACGTTTATTATTTTGGAATATCTGCAATCAAAATAATACACAAATAAAAATAGCTTGATGATATGCATTAAAAAAACATTTTGGTTGGAGCAGATTTTGATTTTAAACTGTTGCTCCAAACCTTGTGAACAATGTGGTTCAGACTAGAGGGTGACTTCCTGAGGCAACACAACAGCATGGTTCTATCTTGTTTTGATGGATGTTATGTACACTTTTAGCTGGGGTGAATGGCTCAGGTATAAGTGTGGGAATAGTCATTTTATCCCATACGCTAGGAATGCTAGGGTGGCGGTAGAGTTGCTGCCTTACAGCGCCAGAGACCCAGCTTTGATCCTGACTACGGGTGCTGTGTGTATGCAGGAGATGTGATGTGATGTCATGCATCGGAGATCTTGCCTTGCCCTTCGCCACCAAGAATAAGGGAAGTCTGATGACCCTGAGATGAGAGGCAGGATGAACTTCATATCTAGAACCTCAATATTATTATTTTGTATTATTATCGTTGAAAACATTAGCGACGCAGTGGTGCTGGTTTCCGATGGGCATTCCATACAATGCTATGTACAACAATGATCGCAACTTCTACTGAAGTGTGGATGGCCATTGGCTCGCTGGGAGCTCATCCGCCCTTTGACAGGTCTTGTTTGTGGTCCTGCTGAGGGTCCACAGGTCCCTCTTCACCTGGCAAACCAGGTGGAGGAGGCAGTTTAGTCGCCGACTATCCGGCCATGGAGCAGGTAGCGCGGGATTACATGGTACCCGTGGTGGGGGGAACTCCCCCAGACCAGACCCTCAATATGGCTCCATTCAATTGTATGAAGCACTGACCTTCAGTAAAACTATCTATTTAGTTAAGCATTATTTTTCTTTTTTTCTTTATTTGTCCCTAAATATATAAGTATAGGGGAAGTAATAACAGTTAAAATGGAGGTCCAAAACAGTTTAACCAAAATACTTGTTTAAATGTATTTCAACTGTTTTTCAGGTTCATTGAGAAAGAGTTGAAAAGGATTTTGGTGGCACTAATTATGGAGTTGGGGAGGTCCGATGTGGGCATCAGGTTCCACTATTTGAGGCCCAATTGCCACCTTCAGACTGCTGTGTTTCACAGAATGACTACAACTACAAGGTCACAAAGTCTTTGGGAACTGCACAACTGCAAAAGCTTAATCTGGTTGTGGGAATACTTGAGGCAGATCAGAGACATAGTCTGTGCCAAGCATGATTTTGGCACACGGTCTAAATACTGTCTGATGGAATGTGAAACGGCACAGAGAAATGCACAGTTACATTTCCTTTGGCCTTTATTTGCTCAATCGTCACGATGTCAGATTGAAAAACAAGTGCTGGTGGAACTCAGCAGGTCAGGCAGCATCTGTGGAGGGAAGTGGACAGATGACATTTCAAGTTGGGACCCAGTCGGAAGAAGAGTCTTGATCTGAAAATGTCTCCTGTCCATTTTGCTCCACAGATGCCGCCTGAATCGCTGAGTTCATCCAGCACCTGTTTTTTGCTCAAGATTCCAGCATCTGCAATCTCCGGTGCCATCATGTTAGATTTCCTGCATTAAGTTCTTCAAAGCCAGGCCACTGAACACTAATAGGAACCACTGCCAACATCAGATTATTCATAGATTAGGTATCACATACGACGATGGTTTACAAGTGTAGTTTTACAGTCCTATAAAATAACTTCCCCAAACTCAGTAAAGTGTCTTTTGCTTTGTATATTGCATTTTGACTGTGACTCCCAGCCTTTTAGAGTGAGTTTGCCACTGAAGTAATTATTCTATTATAAACAACTTAATAGAGAATATTGATTTTTATCTTGGGAGTCTACGATGTGAATTGAATAACCCGCAGTTGAGCAAACATTTACCCGAGTTTTGTTAATTTTACAGTCTGTATTTTTTTGTTCTTTAAATATTGCCCGAGGTTAAATTTCTGTTTATGCCTGCATCTGATCCTTTTAAGACGGGTTAAGATGGATCTTATTTCCTTTTGTTTAAAGAAAGCCTGTCCAGTTCCTTATAACCTCAGCTTTTACCTTCCAGAATCACATTGTTGGTTTTAGTCCAGTACATTAATCTGGGGAGAATTATAGAGAATATATTTATTTTTAACTCACACTGGCCTGAAAGTGTATTTGAAGAGTTTGGGTAACAATTTTGAAAAAGTTATATTAGTTGTTCTTTGTTCTTTGATTCACAAATAATTGTTTGTTACTGCTGTGGAATAATATAACAGGAACATTGTGAGGAATGCCAAAGGAAATATTTTTGCTTTTCAAACCACCCAAACAGTTCAAACAATAGCCGCTAGTCTTTCTTTATTGTCAGTTATTTTCTTCACTCTGTTCTATTCGGGCTGCAAAAAAACAATCTACTGACAACGTAGTTGTCTATGTTATGCTAAATGGGATCTTTGTTAGAAAACAAACAGTGGTGTTTTGTACTCTAATTGCTTGAATACCATTTTGGGTGCATCTTTGATTAAATGTCCGAGAGAATGTTTGGTGTGGTCTGACCTAGCTGTGATTCACTGGTTCTTTTGTCTTATTGTGTTTTGAAAAATCAGGATCTGTTCGCGAGCAATGCAAAAGATCTGAAGGCTAGAGGAAGCTTATTGAATTGTGGGGCAAACAACATGCAGCCTTTTCCTTTTTGACAACTGACTGCTGAATGAATGGCAGACGTCCAAAAACGGAGGAAACCAAGCATAAAGAAGACAAATTCAGGAATGCAATAGCTGGCAACCAAAACTATTATTCAAATCAAAGGACCTTAATCTCTGCACTTTTCAGGTGATATAACTGAAAGTAACATGATTCAAAGCTAAAGACAGGCACAAAAAAGGCCAGAGTAATCCAGCGGGTCGGGCAGCATCTCAGGAGAAAAGGAATAGGTGACGTTTTGGGTCAAGACCCTTTTTCAGACTCGACCCCAAAAGTTACCTATTCCTTTTCTCCAGAGATTTCTTCTGCCTGACCAGCTGAGTTACTCCAGCCTATTGTGTCTATCTTCGGTTTAAAGCAACATTTGCAGTTCCTTCCTGCACAACAGTTTTCAAATATTTCCCTACACCTAAGAAATTAGTGCAATTTGAAGAGCTGAGATGCAGCTAAAGGCTTATTTTTGCACCCTAGTTTAATGGATAAAAACACAATGTGACTGAAATACATCTTTGTGTATTGATAATCCAGCTACATCCTGGTTATCATCTTAAAGGATTATTATAGAACTATATAGCAATTACTTATCTGAAATTTGATAAAGCACCATCATAATTTGATGTTCTGGATTAACTCAAAGACAGTTGTTATTTTAATGGGGATGAAATTGCTGGTGGTGAATTACATAATAGTAATTAATTTGAGAGGTTATGTTGAGATTACCAACATTCGTGTTTTGGCATTATAAATAATAAAGAACCACATGATGATCCAAGGCCTTCTGTTCTATAATCAGCCCCAACGGTGCCATTAAGTCCGAAAATAAAGTTATTGCCAACGCTTTGTTCTAGGGTCTAAAGCTGTTTTGTGCCATTCAGAAACAGCAGGAGGTATACAAATACCATTCTATGTTTTCAACACAGATATAAAGCTACATGGGAATTCTTCTTGCTGTGTGAAGTTTCCTGTTATCCCTTATGGTGGATATATGATTCCTTCTTATTTCCATAAACATTTCCCTGTTAATGTTTGAAAGAGAGATGCCAAAACAGCATAACTCTCTCTGCAAGGAATGGAGCAAGTATTTTGTTGAATAAACTAAACAAAGCAGAGACTAATCTACCAAGTTGTCGGGGAAGTTGGCTCACATAAGTTTGAACTTCAGGAATGTTGTTTCCGCTGGAGATATAATTTACAATTGTCAACAATGTATGTGCAGCTATAATACTAATGAGCCGAACACCAGTTTAAGTAACTTGCATTTTTGGACTATGTTCTCAAAGATTTATCTCAAACTTTATAAATCTAACAAACAGTTCTAAAAATCTCAAGACAGCACAAATCTGACCATAATATTGACAATAGATTACAGATTAAAAGAATCTGAAGAAGGGTCTCAAATCGAAATGTCATCTATTCCTTTTCTCCAGAGATGCTACCTGACATGTGAGTTACTGCAGCTTTTTATGTCTAAAATAGATTCCAGATTTAGGCTTAATTTGACGGATTTGCAAATATTCTAGAATGGCTACCCACCAACGTCCATCATTTTTGGTAAATGGGATATAACTCAGGGGAGTGTAGATGGATAATAACAAGGAACTGGTGATGCTGGTTTACCAAAGTAAGATACAAAATGCTGGAGTAACTCAGCAGGTCAGGCAGCATCACTGGGGAACATGAATAGGTGACGATGGTAGAAGGGATTCCCTAAAAGTGGAAACACAACTGAGAAGTTGGCGAATAATAATTAGTCAATAGCCCTGTAAATAGAAGGTACACAAAAAAGCTGGAGAAACTCAGCGGGTGCAGCAGCATCTATGGAGCGAAGGAAATAGGCAACGTTTCGGGCCGAAACCCTTCTTCAGCCCTGTAAATAGATCCTGTTATAGTGATCTGTTCTGACAATCCTCTAGTCATTATTAGCTTGTTCTAAAGAAACATAGAAACATAGAAAATAAGTGCAGGAGTAGGCCATTCGGCCCTTCGAGCCTGCACCACCATTCAATATGATCATGGCTGATCATCCAACTTAGTATCCTGTACCTGGTTCCTGGGATGTCAGGACTTTCATTTGAAGAAAGACTGGATAGACTCGGCTTGTACTAACTAGAATTTAGAAGATTGAGAGGGGATCTTATAGAAACTTACAAAATTCTTAAGGGGTTGGACAGGCTAGATGCAGGAAAATTGTTCCCGATGTTGAGGAAGTCCAGAACAAGGGGTCACAGTTTAAGAATAAGGGGGAAATCTTTTAGGACCGAGATGAGGAAACTATTTTTCACACAGAGAGTGGTGAGTCTCTGGAATTCTCTGCCACAGAAGGTAGTTGAGGCCAGTTCATTGGCTATATTTAAGAGGGAGTTAGATGTGGCCCTTGTGGCTAAAGGGATCAGGGGGTATGGAGAGAAGGCTCCAGGATACTGAGTTGGATGATCAGCCATGATCATATTGGATGGCGGTGCAGGCTCGAAAGGCTGAATGGCCTACTCCTGCACCTATTTTCTATGTTTCTATGTTTCTACCTGCCTTCTCTCCATACCCCCTGATCCCTTTAGACACAAGGGCCACATCTAACTCCTTCTTAAATATAGCTTAAATCTTGGGTCACCTTTATAGTATCACAAACTCTGTAATGTAGACCCACCAATCAATTATTTTTATTCATAATATTTGAATTTAAGTAATTTAATCCTTGTAATTTCAGTATGTGAGATCTTGCTGTTGTAAACTGTATGATACCAAAAATGCTCCATACCTTCACTTGATGCATTCACAACAAATTTAGAGATTTGGTTTACAACAGGGGACATTTCTGTAGTCTGCAATATTGTTTTGGAATTATATCTAGACACTTGTTTGGTTTCAAAATGGCAAAAACCTCAGACTATCAGTGAGAAAACAGTCCAGATTGATCGATCAGCTGTGAAGATAAGGAGGCCTTCATTCCAGCAGAAATCCAACAACAATGCTATTTAAAGTCTTGAAAGACGTGGGCTGCAGACAATATTTATTGAATTGCTCATTGGTACATCTTGCAATAATTCATCACAGCCTCCTTGGTGTTTTATACTGGAGCAAATTTTGAAACTGAGAAATAATGCTGCAGGATTTCTATGTAATCTTCAATTCTCTTGTTCCTAAAAACAATGATTTGTTTTCAGGGGACAAACATAAAGATTTTGAAATCCTTATTAAGAATTGCACCATTATAATTCCAAGAAAAGCAATTTTAACCAAAAGCTTAATTACAGTACATATAGAACTATTATAGAAAAGGTTTAGTTTAGTTTAGAGGTACAGCGCGGACAGAGGCCCTTCGTCCCACCGAGTCCATGCGAGGGGGATTGGAGGTGGGGGAAAAATATCTATAGCTTGGGTCTTGCCTAAATGAGCACTGAGATGGATTATCATTCCACACCAAATTTCTTAGACAATAATACCTTTTATGCAATTATCACAACATTATGCTGGATATGGATCAACGGACTATGTAAGGTACATGCTTGTAAATTAGTAAAACAAATGTTCTTCTTTAAGTTCTGTTGTTTCTGGAATGGGGGTAACTGATTACAAATAACCTACATTCTATATTTTGTCATAATGTGGCTGAAGCAATGGCATATTTTGTGATATTTATTGAGATAGAAAGATACAACTGAGTTTGGGCAAACTATTACCTTGTAACATTCTGTATGTCTGATAGGTAATGTGAAATAGAACTCAGAAATTATGGGAGGATTACATAAAACTACAATTCAAAGGTAATGAATATACTGAGTATTCTTATTCCCATCACGAACATACAATAGTGATATAGGACACCAGGTTCTAGTACGGTAAACTCACGAGCTACTACGGTATGACTACGTGTTAAAAAGTATCAAATCTTTACATCCCGAGTATATTTTACTCGTGGACATTTTTCACCATGTTGAAAAATCTTCACGAGTTACCACGTTTCCCGAGTACCTGCCGTTAGCGCTAAGAGACGTCCCGAGCTCTGACGTACCCGCAATGTTCATTCTACATGCTTTCCACAAGCTTTTTGTTTTTTTTAAACTCGGGAGAGCTCTTGGGTGAACTCGCACAGTGGGACAGGGCTTTAAGTATAGGATTTTTGCATCATTCTACGAGGAAAATTCGGCGCTGTTCCTGGAAGTTATGTAGCATTTGGAGAGGTTCTACTGTATGAAGATATCCAACTGGTTTCATGTTACATTTTCCATGACCATTTTGAAAGAGAGAATTGCAGTCCTAATTAGGTGTTGTTATATAAACAAATTGTCTGCATAGCTATTTAGCAATCAGTCAAAAATGCAGGGTAGACATTACTGTGTTAATTACATAAATTAAGTAAATGCATTTTACATTTAATTCAGGGGCAGTACTGTACTTTTGGATGTCTAGCAATCATGAGAAGTTCTGTATGAAAGTCTGACAAGATGTTGGCTAACAACTTTCTGCCCTAATATTTGTAGATATATCACAGCAGGAGCACAGATTTATTAATCTTCTCAAGTCTGCAGTTTTAAATATTTGCCTGGCAATCAGAGTTGCACAAGTTAGGACATATTTGGATCGACTGATTTATGAACTTTCTATTCACTCCAGTAAATTACATGAAATGACATGAACTGCGGGCATGCTCTCGTAGTTTAAGTGTTGGAGTTATGACACTGCTCAAACAGAGAAAGAGAAACTAGTTCCAAAATGACTCCCAGGTGATGCAGTGGTAGAGTTGCTGCCTTACAGCGCCTCAGACCCAGGTTTGATCCTGACTGTGGGTGCTGTCAGTACGGAGCTCCTGCGTTCTTCTCGTGACCTGCATGCGTTTTCTCCAGGTGCTCCGGTTTCCTCCCACACTCCAAAGATGTACAAGTTTATAGGTTAATTGGCTTCGGTAAAAATGAGAAATTGTCCCTCGTGTGTTGGATAATGCTTCTTCATCTTGCATATGGCGTGCACAGCCTAAAGTTGTAGGACAACTTGTTCCATTTGATCTTATTTGATTGTGCACACTAGGTTGATTGCATTCGTCGAAACAGGGCGGACCACGTGAAGGTTGCTATCTTCCACCCCTTGGATAGTGCTAGTGATCGCTGGACAGCACAGACTGAGTGGGCCAAAGGGCCTTTATCCACACTGAATCTCTAACGTTATTGCACTCCTTCCCAAACTCAGTTCAAGGTGCAGAGGGATTTTTTTAACTCTACACTTGCATTTTAGTGCACATATAAATATCCACCAATACTGCCATTCAAAAAATAAAATCATTATTTAGGCAAGGTATGAATGAGGAAATATTGGGATGGGTGGAATTAAAAACAAAGCCTTCTTCAGTTTATTTAATCCAGTTTTATTAACAAAAAGAAAACAGGAAAATGTTACATAGAAATCTATAGCTTAATTCTGAAGTCATATAGAGTCATACAGTGTGGAAATAGGCCCTTCGGCCCAACTTGCCCACACCAACCAACATGTCCCAGCAACACTAGTCCCATCTGCCCACATTTGGTCCATATTCCCTCCAAACTGTCCTCTTCATGCACCTGTCTAATTGTTTCTTAAATATTGGGATAGACCCAGCCTCAACTACCTCCTCTGGCAGCTCGTTCCATACATCCACCACCTTTTGTGTGAAAACGTTAGCCCTCAGATTCCTATTAGATCTTTTCCCCTTCACCTTAAACCTATGCCTTATGGTCCTCAATTACCCTAATTTGAGCAAGAGAGTTTGCGCCCCGACGCCCCTACTCTGTGCATATCAGGAGGCAAAGGAACACTCCTCCATACTATGTTTAAGAAGGAACTGCAGATGCTGGAAAATCGACATCAGTCTGAAGAAGGGTTTCGGCCCGAAACGTTGCCTATTTCCATCGCTCCATAGATGCTGAGTTTCTCCAGCATTTTTGTCTACCTCCAAACTATAATGGGTCAGCAAAAGGGGACTTCATAAAAAATCTCTCGATGCAATGTTACTACCTTCAAATAAGATCTTAATTTATTTTTGATGAAAATACTTTTAGCACGCCCTGTAGTTCACAAGCTCTAGTTGTTTCCAATTATAAATATAGTCACTATCTATTTCTCCTCACTCTAAAAAGTTTTGCCTTTTGCATTCCCATCTCTGACTCCATCTCAGAATTCCCCAAACTGCAGCATATTTGTATGAAAGGTAAGTGAGATTTTAAAAAGTGTCCAACAACTTTTATTTGCACACAAGCTTTAATGCACCAGGCAAAAGAAATGCTTCCAGTCCAAATATGATATGAAGACGGGTAAGATAATATTATGAGAGATGAGGTCAAAGAGGTAAGCTTTAAGAAGCGGTGGTAAACAGGTGAAGTCCAGTTGTATTTGTTCCTTTTTGTGGTAGATTTTCACTCTGATCACCCTCATTAACCAAACTAATTATGCGTTAAATAGACATTTAAATTTCCAGTTACCATCAGACATTGTCGGCTGTAGATTCTCCAATAAATGTGAGGAGGATGCTAAGAGACTGCAAGGTGACTTGGATAGGTTTGAGATAGGATTGATTTGAGATAGCATTGATGCAGCACGGGAAATACTCAGTCCTAGCAATGTTTAGAAATTATCTGATGAATTTATCATGAAGTACAGCTTAGGATGGCTTTTAATTAAATATACATGAAGTACATTTTGCAAACCAACACTACTCGTACAAAGATTTGTACAATGCGAACACGTATCAGTAATTTAGATTCAGAGGTCAGTATGCCCTGTCCAACTTTACATTTTAACAGACAGTAGGTTAAGTTGACACTCAAATTTTGTCAAATCTATTTTATAAAGAAATGTAGAATATAGATAAAACATCTCAGAATATGACTGACATAAAACAGAGCACTTTGTTAAATTAGGGGAGTATAATCTGTGTACAGATCTTTGAATAAGCTTTTTACACCCATTGGATGAAAATCAGTTGGAATGTTCTTCCAAGTATGACCTTGAACAATGGGAAATGTCAGTCTATAATCTTTTGTGAATTTTTAACAATTTGGCTGTTCTGAAAGTTGTTAATTGAAGGACAAGAAAAAAATTGCCGTTTCAGAACCTTGTATTCTAGGAAGACCAGATCAATTGTAAAGGGCCAGAATTTAGGGACAGGATTTGCAAGAACAAGGAGGCAGATTATTATCCCAATGGCGGCCGATTAGGAAAAAGGGAAGTGCAGCGAGACCTGGGTGTCCTTGCACACCAGTCACTGGAAGTAAACATGCAGGTACAGCAGGCAGTGAAGAAAGCTAATGGCATGTTGTCCTTCATAACGAGAGGATTTGAGTGCAGGAGCAAAGAGGTCCTTGTGCAGTTGTACAGGGCCCTGGTGAGAGCACATCTGGAGTATTGTGTGTAGTTTTGGTCTCCTAATTTGAGTAAGGACATCCTGGCTATTGAGGCAGTGCAACGTAGGTTCACGAGGTTAATCCCCGGGATGGTGGGACTGTCATATGAGGAAAGATTGGAAAGACTGGGCTTGTATTCACTGGAATTTAGAAGGATGAGAGGGCATCTTATAGAAAAGTATAACATTATAAAATGACTTGACAAGCTAGATGCAGGATGATGGGGGAGTCCAGAACCAGGGGCTTCAGTCTAAGAATAAAGGGGAGGCCATTTAAAACTGGGATGAGAAAAAACGTTTTCACCCAGAGAGTGAAATTCTCTGCCACAGAAGGCAGTAGAGGCCAATTCACTTGATGAATTTAAAAGAGAGTTAGGTAGAGCTCTAGGGACTAGCGGAATCAAGGGATATGGGGAGAAGGTAGGCACGAGTTACTGTTTGCAGATGATCAGCCATAATCACAATGAATGGCGGTGCAGGCTCAAAGGGCCAAATGGCCTCCTGCTGCACCTATTTTCTATGTTTCTAGGGGAGAGGGCATAAATCACAGCTGTGTTTTTCTCAATGTTTAAGCAGCGGAGACCATAATTCATTTGGTGTCAGACAGAATATGTAGCATGTGAAAAAGTGATTATCAGGGTGTGAAGCAGAAGTGGAATGAGGTGGTTAAGTGGTATATTATGCACTTTGACATTGAAGATTTTGGATGATCAGCCATGATCTTATTGAATGGTGGTGCTGGCTCAAAGGGTCGAATAGCCTACTCCTGCATCTATTTTCTATCTTTTTATGTTCAAGAACAGCTTCTTTCCAGCAACCAATAGGCTCCTGAAAAACCCTGCACAACTCTAGCCATATCCCTACCTCAGCAGTAAACTACAATGTGTTTTGTACTACTGAAGCTTGAGCTACATACAGTACTTTGGCTTGCACTATTATGGACCGGTTTACCTAATATAACTGTTATATTTTATTTGTAGTGTTGTTATGTTGAATGTACCTGTAAAACTGCAGCAAATAGGAATTTCATCGTTCCTGTCCTGATGCGTTTGACAATCAAACACTCCTGACATGGGTTACCCAAGCTCATCTGCAATTGCTTGCTAGTGTTTTCTTCAGCTGTGGTCAACATATAATTCCCTGTGATGCCACACTACAACTATAAAAAGCATTGGTTAGATCACACAGGATGTGGTAACAAAGGCAGGAATGTAGACGGAGTTCGCCTGGAGTGGAGGACTGTATTTATAAGAACAGTTTGGATATTCTAGGTTTATTCTCTCTGGAACGGTGGAAGCTGAGAGGGGACCTTAGAGGTTTCTTTAAATTCCAAGAGGCATAGATTGGATGGTCAGAATCTTGTTTTTTGCCCTCGAGGGCAGGAGGAAAGTCGAGAACTAGAGGATACGCCTTTAAGGTGAGAGGTGATAAATTTAAAGGAGATCTGAGAGTACATTTTTCACCAGAGGGTGGTGAATATCTGGAATGAGCTGCCAGAGAAGGTGGAGACAGACGCAATCACAACTCTTAAAAATTACTTGGATAGGAAAGGCATAGAAAGATACAGGCTTAATACAGGCTAACGGGGCGAGCATAAGTAGGCATGATGGCCAGTATGGACAAAGTAACCTGAGAGGGCATGGCAAAGGGCGCATGAGCTCCTAGCAAGCCAACGGCCATCCACGCATCAGTAGAAGTTGCGATCACTGTCGTACATAGCTTTGTAAGGCACCGTGCCCATTGATGTTTTCAGCAATGATGATATTGCATGGAACCTAGTGTGAGGAAACAACGTTGTGGCAATCCCTCACCAATTGCAGTGGGAAGTCTGTTAACCATATGCAGCAAGTCAGACTAGGCAATTCATCACCAATGTTTTCAATGGAGATTGAAAGTTCTTTGGAACAGAGGAAACCATTCATATTATAAGAATTGTGTTTGAATTTAAGTTTACTTAATTTATTTCAATATTTTAGAACTTTCGTAATTTGGAATAATTATTTTAAATTGTATTATTGATTTTAACTGTTTTTTATGTTTCCAGTTATTAATCATGGGCTAGGTCTCATGCAGCAGTCAACATGTTTTCAGATTATGGACCTATGTTACATAACATTCCGTTGCAGGATCTCAGGGCAGAGCTCGCTTCTCTCAGTATTTTCTCATTGGGTACAAGCATGGGAGCAATATTTCCACTTTGAAGGAAATTACCCGAAATTCAGGAAATTATGGTTGTCTTTGGGTAATTTTAGGGAAATGGGAAAATTTCTGGAAATGTCCGCATCCTGCCCGTGAAGATGCAAAGGTAATAGACTAAATGTAGCAATGTTATAAATCTTACCATCAGCGGCACTGTAGATCTGCCACTGCCTGTGCGGGTGATTCTGGAGCTTTTGGGGGGGGGGGGGGGGGGGGGGGGGGGGGGGCGGGATTAAAATGCAGGTTTGTATTGATTATCGGAGAGGGATTTCCTTGGGCTGCTAGCTGATGAAGAAAAATCGTTTGCCCTTCCGTTCACGGGTTTAAAAAAAATATTTTGCTGGAAGTTTGCATCACTGGATTAAAAGTTAAACACTACTAAAAACGCCTTCAACATCATGGATATATCGCAATATCAGGACAAAACAAAAGTTATGTCGTTTATTTAACATCTTATTTTGCTTTATGGTGTGCCTTTATTTTAATCTTATGATGCGAAAAATGTTATTTAGGCTCACAAACGAATCGGCCATGTCTTGCCTGCCGATATGGGCTTAAATCTACGGCAACGGCAACATTCCAATCGATCACATTCCAGAAACACCCACTCTCAAGATAATTAAATCCATTATTTTTTGGTCAATCATGTCATAAGAGCATCTAAATCATCTATTATTGTCTATCCATGATCAATATTTTCACACTAAATATCCAGAGTGCAGTTTTAGTCAGATATATGGTGCAAAAAATAATAATTTTGATCAAAGTGATTATCTTGAGAGATGTTTCTGGATTGATTTATGGGAATTAAACATTGAATTCCTTCCAATTGGCATATAAATTCATGACAAAGTGAGATTTTAAAAAACATGGTATATTTTGAATTCGTGTAGTGAATGGGATTTGGATACTTAGGCCATTTAAAAAAAAAAATTAAAAAAAAGCCTTTTCTTAAGAAATGGATAGGTTTAGATCTAGTAATTGAATTTAGATGAATTTAATTGATTTGATGAATGAATAACTGATGAATATGATTTTTTTGTTGGGTGTTTCCTATTTGCTTTAGCGTTTAACCTTATCATTACCTTTTTTCTAAAACTGCAAATAATAACTTGTTTCTGTTAATGCTGTTCAGTGTTTTATTTCCTTTACATTTTAAATAAATATATCCGAAGAAGAAATACAAACTTGTCAATCCAAATGTCCAGCAAAAGAGGCTGATTTAGACAGCATTCGCAGATATCAGAATTTGGACTACTCCAAATGCAATGATCTACAGGACATTCTTAATGGGAAAGTAGTGGGCAGAAAGGCATGTTATGCATGGTTTGAAGAGCAAAAACCTGTAATTTACAATGCTAAAATTGAAAAGTTGAGGAAAAACAAGGTGTACAGAGTTGCTTATTGGTTACAATCTGAGGAGTATGATGATGCTACTGATTATGATATGCCAATGTACCAGCTAGCAACTGATCTTCTCCATAAAGACTTAGTCTATTGCTAGAAATTGTAATTTATTTACCTATCTGTTACAGACTTACAGCATATAATACAATAATATTAAAGTTCTGATCTTGAGAAAATCACATTTTTGAATTTAAGGCACTGGGTGTTTATTACTATTTCCGTCACAATGGTCAATTTTGTAATTAGCTACAATTAGGTATCTAACTAATTATATGCTTTAATTTCAGGTCATCCAAGGAAGATGTTTTATATTTTTTTCAGAATGCTTCAATCTATAATAACTGAAAATTTCATTCAGTTCTCTTAATTTTTAAGAAAGTTATGGTCTTTTGACTGTCCTCGATCACAGCTTTTGTGTTAAGTAAATGGAAAAGCAATTGCTAATTTCAGAGTATGAAAATTGCCATAACTTTTATAATACTGAAGATATGAAAGTGAATTAGGTATCAAATTAAAGCTCTTTTTTATGCTTTATCTGATGGGATAAATTACAGGCTTGATCTTTAAAATCTCAAAATTCTGTAACATCCCTACTAACTTCACACGGGAGGGCTGGTCCCCTACCGCAATATTCCACCTCCACCCATTCCATAGGGGGGGGGGGGGGGGCTTTCTGGATCGCTAGCATGGGTGTTGTGGACCGAAGGGAGTGGTTTCCATAGGGCTGGTATATGGACATTGTGGGCCGAATGGATTCTTGGGCTCAGTCACTCAGGCCTGGCAACTCGGTCACTCATGCCCGGTGGGATAGCAGCTCACTTACTCTTAGCAGTTTCTCTGCCAGAAATTCTGCCCAAAACAGGTAACAGACTCTGTGAGAGAGAAGGGGAAAGAGGGTGGAGAATCAATTTTAAACATTTTCATCTTTTTTTACAGACCACAGCAATGAAGGAGGAAAGTCTATCCTTGCGTGGATCTCTGGAGTGCTAGTATGGGCGTTGTGGGCTGAAGGAACTGGTTTCCAGAGGGCTTTATGGACTGAATGGATTCTTGGACTCACAGTTCAGTGAGTCACGGCTGGTGGGCTGGCAGAGTCACGGCTGGTGGGCTGGCTCTTTAGTCACTTACAGCTGGTGGGCTGGCAGTTCACTTGCTCTTGGCTGGTGGGCTGGCAGTTCAGTGACTTACGGCTGGCAGTTCACTCAGTCATCCCTCCTTCCTTCACCCCCCACCCCCTCAACTCAGCTCCTTGCCATTTCCCTACCCGCCCCCACCCCATGCATTCAATCCATCTCCCCCAAATCTCCCCCCCCCCCCCCATGCACTCCATCTTTCCTTGGCTAAGAGCCACATATAGTTGTCCATGCTGAAATACCAGTTTGTCGAGGTAGATCAACACCTTCTGCATTGTTTGTCCTTGCGCTTTATGGATCGTCATTGTAAAACTTGATTGAATGGGGAATTGGGTCCGTTGAAGGGTAATGTCTTCACCCTCTGTTAAATTTAGTGCTATCCTAGGAATGAGAACAATGTCATCTTTGAAGGCTCCCATGTTGATTATTGCAATGATCAGATGATTGTGTACCTTTTCCACAATCAACCTCATTCCATTTCATAGCTTTGGCGGTTCCACGTTTCTCATTAATATGATTGGAGATCCTTTTTTCAACTCCAATTTTTGTGGTGGTAATCCAGAGATCTTGCGTGAATCGAGGAATTCTGTTGGGAAATGAGTAGCACGAGTTCCGTCAGTGACAGCATTGAAAGAAAAGTACTCCTTAATGATTCCAGGGAAGCGTCCGATGCATGTAGAATTGATCCTTCTCATTGTATTGTTGTGCGGAACCAAGATACAATTGTTAGAGAATAATTCTGCAGGGTTGTCAAATGTGGAATAGATTAAATCAATACAATCCTCCAATGTTTTTGCTGATTGAAATGCCATAAGACATGCTTCTATTTCATCATCTTCATTCTTTAAAATGTTGTCTTCTCCAACTTTCAACAAAAATTGAGAATAGTCACCTTGTCCCTCTGTCAATCGCATATTTGTCGGCAATTGAAATTTGGTGAAAAGTCTCCACAAGTAGGATTTCTTGATGCAGGCATTTTCAACATCAGCATCATTTCCCCTTTTCACCACAGGAAGTTGTCGAAAATCGCCACAACAAACGATAAGAATGCCACCAAAAGGCTTATTTGCTGCGTACTTGTAAGTTCTGTCCACCGCTTCAAAGCTTTCTCTCCTAATCATTGGACATTCATCCCAAACAATGAGTTTCGCTTGCCTCATCAAATGTGTCGTGTTAAAGTTCTTCTCAATGTTGCAGAATGTACCCTCGACCACTTGGATGGGAATCTTGAATCGAGAATATGCAGTTCTTCCACCAGGCATTAATGTTGCTGCTATCCCAGAGGATGCTACAGCAATAGCCACATCACCTTGACCTCTGACTTTGGAGAGGATCAAATTGGTGATGCATGTTTTTCCTGTTCCTCCTGGTGAATCAATGAAAAACATTGAAGGGAGATTCCTTTTCAATGAGTTGCACACCTAGTCATACACTGCTCTCTCCATTCAGCAGAGACTCATTCACCTCATCAAATTGCTGTTGTTCAGTTCAATCGTATTGCAATTCCTGTAGCAATTCTGGATTGTCATCATCAAGGTGTATACATCCATTTCCTGGTTGTGGCAAATTAAAGAATTCCATTGTTTTGTTGTAACTCTCAAGCTTGCCTTGAATTATACAATCGAGTCCTGATCATGATGTTTCTCATCAATGTGATATTAGGATTATTCATTGTTCTCCGTTCTTTTTCAAGGTAATCTTCATACATTGAATTCTTGAAGTGATCCCATAATTGTTCAGGATTGTTGATCTCAGTATTCGTCAGCAAAACAACAAACACATCTCTCATTGCACTGGGGAGTCTTGTGTTCACAGCATCTTCCATTGTTAGTTGCCAATGGTCATCAGTCTGCAACAAACCTCTTTGTCTGAAGATGTCTTTGAAGAAAGGATGAATTTGTCCATCATGTGCCTTCAATGAATCAAAGGATACTGGCCCTTTTATGTGATGGAGAAGCAGTCTCAAGTAGTAGTGGTCACCACATTTTGGAGACACGGTATACACTCGTCCCAGAACGTTAGATTAAAAAATACCTGAATGATCTTCCATTCCCTTGCCAACCTTCCTTCTTTGCCATCTCTTATTGTTCCATGTGTAAAATTGGTTGAGTTCTTGTCCTCAACTTCCACCCCACCAGCCATCGCATACAGCATATAATCCTCCAACATTTTTGCCACCTCCAACGGGATCCCACGACTGGCCACATCTTCCCATCTCCACCCCTTTCAGCAGAAACCGTTCAATCCGCAACTCCCTCATCTCTTCCCACCCAAACCACCCCCTCCCCAGGTAGTTTCCCCTGCAACCACAGGAGATGCAACCCCTGTCCCTTGACCTCCCCCCTCAACTCCATCCAAGGACAGTCTTTTCAGGTGAGGCACACTTGCACCTCCTCCAACCTCATCTACTGTACCCGCTGTTCCAGGTGTCAACTCCTGAAAATCCGCAAGACCAAGCGTAGGCTCGCCGATCATTTCACTGAACACCTCCGCTCAGTCCGCCTTAATCTACCCGATCTCCAAGTTACTCAGCACTTTAACTCCCCCTCCAATTCCCAATCAGACATTACTGTCCTCCTCCATTGTCAGAGTGAGGCCCAGAGCAAATTGGAGGAACAGCACCTCATATTTCACTTGGGTAGCTTACACCCCAGTGGTTTGAACATTGACTTCCCCCAACTTCAAATTGCCCTTGCTTTCCCTCTCTCCATCTCCTCCCACCAGTCTTACTATCTCCAACTACATTCTATCTCTGTCCCTCCCACTCACTTGATATCAGACTGAAGAAGGGTCTCAACCCGAAATGTCACCTATTCCTTCTCTCCAGAGATGCTGCCTGTTCCGCTGAGTTACTCTATTTTTTATATCTACCTTCGATTTAAACCAGCGTCTGCAGTGCTTTCCTAAACACAATTTCACATTGGATTTTGGTTAAATTTTATGATTTTCAGTTTGGGGGACCCAATTATAATGCCCCAAAATTAAATTAAATCCAATTTCACAGTAAAAATGTTTTAACATTATAAATATATGCAGATGTACAATTAAACAATTAACGCACCAAACCTAATGCTGCGTTTCGTTTGGAGACCAAATTTCATGAAAGTCTGAATAGACGACACAAATGGTATTCTTTAAAAATACTACACAAATGTTTTAATATTTTATTAAGTTACAAAATTAATAATCATACCGTATAAATGAATGCAAGTCAATCGCATGTCAATTGGTGAAAAAATACAGTAAATTGATAAAGTTGAATAAACAAATTATTTTTTGCCAACTTGTGGTACAGCTTCCTGAATTAAGTAAAATTTTCTCAGCTACTATTCTAAAATGTCATGCAAAGCTTCCTGCACCTTGCCCAACAATGTTATGCAGTCATACCTTTGATATTACCAAAGATTCACCACTGTCTGCGAGAAGAAATTTCTAAATGATTGGCCCTTATCTTGAAACTGTATCCCTCATTAAAGAATTTCACACTGATGAAAATATCCGAACATCTCTCCTGTTATGCCTCCTTAGAATCTGATCTGTTTCAACAAGATCACACCTAATTCTTCAAAGCTCCAGAATACAAATTATCAATGTGACACGACTCCATTTAGCTTTTAGTGACCAGTTATGTACTTATGGCTTGTCACAAATTGACATCACCCATCAGCTGGATTATAACCCATGACAGAAATGTTATTTGCTGTACTCATGCAGAATAATGGAGGGATGCAGTTACATCCTATATCACATTACACCGACTCTTAAATGTGCTTAATGTCTAAATACAAAATAAATCAATGAATAGGTTGTCACTGTAGCCTTGTGATGTAACAGACATTTCCAGAGTTAAATTATTTACAAAAAATTGTGGATTATGCACAAGTGCATAGTAAATGTCAGAATTAATGTTTGAAGATGCACCTGAGATTACACAACACTGTTAGTTTATGCGTTTTACAAAAATATTATCGTATTAATTTACCATTTGCTGTCATGGAACTAATACATCAGAAACTATGTTCATTACTATATTCATCACACACCATTGGATTGTCCAACATAAGTTTATGGAGAGATGCTTAAATATAGTCTAGATTTAAGATATTTTGCTGTTTAGGCAAAACTACAGTTTCTCAAACATACACAATCCAACAGTTCCAATTAGTTTGTACAAAATTTGGCTTGTTGAACATGAACAAATGCTACCCAGTTAGCTGTGAAACAAAATCCATCATTTACATTTGCTACAATGATATTCAATGGAATTTGTCGATAGTAGCCACAACTAAATCATTCTTTAGACAACTGAACTATAATATTGTTTCAAATCAGAAATAATTTTAATGCATAATTAGAAGGAACTATTATCCACATACATAAAAAGAATTTATAGCTGTAGAATTTGGAAAGCAGTAATTACAACTTAGTACACCATTAAAAATACAAATCCCATGCAATGGAAAGTAACATTCACCGTATGGTGCTGTAAAAGGAGTTCATACATACTTTAAGCTTACATTAATTTTACATTTCCCGATTTTACACAAGGCGTCTACAACACAACTCAGCCAGCAGCTTGAGATTTTTTTTACCATTATTGCAACGGCAAAATATGGGACATTACATAATATTCAGGAATACATTCCTTAGGGATTCAGATAACAAAATCATGTAATCATTTAGCTCAGTTTACAATCACAGGAAGTCTCCAATTTCTCCACAGGAATTAAGGGTTTTTTTTTTAAATATAATTGCCCACAGGGATGAGGTATAGATACACAAAATGGCAAGAATCCGTGGTGATCATTAGGAGAGGGAGCAAATTTGAGTTATAAAATGCCCTTGCAGATTATTTGATTTAGCATTTGGTCATTTAAAAAAAAAAAACAGTATTTTGACTGGTTATAAACACGCCCTGGCCATATCCTTCCAATTTAGCTATTACATGCGAATGATTCAGACAAGTTTAAAGCACTATTTTATAATGGGGTTGCAAGTTTTTACCTGTTACCTGCGGTATGTCTGTGGTGGAAAACTACAAATCCCGGCGAGCCTCTCGGCGGCCACGTGATCATGGGATGACGTCAGCGGTGCGGGGTCGCTCCATATTAGGGATGGGTCGCCCGTCACTGGGGTCGATCTCATGCCCTGCACCGTCCAGCATGGTAGCAACCAGGCAGCACCTTGGTGGGGCTGCACCCCACCCACCCACCCAACACTCGTCAACATCAGCCGGATTAATGGGAGAGGGACGGGGTGGGGAAGTCAAACAGACTTCAGCTGCATTTTAATGGGAAACATTGCACACGTTGCAACAGTTCAATGTACAGAGAAGGAACTGCAGATGCTGGTTTACATGGAAGATAGACACAGAATGCTGGAGTAACTCAGCGGGACAGGCAGCATCTCTGGAGGGACAGTGGGGTGGGAATGAGCGGAGGGGTTCAAGGCTGGAGCCGGCTAGTGGACAAACGCGTATCTGCAGTGTTTACAGATTACTGTAAAAATCTTTACAGCACAAACACACACGCACACGCGCGCCATTCGGCCCTACTGGTTTAGCCTCCCCTCGTCTGCTGCCCTCGCCGAAAGCAGCGAGTTACACGATAGTCAATGCAAGAGCGACAAGCTACATTTGCAACACTAATGAGAAACACGCGATTTTAAAAGGCAGACGGTGGAAGTTGGGCGAGAGTGTCGCGCAGATCCAAAGTGCATGCACCAATTCTAATGTTATCGATTGCCACCAAGTGGAAAGCGCTAATCCGGCAAAACATGATCTAACTGTTGGCTCTAGAGGAAGACAAATTCAAATCCAAGCCCGTGACGGTGGTCGATACCCATCAATTTAAACGATCAGAGTAGATCATACCCATCACAGACTGGTCTCACCGAGATAAACCTCAAACATCTTCTTTGTGCGAGCAAAAGGAAAGAAAAAAACATTTTAGTACGATTTTAAGTGTGCAATCATTTTTATTAATCACGAGGCAATACAATTTCGGATTGTTGCAAATTTCACAAAGTACAAACATATAAATTACTGATTTGAGTAGTAAAAGCATTACATAGGTGAAATTTGGCAAGAGCCGAGCTATTGAGTCACTCTTCGAGCATCTGCTGTGCAATCCGACAACGTTTAGGAAGGAAACGTACCGCGAATTGCATCTCGCATTTTAATAACTCTCAAAGCGGAGGGAAAACAAACATCGGTTAAAACTCGAGTTGCATTTATATCCACATCGCAACTTCGGTGATGTCCTATGAAGGAATCGGCGGCTCCTTTTCCAACGCTGCCCTCTCTCCGTCGACTCGGATAGAGGCCACAGCGATTCTGCGAACAGCTTTCACCCGCGACTTTAAACATCCAGCACAGAGCAACATCTTACATCAGTACTTATTCCTGGTTTGCGCCAGGCAATGCGTAAACGTTTCCCCTTTGAAAATAGATGTCTTTTTACAAAATAGCTTCTTTTTAAAAAAAAAACACTTCATTGTGAAGCACAGTACTTTTAAAGGCGACTCAGTCCTCAATCTATCAGTGTGCCGAGTCCGAATCGCTCGAGTCCAGACTATATCTCAGCTTTGAGTTGCTTAAAGTTGCCTTCTGGGCGCAGGAGTTCTGGGCGCTCCTCCGGAGACATTCGAGCGACTGCAGGAACGACTTCTTGGCTTTCTCCTCCTCCAGCGCCGAGACCCCTTCCTCCTCCACCTCTTGGATCTCATCGAAGGTGACCGGCTGCGTTTTGAACCTGGCCTCCCGGGGTCTCCTCTGCTTCAGCTTGGACTTTTGCAGCTGGCGCCGGAGCGACTGCGGGAACTCCTCCGTTATTCCGGCGTAGTTGGGCATCACCGCCTGGTAACTGGTGCAGATCCCCACCACCTCGCCCTGCTTGCCTGATGCCATCCGCTCTCAATCGCCGCGCTCTGCTCTGCCTTCGCCGGGCTCCGTCTCTCAGAGTTGCCGCAACTTTGACTCAATCTGCGTTGGGGAGACAATATATACAGGCACTCCGGCCCACGTGGGCGCAGACTCTGATGACACAGTTGCCTTTTAAAGCGATCCTGTCCTGCCCGCACACGTTTTATTTTGGTTGACGTACTTGAAATGATTTTATTAATGCCCGAGCCTTTTTGTTTGTGGACGCGATTTCCCGCTGACCCTGAAATGGATTGATTGTTAGCAAAGCGCGGCGTTGCAAAGACAGCTTTATATGTGGTGCGAAGCTTCGTTTAATACACAAAACGTTCTGCGAGGCAGTAACATGGGGAAAGAGGCTGAAATAATGCAAGATCAACTCCATATGGGTTAGAAGGAACTGCAGATGCTGGTTTAACCCGAAGATAGATCCAAAATGCTGGAGTAACTTCAGACTGGAGAAGGGTCTCGACCCGAAACCCGAAACGTCACATATTCCTTTTTTTCCAGAGATGCTGTCTGGCCCGCTGAGTTACTCCAGCATTTTGTATCTGTCAACTCCATATGAGTTTTGCTGAACAGTTTCCTAAAATACAGCCATATTCTATTTGCCAACAGACACAAGTTGACACCGTACTGACCATAACCAAAGTCGAAGCTGTCAGCCAAGTCGGATGAAGCCGTCGGCATCCCATAGTATAGGAGTACCTTACAGAATGCATTATGATGTTCATGTTGCGGCTTCCCGTGGTGTTACAGTGAGGGAGTTTCGCTGATGTGTTGAACCCGCTAGTGAGTGCAACACGAACGGTAACGGGAACTGCTTCACTGCAGGCCAACAATATTTATCCACACCATTGCTTATTGTAACCAGCAGATGTTCCGAAGCACTGTCCGAGCGAGCTTCTAATCTAAAGGGAGCTGAAATAATAATGACTATCGCAGGAGTCGGGGAAAAGGCAGAAGGATGGGGTTAGGAGGGAGAGAGATAGGTCAGCCGTGATTGAATGGCGCAGTAAACTTGATGGGCCGAATGGCCCAATTCTGCTCCTACCACTTATGAATATAAACAACTTCTGATGCGTGTGACGTCCCCTCTAAAATGCAAAGTATCGGCGCTCTAGTGTTTCGGGCGAGATTTTTCTGAACATTCTTTAGGTCAAACTCAAATATCAATTTTGAGTGTTCTCAGTCAATTCGCCAATGACCCAAGTAACAGTGAAATTTGGCCCTGTTAATTGGTAAACCTGCCTTGGAATTCGCTCCCATTGTCTGCTAATAACATCCGGATGTGCACATAGGGAATTTCCTCTGGGAATTCGATTACCTCTTTTATGAGCTGGACGCATATGTCTTGCCGTAACTTACATCAAACCTGGTGTTCATGTTGATTGAAGGAAATCCCTGTGCACACGGACAGTTCATTAGTTTTGTTCAAATCTCTCCAGCCCCACAAATGGCCAGATGTGAATGGAAGTTTACATTCCATTCGCGTCTGAGAAGGCCACCTCTGAGCAGATACAAGACACGTGGTCAAATGAAGAACAGGAGAGGAATAGCAGGTGTGAGATTACACCTCAGTAATATCACCCCAGTCAAGTGCCTGCTTCAAAGGTACACAAAATGGTGTACCTTCGATCTTCCAGCATCTGCAGTTCCTTCTTGAACACAAGTGCCTGCTTCAATTGTGTACGAAGAGTGGTGGGTGTATGGAACCAGCTCCCAGATGAGGTGGTTGAGGCAGGGACTATTGCGACATTTAAGAAACAATTAGACAGATAGTTGGGTTGGATAAGTGGAGAGGGATTTGGGCAAACGCAGGCAGGTGGGACTAGCGTAGATGAGACATATGAGCAAGCTGGTGTGGGCAAGTTGTGCCGAACAGGGCCTGTTTCCATGCTGCATGACTCTGCTTCCATTCATTTGGTTAATGCTCTTTAGTCTTTGCATATTTTGGGTCTGCATATCATACGATGGTATAGAGAAGCAGCCAAGAATATTACCTTTCTTAGTTAAGACAGCATGTTCTAACGTTACCATATAATCTGAAAATCGGCAATTTCTAACATTACCAATGTGATCTCACTGACTTCTTAATTCTGAAGTGATAATATTTACTTCTCAGCACCTTGCTCACCAGATCATTTTTCTTTCATGATCAAGAATTGGACACATACGATTCATTTATTTATAAATATTCTTTATGACACTTTATAAATATTCTTGTTTTGTTTTTTGTTTTTTATGCTGTTTCACACTTGCTTTTTATTTTTTTAAATCTGTTCAAAATAAAGAAGATTATTATTATTATTATTATTATTATTATTATTATTATTATTATATAATTGTTCTATTTAACACATCCATGTTAACCAGAAATTTGAGGAAACTGTTGCATTAACTTCTTTCCAAACATCATTACAGTTAAAGGTGTCACATGAAATTGAGTTTCAGGAAGGGTGATTAGTGGGATACTTTGAGAACCATGAGTCAATGTAACAGAGAGCCAGGATACAGAGAGGGAGGTTCATACCCACCCACAAACTAGCTGCACACCCATTCCACCTTGGAAGAGTTTGCAATGGGTCTCAAGAGTCATATCAGAATCCATGCAATCAGAGTGGAAGCAAGTCAGACACAATCCCAAGGGGAGAAGAAACATCTGTCTATGCCACCTGATATTCTACATTCTTCACTCCAGGCTCCTGTCTCCATTACAATCGAACGGCATTGAGAGAGCAGCAGTGTAAAGCACACTGAAAGGGAAGGTCACCAAATCAGAGAGCTGGATGAAAAAAACATGCACAATGGTCCATCTTTTAAAATAAGACATGCAATAACTAATCCATCCTCGCTATATTTCTGTACATGTAAAATGAATAGTTGTATTAATTCCACATCAGTTATTTGTTCAGGAAGCATGTGCTAGTATGAATTGTTATATCTCTGATTTATATTTCTTTGAATGACTATTCAAAAAAAAAATTGCCATTGTTGAAAGGAGTATGAAAAACATTAAACCTTTAAACTGGTACTAAACCAAGTTGCAGCTGATAGTAATCAGATGTTTTCCATGAATCAGCAGCACTTGCAACATACTAGATCAGATCCTGTTTTGGTCTCTCATTCAATAACATTTTTTTTTAAATCTACGTATATGAAAGGACATTTTATGGACAGCAGGATTATCAAGTCATCACCAACAATATACAGAACTTGCTTTAATAAGTAGAATCTGAACAGGGGTGTTTCCATTAATAAATAATTACAGATTCCAAGAAAGAAAGGTAAACGCTGGAATAAAAACAGCACCCTCAAAAAATCCCCAGGCTATCCAGGCATGGGCGTATTTCATTTTTATATTATTGCTGGCTATTGATATTAACAGAGGCATTCTTTTGAGGTACATCGTAATTTCTAATAAACTAGAAAGAGAATAGGTTTAGGATTGTGAATTGTCAGCCCACAGTCAGTTCATTGACAGTCATGCCCTGCATTTGTCAGCCTGGTAAGTCCATCTGCTCTCTCACAAAGCTATCACCTTACGAAAGAAAATCACCCTAATGACAGTAATAATGTCAGCATCTAAAATTAATCATCTTACAAGAAGACACCCAGGGGGGTTTTCTTAGTTACTGTCAACACTGACCTAATATCCATAAATAATTGAAGTATAAATCATTGAAACATTCAAAACTGATCCACAAAAGAGAATTGCAAATACAAATTATTTGCTTCCACTCAGGTGAAGGTGTAAAATAATCAGACAGTTTCAATGAATGATGATATTCTGAATTCAACCATTATTATTCTTCAGCTAAATACACTTATGGATAGAGTTATAAAATATTTGCAATATGATGGATTGTATTAAATATAAATAATCTTTAGCAGGACAAGAACAATCAGCATTTTAAATATGAACATATTCTATATATAAATTCTCCTGCATTGTAACACAGCTTTGCTCATAAATACCCAAACTTGAAAAATTAAGTTTTCAAATATTTTACACTGTCAAGTATTCCCCCCCACACCTACTTATGAAAAGAGCTCCATCTATTGCTCAAGAGAAATAATTCATAATTTTTAAGTGTATGGGTTTCTTACTTTAACCTCTCTACCCCCCGAACGTACAGCCCTCCACTCACTCTGCAACAACCCCGACAGGGTGATCAAACATGCCGACAAGGGAGGTGCCATGATAGTCTGGTGCGCTGATCTCTACTGCTCTGAGGCCAGGCGCCAACTTTCAGACATCCTTGGACCATGACCCCACAGACGAGTACCAGGACATTATCTCAAACACTATCACTGGCTTCATTACTTCCGGCTCCCAGCCCTCCCAAGCCTCCATCCTCATCATTCCCCAACCCCACACATCCCGATTTTACCATATCCCCAAAATCCACAAACCTGACTGTCCTGGCAGACCCATTGTTTCTGCTTGTTCCACCAAACTTATGTTCACATACCTCAACTTCATCCTATCCCCCCTGGTCAAATCCCTCCCTACCTATGTCCAAGACACCTCACACGCTCTTCATCTCCTCCATGACTTCTGTTTTTCAGGCCCCCATTCCCTCATCTTCGCCATGGATATCCAGTCACTCTAGACCTCCATCCCTCAGCAGGAGGGTCCTAAAGCCCTCAATTTCTTCCTCAGCCGCAGAACCAACTGATCCCTGTTTACCAATACTCTCCTCTGCCTAGCGGAGCTGGTCCTCACCCTTAACAACTTTTCCTTTAACTCCTCCCATTTCCTCCAAATCCAAGGCATAGCTATAGGCTCGCACATGGGCCCCAGCTATGCCTGCCTCTTTGTAGGGTACGTCGAACAATCCTTGTTCGAGGCATGCCGTGGCCCTATCCCGAACCCTACCTCCGCTACATTGATGACTGCATTGGCGCTACCTCCTGCACCCATGTAGAACTCACTGGCTTGCCACTCCCTTGCCACTCATGTGGCCCACTGGCGTTGAATCCCTTCCCTTATTTCGAGGGGCGTCTCCACCGCATCCAGCCCCCCCATGTCCAGCAGCGGAAGGACCCTAGACTGGGGTCCTCCCCCACCGAACCTTGGCGTTGGCTACACGGAGCTTCAGTGCGTCCCTCAGCACGTACTCCTGCAGTCTGCAGCGGGCCAGTCAGCAACATTCCCCGATGGACATCTCGCTCCGCTGGGTGGTCAACAACGCTCGGGCAGACCAAAAAGCGTCTTTCACTGAGTTAATGACATCCGTCACAGAAGTCTCTGTTCGCATTAACCAACCTGATCTCCCGGTGGCTCAGCACTTCAACTCCCCCTCCCATTCCGAATCCGACCTTTCTCTCCTGGGCCTCCTCCATGGCCAGAGTGAGGACCTCCGTAAATTGGAGGAGCAGCACCTCATATTTTGCTTGGGTAGTTTACACCCCATGAACATTGACCTCCAATTTCAGGTAGTCCTTGCTCTCTCCCTCCTTCCCCTCTCCTCCCGAGCTTTCCCACAGCCTACTGTCTCCGCCTCTTCCTTTCTTCTTCCCGCCCCCCCTCCCCCACCCTCACATCAGTCTGAAGAAGGGCCTCGACCCGAAACATCACCTATTCCTTCGCTCCATAGATGCTGCCTCACCCGCTGAGTTTCTCCAACATTTTTGTCTACCTTCTTCTAAGTGTATGGGTGCTCTGTTTCAATTTTCTGCCATGACTCAGTAAATCCCTGGTTTAACTCGGTTGCAAGCTTTTTCTCAGCTAATGACACATTTAAAATCCACGTGTTGCAGCAGAACATTGAGGGCTGTAGAGGATCAGCGACGGCGGTGGATGCTGAACAAAAGGCAGGTGAGGAGAACAGCGGCTCTTATGTTCTGCGTCCTCATCGTCGGCTGTTGGAGACCCCCCCCCCCGGGGGCACAATGGCTGAAGGCTACAGGCTGGGCGAAGAGAGGGATGACAATTCGCTGGCGATCCGGATGCAGGCAATGACTGCAATGGGCACTCATTGAAAATAGCGTCAAAACCAGGGCGAATCTTGCTAATGGACTCAGTGGGCTGTTTCTATGCATTCTGTACTTAATCAGGGATTGTACTTATGTATGACAAAAATCTAATGGGGCTGACCCACTGTACGAGCTAATTCAAGAGTTCTCCCGAGTTTCCCCTGATTCGAACTCGGAGAATTATGGTAATAGCCGCTCGTTGGTACTCGGAGCTCTCGTGGACATTTTTCAACATGTTGAAAAATCTTTGCGAGTCTTCACGAGCTTACCGTGTTTCCCGAGTACCTGCCGCTAAGAGACGTCCCGAGCTCTGACGTACCCGCCATGTACATTCTACGTGCTTACCATGAGTTTGATTTTATTTTAAACTCAGGAGATCTCTTGAATTACCTCGTACAGTGGGATAGGCCCCTTTACTGATCTGTATGCAAAACAAAATAATTTCACTGTACTATAGAACTAATAAAATAACTATTAGAAAGCAAAGCAGTGGAGGCGTTTATTTGATTAAAAACAAAATGCTGTGAATATTCAGCAGGTCAGGCAGCATCTGTGGAGAAATACAGGGTTTATGCTTTCTGTGCAGAAGGCTGTCAAGGAGAGAAATCAATGTTACTGGTACTATAGTTATAATTGGTTAGATATGTGGAATTCATTAAGGGCAGTCATATAATTTTACAGCACGGAAAAGGCCATTCGCCCCTCCACATTTATGCTGACCAACAAATATATCTTCTAACACTTGGCCTGATGCCTTCAATGCCACAATGATTCAAGTGCTCATCTAGTACCCTCTTGCTGGATAATGATGTGGGTTTTGAAGTGAGATGACTCTTGTCAAGCGCTGTCAAGAGGCAATATGCCTGTGGCGCCTTCACGCCCACGTTGGTTTTGCTTACAGCCTGTTAGCGCTGGCGACTCGCCAGCATCCTCACGAGAAGGTCCAGCCACAAGAGCTCAATAACAACTCCAAGGTCAGACCCACTAATTGGCCTTATCTGCACACGGGCCATGATTAGTGAGAATTAAGGTAAAAGAGGCTTCTGGAATAAACGAGACACAAGGCGTCTGGCTCAGCTAAGTGTCGCTTGTTCTTTACTTTCTGTCGTGGGATTTAGTAGATTCTACATGTCCAGTTGGATAACCTGGACTGATTCATCACTGTGAAAGAGATACATTCCCAGTGATTTAAAAAAAATCCAACATGAGAACTGAGGGCATAAGTTGGGGAGAAGACAACACAATAAACCACTTTAGATTGGAGATGGAGTGGTGGTTAAACAAAATGGCTTCATTTTCAAGGGAGAGGAAAGCTCATTAATGTCAGCTAGAATGGAATTTGGATACATTGAATAAAGCCTTACAGAGAGGGGGAAAAAAACCCAAGTAGGTGGAGATACTAGAAAATGACAGGAGAAAGCCTGGGGAGAGGTTTGGGTTCATGGGCTCTGTAGCTTTCAATCAGCTGAATTCTGGAAGAGGTTATAGGATAACAAATGTCCATCATTGTCACAAATGTAACACAAGCAAAATACACGTCCAGTTTATCAGCAACTGTGAGGTAAAACACGGGCAAATGCACAAATAGCAGTGTTTGATCATGCTGACAGCTTGCTGGAGAAGCAGGGCTCTGATAAGTAATCATGTCGATCAGAAAATTAAACATCATTAATTTTCTTTCCATATTTAGGGACTACATCCAAAATATTTTGTACCAGTGAATATTTTCTAAATATTTCAATCATAAATCCAAAAGCTGGAGTTTTATATTCCATGCTTTGAACAGTTTATTTTGTTGGGGATAATTGTTTTATTGGGAAAACCTGTCACGTATTTTGAGGTTTGCTATTTCTCCAGCTACACCACCAAGAATAAATAAACACACTTGGAAAACACGATAGGTTAAAAATGTTCTGGATCATTCTGCTGCCAAACCAGTTAATTCCAAGCGTCATAGCAGAAGGCAGGATTTGCTGCAATGAAGAAGACCTTGATATTTGGAGTTCTCATAATGCTTTTAATTAAAATAACTGATACAAGGACATGTTTGCGAATGCCAACGATGAAGTCATTATTAATAAGCTGAGACTTGAGCAACATGTGCATGCCTGACTCACGTTGCTATTGCCCAGTAACATTTTTAAGTGCATATCGGAGCAGCAAGTGATTTCATATATTGCATGATCGCAATTTGGTGACGTTTGCCAGCTGTTAGAAAATGTTTAATGTAGAATTTTAGCACAGCCAAAGTTCACCAGACTGACCGCTGGAATGGTGGGCTTGTTGTATGAGAACAGGTCAAGTTCTTAGAATAAAGGAGAGAAAAAACTTTTTCACCCAGAGAGTTGTGAATTTATGGAATTCCCTGCCACAGAGGGCAGTGGAGGCCAAATCACTGGATGGATTTAAGATAGAGCTCTAGGGGCCAGTGGAGTCAAGGGATATGGGGAGAAGGCAGGCACGGGTTATTGATATGGGACAATCAGCCATGATCACAATGAATGGCGGTGCTGGCTCGAAGGGCCGAATGGCCTCCTCCTGCACTTATTTTCTCTGTTCCTACGTTTCTAAGTAGACTAGGCTGGTAGGGTCATAGAGTCACAGTCTTACAGCATGGAAACAGGCCCTTCAGTCCAACATGCCCACAACAGCCAACATGTCTTATCTACGCTAGTCCCACCTGCCTGTGTTTTGCCCATATCCCTCTAAACCTGTCCTATCCATGTACCTGTCTAAATGTTTCTTAAACATTGTGACAGTCCCTGACTCAACGACCTACTCCAGCAGCTTGTTCCATACACCTACCACCCTTTATGTGAAAAAGTTACCCCTCAGATTCCTATTAAATCATTCCCCCCTCACCTTAAACCTATGTCCTCTGGTTCTCGATTCCACGACTCTGGGCAAGAGGCTACATCTACCCCGATCTATTCCTCTCATGACTTTGTACACTGTATACCCGATTGAATGAGAAGCAATCTCATTGAAAAGTACAACATTCTTTGGTAGATTTAGTAGGGCAATTTCAGTGATGATATTTCTCTTGGTTTGAGTATCTAAATCCAGGAACCACAGTCTTAATATGTGGGATCAACCATGTCGGATGGATATGGGAAGACATTTCTGCGGGCAGCGGATAGTGAATATTTGGGATTCTCTCTCTACCCAAGGCTATATATATATGCCTGGCTGAGGTATATATTCTAGAATATTTTAGATATTGTGGAATAGTGCAGGGAAAGAGGTCAAAGATCAGCAATGGTCTTAAGGGCCTGTCCCACGTACGCGACCTTGGCTCGCAAATTACGCGACCTCGTGGTCGCTTGAGGCGTACGGGCACTGTATGGCCGCGCGTGGCCGGTCCCACTTAGAAGCGCGGAGGGGTATGGAGTTTTGCGGGGCTGGTCCCGACATCACGCGGGGCTCCGAAATTCTAGCAGTGACCAAAATCTTTGCGCGCCAATGGCCTGTCGGCCCGCGTACGCACGCAGGCGCATTGCGGTTGTACGCAGCGTCTTGACGTCGTACGCAGTGTCTTGATGGCGTACGCAGTGTCTCGACGGCGTACGCAGCGTCTTGGCGGCGTATGCCTAGCGCGTGGCGTTGCGTGATGACGTCACCGCCCCGAAGCCGTGTGGCGCCCAAATTCAGTTGGCACGCCTCCCGCCCAGCTGATTTGTAAGCGCGACCTCCACTTCTGGTTGGTCAGCCAAATGCACGCAATCGCATGCAAGATGGACAGGCCCTTTAATGAGTGGTAGAGAAGGTGTGAGGGACTAAATGCTTCTCTTTCATACGTCCAGGTAACTGCAGCTCCCAACATACTGGATGTTTTGGAAAGACTGAGCAATTGAAATGTTTATTATCAGAAACATTCTGCCAGGGCTCCCTCGTGTGCAGGACATCTGTCAATTCTTCGTCTACCCGGGTTAAGATGTGATTCCCCATTGGCTAAATTACAACAGGTTTATGCTTGAAACAGGAAATATCACCAGGAAACTATTTAAATATCGAAAGATACCCTTTGCTGCAAGACCGGGAAGACTGCTGCAGTGAACGTTATAATTCAGCTGCAGCAAGAACACTGCAGTAAGAATTTAAAGCCAGAATTTCAAAACGCTTGTGCTCCTGTTTGTAACGTGGAGGCTAAACATTACTACCACCTTTGAAATAAAAATCAAAACCAACACAAAACTAATTACAATTAATTAATCTACGTATTGTTCACAGCACAATGAACACTTTCCTTCAGTGTTTAACTGAATTGACAATCTGAAGTAGATGAACCAATGGCAAATATAATTATTATCTAAGCATGGCTTTTGTTTCACTGCTGATACAAATTGTTAGGCTCACCATCCTTTCAAATCTTAAAATAAATATAATAAGTCCAAAGATTTATAGTTATTTTTTTTTTTTAAATAAAGAACATGATAAATAAGAGCAGGAATAAACAAGTTGATCCTTCGTGGCTGTTCAGCTGTTTATATCATGGCTAATCTTTTAACTCCATGCCATCGCTCTGCTCCAAACATGCATTTCTTTACTTGTTTAATATCTAAAATTGTATAAAGCCTGTTATGAACATACTTGATAACGGAGCCTGAACAGCCAAGTAGAGAAACAAATTCACTGCCTTCTGTGCAAAGAAACGTCTTAATCCCTGCCCTAATAGCCGACCCTTTATTTTGAAAATGTGATACTGGTGCCAGATCCCCAGCTACGGGAAATGTCAATTCCACACACATCCTGTCAAGTCCCTTAAGGACTTTGTTATGTTTCAATGAGACCATCTCCGCTTCCTTCAAAATCAAGAGGACAGGCCTAGTTTGCACCATCACTTAAGGAAACAAAACATCAGGAAAAATGCTGGAGGAGCTCAGCGGGTCAGACAGCATCGCTGGAGAAAAGGAATACCTAACGTTTCGGGTCGAGACCCTTCTTCATCCCAGGAATCTGCAAAGAGACTGGTAAAATCAGATAGATAAAGGTAGCTGAGATGAAGGGTTTATATACAATGTTTTAGAATGTGTTTCTAAGACCAACACATTCTGGAGCAAACTAGAGTGGTCTGTACTAGATTTTAAGTTCTGCGTTGAGATAGGATTTGATAATAAAGTTATTGTTTCCTTTTGTGAAAAAATCTAGAATTAGGGGTCACTTTTAACAAATAAGTGGTCACATGTTTCAGAAGGTTACTGAGAATGAGCAGGAGTGCAAAGTTGAAGTTAAAATCAAATAGGCCAAGATCTTATTTGATAGCAAAGTAGATTCAATACAATGAGTGGTCCAATGCTATTCCTAATTTATACATTTGTATGAATCATTCTGGTGAATCTTCATCGCACACACCCAGCACGTATACCCTTCTTAAGATAGGGATATCTTATATATCTAGGGAATAAACAACATTCCAAATGTGGTCTCACAAATATTCAACATAAAATGGCTTGTTGCTATTCTACATAAAATGTTGGCCTATAGAGCAAGATTTTATATTATACACCTTTAGATGTTAAATAAATATTATATATTTAACACCTAAAGTATCTTGAAAGTTGGCTACAGTGGGAGCATTAGAAAAGGCAGTAGCTATACTGTAAAAATATCAGAACTGCAACTAAAAGGTCCAATTTTACATTTACAGATGTTAACTCTCAGCCAAGTGTAAGAATTAACTTGTCGCATTTTACTGATCTGGGAAGATGATTCTCATGAAGCTCGTTCATTCTGCTAATCTGCCTTTCACCATTAAAAGCTGAACAGCTGCTATAGGAGAAAATAGAGCGTCGAGCTTGCAAACGAATGAAATGGTAACATTTAAATGCAGTTAATTAAATAATAGAACAATCCATCTCGTGAAAATGTCATTTCCTAAAAATGATCACGTGTAAACTGATATAAAATTCAAACATTGGCTTTGGTTTTCAACCCTAATTAAATCCTGGAAAAGTGGACATTTATTGGTATATTTATTTATTAATTAGATTCTTGTATGCTCCTTAACTTTCGTTCAAGGGCTAACTTTTGGCCTCCATTAAAGTAAATACTTTTTTCTGATTTTTTTCATTCATTTGGTGTCACGTTTAACATTGACCAGTGAAGCTGTAATATTAATGGTATACTGCATTGGTACACATGGATTTTGTACAGAGTAATGGTCTATTTTCTAGTATATTGCTGCCTTTTCCTCCCCCTCACCCCCAAAATACTCAGTTAAAATACTGTACACTTATTTTAGCACACAGTTAAAGTACTTAATAAATATCTAATTATTTTTCCTTTTAATTCAATTTGCTTTAGCCTCTGATCAAATTTTATCATTTCGCCGAATCTAGAAAGCAGATATCTCTGCACACCCTCAACTCTCAATGAGCAGCAGGTCACAATCGTACAATTTGTGGCAATTTACTCAGTCAACCTTTCAAAATCTTTCCGGGAGACAGAACACCCATGCTGATGCCAATACCCGAGTGTAGATGGTACACATACAACGTCAGCCTCTAAAATTAAGTTTTAAATTGTTGGGGATGATCCAGCCAACTATTAATGACTATGGTGAACAACTGGAGCTAGTTACACGTAACATTTCCTAATATATTTATTACATTGCAGTTATCAATCTGCTTGGCTTTTAACGTATGATTTCACAGATCTTAGGGGACAAAAAAACCCTGTTAAGTAATTGTCTGAATTTGCAGAGTTACCAGTTAATATTAATTAAGGTCCTGATCTCAGTGCCATCCAGGTGGCGTTTGCACATTCTTTGTGACTGACAATATCTTCTGGGCATTCCACTTCACAAAGATCTGCTGGTTGGTTTATTGGCTGTAAATTACACCATGGTGTAGGTAAAGGACAAAAAACAATCAAAAGGGAGATAATGGGCATGTATGGGAGATTAAATTGCAGGGGAAATGGGACTAATGAGGTTACCCTTCTCAGAGCAGATGTGGACCCAATGGTCTACATGCCTCCATCATAATAACTAGACAGTAATGCCCCTGTCCCACTTAGGAAACCTGAACGGAAACCTCTGGAGACTTTGCGCCCCACCCAAGGTTTCCGTGTGGTTCCCGGAGGTTGCAGGTGATTGCCGGAGGTTGCAGGTAGTGGAAGCAGTTAGGGAGACCGACAAAAACCTCCGGGAACCGCATGGAAACCTTGGGTGGGGCGCAAAGTCTCCAGAGGTTTCCGTTCAGGTTTCCTAAGTGGGACAGGGACATAACATACTTAAAATTAAAATATATCAGAATGAAAACCAAATTATCTGTATTCAGGTTGATAGTGTACAATATATAAACAATATGAAAATAAATGAGGATCTTGAGAGAACAGATCCTTTGTAAGTATCTTGAAGAAAAAAAAGGAAATTAAAGCAGAGATTTAGAATTTTGTTATTATCATCAGACGTTGGCGTTTAAAAATCAAACAAAAACATAACCGGTTATTGATAATCACAAGGTTATTTTAGATCAGAATCTTACTTTGTAAATTGTACTTAATTCAATGTGGTGTTGGATTTGGCAATTGCATTGCACCATGGTGCAAAACTGATGCGGGGTGCTGGCAGTAATACTGCACTCTCCTGAATGAAACTTTAACAAAGATACTTTGGAACAAAGAGCTGTAGGTTTTTTCTTGATACCTTGTGCATCATTTTTCACTCCTTCAACACCCCAGAATTCGAGTGACTGGACAGTTGTTATTACTGGGGCTTTGGCAACATGTTATGCACCAATTCAATGTCTTTGAAGCATCCAGGTGGTGTGACAGGTGCTTTGTAAGCTTCATCTTTTATTAAATTTACAAGAAGCTTCAAGCTTGGAAAAGAACGTGCCAAATAATCTGTTGCCAAATTGTGAGGAATTGTTGATAATGATGTGTCTCTCCACTGAATCAGTGTTTTCAATGCTCCTGCTGAGATCTTGAATCTGCCAAAATAGGTACTTTGCCTTTTCCTGTTGCAAATGCATCACATTACTATAATTTCACTAATCCATCAAATACAAAATTTTCTATAAAAGGGGTGGAATCACCACATTATATCATAAAAATGCATCTTAATTTGATGGTATTTAAAGCCTAGTTTTATGCATAGCTTTACAGAGGAAGAAAACGATTCTAGTCTGTTTCCAAGGCAAATGTTATTCTTCAACAGTCTTCAAATGGGAACATTTACCGACATCTATTTCCACTGTAGATCACTGCATCTTAAAAGATGTTCACAACATAACAATACTTTCATTTTGAAACTGTCCATAATGATAGGGTTTGAAAATAACTAGCTCTGACCGTCCGAACTTCTATTCCTCTTTATTCTTCGAGAGCTCTGCTCCTTTCCACAGTGCCATGGATGAGGCTATTAATTCAGTTCATAACCAATTACAAATCTTAACCCAATCTGAACACCAGATTGTTCAGGAAGATGACCTTGAGAATAATAGATGGATAAAATCAACATACTGAATCAAAAATAACATGTGACAGATGTAAGTGATAACACCAGTATAAGAAACTGCATTTCAAGGTGAGATTATTCGATGGGAAGAAATTGTAGCCGCTACCACAACTAGACCCTTGGTCCTTGAAACACTAAGAACCAATTGGAAATGTTAATGGGTGACTCTGTAGTTATTCTGGGAGCAGAAGAGATTGAATGACGTACCTCACCTCTAATGATCGGATGTTCTATCAGCCCATCCACGAAGTATTGAATGATGGGTTTATGCACGGGATAAAGAGAATTGCTTCGAAATTCTGTACGTGCAAGGAACTGCAGATGCTAGTTTACAAATAAAGACAAAACGCTGGAGTAACTCTGGAGGTCAGGCAGCATCTCTGGAGGACATGAGTAGGCAAGATGGACCCCAGTCCAAATCTGGTCAGGATGGATCCCAATCCAAATTGTTGCTATTCATGTCCTCCACAGATGCTGCAAGATATGCTGAGTTACTCCAGAACTTTGTGTCTTGATTAGAAATTCGAGATGATTCAAAAGGCTATGCCAGATAGTGTTGCAATGGAATGCTTTGACCATTTTGGGTGTGGGGCACTGCTACTGATTTCAGCAATGATTGAGTGAGGATTGCATTTTCCCCGTTGTGGGAGATGTGCCATCTGGGACATTGATGGTTCCGGTTAGTAGGAATGCAGCTATGGGGGAAGAAAGGCCGGTGGCCACACAATTAGGGATCATGTTGGAGGGAAGGTGGATAATGGGAAAGGAAGGTAATACCTGACAGAATCATGGCCCCAGGGCAGGATGGAGGCAAATGACCACGGATAGAGAACAGAAGCAAGAGGGAACAAGGTGTTGATCCGTGCGGCATGTGAGGGAAGAGGCCCAAAGGTTCCTTGTTATAACCATTCTGCATTCAATAACTCTGATTCCCAAAACTTCAACAGTACAAGAAAAACAGGGCTGTATACTCAATATTCCAGCAATGAAACGTGGTGGTTAGTGTCATTGATATGGATGCAGAACAAGTGAATCATTTTCCAATGCTAATCATTATAGAAATCCAAAGCATCAGTTGGATTAAAATTGGATAGTTATATGGATGGGAAGGAAATGGAGGGTTATGGTCTGAGCGCAGGTATATGGGACTAGGGGAGATTATGTGTTCGGCACGGACTAGAAGGGTCGAGATGGCCTGTTTCCGTGCTGTAATTGTTATATGGTTATATGGTTATCAAAGTTAAACGTGAACACTCAATTTTATCAACAATGTCTATTAAGTCGCAATATTGAAAAAAAACCATCTATTGCCAAATATGGGAGTTTTGTAGCCATGGGAAGGAACTGCAGATGCTGGTTTACATCGAAGGTCTGAAGAAAGGTCGAACCGAAACATCACAGAGAGAGTACAGAGAAGATTTACTAGAATGTTGCCTGGGTTTCAACAACTAAGTTACAGAGATAGGTTGAATAAGTTAGGTCTTTATTCTCTGGAGCGCAGAAGGTTAAGGGGGGACTTGATAGAGGTCTTTAAAATGATGAGAGGGATAGACAGAGTTGATGTGGACAAGCTTTTCCCTTTGAGAATAGGGAAGATTCAAACAAGAGGACATGACTTCAGAATTAAGGGACAGAAGTTTAGGGGTAACATGAGGGGGAACTTCTTTACTCAGAGAGTGGTAGCGGTGTGGAATGAGCTTCCAGTGGAAGTGGTGGAGGCAGGTTCATTGGTATCATTTAAAAATAAATTGGATAGGCATAGGGATGAGAAGGGAATGGAGGGTTATGGTATGAGTGCAGGCAGGTGGGACTAAGGGAAAAAAGTTGATCGGCACGGACTTGTAGGGCCGAGATGGCCTGTTTCCGTGCTGTAATTGTTATATGGTTATATGGTTATCACCCATTCCTTCTATCCAGAGATGCTGCCTGTCCCGCTGAGTTACTCCAGCATTTTGTGACTATCTTCAGCTATGTAGCTATGCTTTGTTTAGATTGGCAAATAGCATAGAAACAAATAACATTGTTTGAAATAATGGTCTTGCAACGATGAACATTTCTCTGGAATACTGATGAATAAATGTGTAGGAAGGAACTGCAGATGCTGGTTTACACCGAAGATATTCTTCCTTCTTCCGACTGAGAGACAGGGGAGAGGGAGACATAGAGATAAGGAAGGGCAAGTTGTGAAAACGAGACATCAAAGGGGATGGGAATCCAGGAAAATGTAGAATAGATCATTGTTAGCTCGGTGACAACGAAGTATACAGAGATTAAATATTATCGGGGGACAGTCAGTCTGGTCAGAGAACTAGGAAGGGGGAGGGTTGGAGAGAGAGGAAAAGCAAGTTACTTGAAGTTAGAGGTCAATATTCATGCCGCTGTGGTGCAAACTGCCCAAGCGAAATATGAGGCGCTTTTCTTCCAATTTGAGCTGGGCCTCAATCTGACAGTGGAGCAGGCCCAGGACAGAAAGGTCAGTATGGGAATGGGAGGGGGAGTTAAAATGTTTAGCAACTGGGAGATCAGGTAGGTTTAGGCAGACTGAGGAAAGGTGTTCAGCGAAATGATCGCTGAGCCTGCGCTTGGTCACGCCGATATACAGAAGTCCACACCTGGAACAGTGGATACAGTAGCTGAGGTTGGAGGAGGTGCAAGTGAACCACTGCCTCACCTGAACAGATGTCGGGGTCCTTGGAAGGACTCGAGGGGGTGAGGTTTAGGGACAGGTGCTGCACCTCCTGCGGTTGAAAGGAAAGTACCTTGGGAGGGGGTGGTTTAGGTGGGAAGGGACGAGTTAACCAGGGAGTTGTGGAGGGAACGGTCTCTGCAGAAAGCGGAAAGCGATGGAGATGGGAAGATGTGGCTGTGGTGGGATCCCATTGGAGGTGGCAAAAATGTTGGAGGATTATGTGCTGCATGCAACAGCTGATGGGGTGAAAGGTGAGGACTAGGGGGACTCTAGTTACAACTGGGGGGAGGAGGAGCAAGAGCAGAGCTGCTGGATATCACGGAGACCGCTGTGAGGTCCTCATCGATGATGGAAGAGGGGAACCCCTGTTCGCTAAGGTATGAGGACATCTCAGGATATCTGGTATGGAATACCTCATCTTGGGCGTAGACGGAGGAATTGGGAGAAGGGGTTAGCGTCTTTGCAGGAGGCAGGGTGGGAGGAATTGTCTAGATAGCTGTGGGAGTCAATGGGTTTGTAATAGATGTCAGTCGATAGTCTATCTGCTGTGGTGGAGATGGTGAGATCAAGAAACGGTAGGGAGATGTCGGAGATGGTCCAGGTGAATTTGAGTGCAGGATGGCAATTAGTAGTGAAGTTAATGAAGTCTGAGTTCTGCATGGGTGCAGGAGGTAGTCCCGATGCAGTTGTTACTTTAGCGGAGATAGAGTTCGGGGATAGGGCCAGTGTACGCCTGGAACAGGTATTGTTTGGCGTACCCTACAAAGAGGCAGGCATAGCTGGGACCCATGGCTACACCTTGGATTTGGAAGAAGTGGGAGGACTTAAAGGAGATGTTGTTACGAGTAAGCAAAAGCACTGCCGGACAGAGGAGAGTGTTGGTAGTGGGAAATTAGCTGGTTCTGCAGTCGAGGAAGAAACGGAGGACTTTAAGACCTTCCTGATGGGGGATGGTATGGAGTGAGTGAACATCCATAGTAAAGACGAGGGAGTGGGGCCCTGGAAAACGGAAGTAATTGAAGAATAAATGATGAATAAATGTTCACTGCATCAAGCTGTAGTAAAAGGTCAGATCACAGTTTGGATTAGCATAATCCATTTATTTAGCATGTACATATTGCGCTGCTTGGTATCATTAATTCTATCTCATTTGAAGACTATGCTTTCATTATAATCTTTCCTGGACAATTAACTCAAGAGTTAAACACGTTTTCAAACTTATAGTGCATAATTTTTAAGAAACTATTTTTACAAATAATAATCAATGAACAGTTTGTTTTCTAACACCAAAATTATTCCTTTCTCACGCTTGGTCATTTATTATTTATTTATTTAAAAAAAATGTTTTAAAGCTAAGTTGGAGGGAGATATTAGTAAAGTACATGAATAATTGTACTGACTTTCAAACATCTAAGCCTTCAGTGTATATTGATTGGATCCAAGCACTCATTGACACAATTCTTTCTGTAACTTTCCAGATTAGTATGCAATCACATTTTGAATTTTTTTTTCTTCAAATAATTAAAAATGCGTTTACATAGTTTAGAAATAACTTCCAATTGGCTCCCAATTTAGTATTCAAACTACATTTTTCCAAAACTTGCAATAATGAAACTTTCTAGAATTCTTCTTTAATAAATAAGTTCAATATCTTAGAATTGTAAACATTAACAGACAACATCTCTTTCATTTATTTTCACACAGTTCTGCTGCAGATTTTCACACGTTATCTTGCCTCGGGATAAACTGTTCTAAATGTCAGATTTATTCGTGGATTTCTATCATGGTATTCTTTTGGCACTCGATGCTGAAAATAATGGTAAAATATATTCAAATATTAATAGTTGTTGTTAAGATCCTTTATTTTCTATATTCTTTTCTAATAACACCTCTATTTACTTTTGAATTACTATTCAGTCCTCCCAAGGAATTTTCTTCTCCTTTCTGATTTCACTTTCACCTTAATTCAAGTAATCCCCTTCAATGATTCCCTCATCCTCTGCCATTAACTTCTCCCTTCAAATAAATCCACTTGGGCTTACCCACTCTGTCATAACAACATTTCTATTACTACTTACAGGAGCTGCATGTACCTCATTCCCCATATCCCTCTCCATCTCAATGTTTTCTACATTTAGCACTTGGACAAAATATTCACCCTTATACTCTCTTCCCCTCCCAAGTTATTTATAATTGCCCATTGCACTCTCAAATGCCTACACTTTGGCTCTTGACTGAAAAACTACTATTTATATTCATTAACCTTTTCTATTAAACCTATACGTTCTCGATCTGCTCGTCATTCTCTCACCTTCCTCTCAAAGACTGCCTTCTTCCATTGTTTCAACTTGATCATACTCTACCTGTTTGCTTATGGAATTCTCTTCTCAGCCTTTAGCACCTCAAGGTTTCCTTTTTCCTAAAGCTTTGGGGTTGGTGTACACAATCCTCAGGTGAGCTAAAATGCCTTTATTCTAACCCTTACATTTTAATTGCGCATCACTTAACTGCTCCCTGACTTTCATCAGCTCTAGCCACCAAGAAAATCTCACATCTCTTCAATTATTTGCTTCTTCCAATTTTTAGGTAAATCTGTAGATCTTTGGATATTAAAGAATCAATTTGGATCAGGCAGGAAAGTGACACCAAATTGATTAAAAGACACAGAATGGAACCGCCCACCAAGTCCACACCAAGCATCGATCACCTGTTCACACTAGTTCTTTCCCATCCACTCCCTCAACACTCGTGACAATTTACAAAGGCCAATTAACCTACAAACCTACATGTCTTTGGGATGTGGTAGGAAACCAGAACACCTGGAAGAAACCCACATGGTCTCAGGGAGAACGTGCAAACTCCATGCAGACAGCACCTGGGGTCAGGATCAATCTAACTGAATGGCGTGGCAGGTACGAGGAATCAAACAGCCTATTCCTGCCATGTAGAAACAAACTGCTGATGCTAGTTTAAAATGAAGATAGACAAAAAGCTGAAGTAACTCAGCGGGTCAAACAACAACTCTAGAGAAAAGGAATAGGTGACGTTTCGGATCTCGACACCAAACATCACCTATTACTTATCTCCAGAGATGCTGTCCAACCTGCTGAGTTACTCTTGCTTTTTGTGTCTATCTTCAGCCTTTTCCTGCTTCTATTTCTTACATTCTTATTTTTCTCTCTCTCTAATTCTAGTCTGGTTTATTTAAAACTCTCTCTGCAGAACTGCACTCCCAACTTCCGAAATTTCCCCAAACCTCTGACTCTCACCCCTCCTTTATAACCCACAATACAACCTACTTTTTCAAAAACAGGTTTTTAGTCAACAGTTAGTTGTATCTTAAATGGCTTGAATCAAATGTTGTCTAATTGTGCTCTCTGAAGCATACTGGATTACTTTCCTGTGTTAATATTGTTGTATACATTTTGGCGGGTATGCAATTAAAAATTAATTGTGATTAGTATGACAATTTGGTATGTTTAATCTTAGTTTTAATCAGCGCAGTACATTACCCTGCAGACTGTGAATGCAGATTTTTAGAGCACCTTATCTGGTGGGGCCCCTAGAGCAAATGAGAGACACTTTGCATTTGCCCTCAGGATCTGTGAAGCACATTATCGAAAGATACAGCGTCACTGCACACTGCCATCGCTTGCTACACCACGCATGTGCAAAAAGCTGAATCTCAAATTTTATTGAAGGACTTTAAAGGTATTCTCAGTGTAATTTATGCATTTGATTGACACTAAAATACTAATCTGAAGAAAATGAATGCATTAATCACAATGGTTAACTGCAATTAATTGGCAGTCTGAATATAAAGGAAAGTTATTGGGGTTTTTTTCACTGTGAAGATGAATAATTGAGTTGGAGATTTAATATTACTTTATTTGTGCCTAGACTGCACAGGGTAGTTTGAATTGTTTACTTAATCGCATTCCCTTGAAAATGTTGCATTCCAGTCAGCCATTGAATAAGAACTAACAGCTATGAGAGAGCATATTGTTAGACTTTAAATATCCTTCAAAACAATGTGTAGGAAGGAACTGCAGATGCTGGTTCACACCGAAGATAGACACAAACTGCCCGAGTAACTCAGCGGGTCAGGTAGCATTTCTGGAGAAAAGGAATAGGTGACGTTTCGGGTCCAAAGAAGGGTCTCAACCCGAAAAGTCACATTTCTTTTCTCCAAAGATGCTGCCTGACAAACTGAGTTACTCCAGCATCTTGTGTCGTTCTTCAAAACAATAATATTAATCAAACATTTTAACATCATTTCAATGCATTTTAGTAAGGATTAAATGAATTGGGAGTAATTTTCTGTTAACTCTAATAATAAAAAAAATGTTTTATAAAGTCTTAGTAACACATACAAGATAATTACATTTTAAGTCAAACTAAAAATAATTATTTAGTTGTTGAAAAACAGAATGCGTTACCAGCTGTGGGTAAAGTTACAATGAAATTATTATGGGGAACAAAGAAATGTCAGGTACTTCGCATCTGTCTTTACTAAGGAAGACACAAACAATCTCCCAGAAGTACTGGAGGACAGAGGATCTAAGGGGGTAGAGGAACTAAAATAAATTTTCATTAGGCGAGAAATAGTATTGGGTAGGCTAATGGGACTGAATGATGATAAATCCCCTGGGCCTGATGGTCTGCATCTCAGGGTCCTCGGGGAGGTGGCTCTGGAAATAGTGGATGCATTGGTGATTGTTTTCCAATGTTCAATAGATTCAGGATCAGTTCCTGTGGATTGGAGGATAGCTAATGTTATCCCACTTTTCAAGAAAGGAGTGAGAGAGAAAACGGGGAATTACAGACCAGTTCGCCTGACCGGTGGTGGGAAAGATGCTGGAGTCAATTATTAAAGAGGTAATAATGGGGCATTTGGATAGCAGTAAAAGGATTAGTCCAAGTCAGCATGGATTTATGAAAGGAAAATCATGCTTGACTAATCTTCTGGAACTTTTTGAGGATGTGACAAGTAAAATGGATGAGGATGTGACAAGTAAACAAGGAGAGGGTTAGGTACTAAATATTCCTGTAATCATCCATGACATAGGCAAGGTACAAGGTACAAAAGTCTCAGCAAAGTAAGATGTTGTTTAAATATGAAAATGGGCTCACAACTGATATAGAGGACATGATGGAAAGATTTGCTGTATTTCAAATGTGGACAGACTGTAGAAGTTGGGTGGGAAGAGGGTGAAGTTCTTCATGAGGTTGCGAGGGTCTATGATTGATATATTTAAAACCATAAGGGTCTAAACAGAGCCAAACAGTTCCCACCTACAGAGGTGAGCACTGAAGATCACCTCCAAAAGAATCAAAGTGACAGGTGGAAACACTTTCTGCAGCAAGAAGTTAGAATGTGAAATGGACGGCCAGGGATGGGGCTGTGGAGGTATGTTCAATTGTGCATTCAAAAGGGAAGTGGATAAAAGTTGGATTACTCCTGCAGAATTGGAACACCCTTCATGGGCTAAACCAACCTCCTTCCATGCTAGTAATTGTACTTTGCAGGCAGTGCAACAAATCATGTTCTGAGGAGCAGGAGGAATTCTGGAGAAATGTCCTGACCCGAGAAGTCACCTATAGATGTTCTCCAGAGATGGTGCCTGAGCCGCTGAGTTACTCCAGCACTGTGTAAGCCAGTATCTACAGTTCCTTTCTTTCCTCATTTTCCTTCATCCAGTTTTTCTCTATACGAGTCGCACATGACCTGTCATTGACCTTTAAGGCTGATGACAATGTTAAGCTGGTGTATGGCAAAATGCGAATACAGGCACGATAAAGCTGAATCAGGAAGCTCATTCCTCCTCAGTCATGTTTGGCTTTACCATACATGAGATTGGCTATGTACAAAATAGATGTGCATAATATTTCCTATTTTTAGAAAAGTATCTATTCCTATAATTAAAATTTCATTTCATCTGTGCATCCTGAGATCATTAGGATGTACAATTTCTTCTTTCTTTATTTGTCTCTACTAACAACCATTTGCCCTTCTCTTCAGATAAAAGTGAAACTATGAAATATATTTGTCTTTGAGTGGAGGGAATTGATTTGAGTCAAGATAAAGAAAGAATATGTATTTAAGAAATATCCTGCACTGCAATATCTGCTGTTGGACTTAGAGGACCTCACCTGCCAATCCATCTGGGTCTTCCCTTCCATTACCAACAGACACCCATGGTTTAACGGGATACGAATTCTTTCGGCATAGGTATAATCACCTTTCTCTTCCTGGATGAAGCAATAGAAAGACGATGAAACAATTTAAGAATCTTGTAATTATTCCTGATATTTTCAAAGGACATTTGAGTGTGATAGGTCATCAGTTCGGGTTACCTCGAGACTTCATCATACCCTAGTCAAACAGTTCTTTATCTCAAATATCATTTTTTAATACGTGAAATACTCAAATGTGCAAAGAAATGACATAGAGAAAATATTTATTTTCCTGAGTCACTATAATTTTCCCCCTGGATTAACCACAGCAGTATTCAGGAAATTAATCTTCAATTTTTTATTTTTAGTCAGGAGGTCATGTTGCAGCATTATAAAACTTTGGTTAAATCCCATGTGGAGTATTGATTGCAGTTCTGGTTGTCCCATTACAGGACGTGGAGGCTATGGAGAGTGTGCAGATGATTACCAGGATGCTGCCTGGATTAGAGGGTATTAGCGACAAGGAGAGGTTGGACAAACTTGGATTGTTTTCTCTAGAGTGTCAGAGGTTAAGGGGGAGACTTGATAGAAGTATATACAATTATGAGAGGCATAGATAAGTCAGAATCTCTTTCCCAGGGTGGAATTGTAAAAGACTTGAGGGCATAGCTTTGTTAGATAGGTAAAATTTAAAATATTTTAAAGTAGATGTGTGGAGGACAATTTTATTTTTTTACACAGAGAGCATTTGATGCCTGGCATGTGCTGCAGGAATAGCGGGGGAAGCAGATATGATAGTGGATAGTGGCATTTAAGAGGCTTTTAAATAGGAACATGGATATGGAGGGGACGGGGGGGGACGGGACATAAATCACATGCAGTCAGAGCAGATTAACTTGGCAACATTATGTTTGGCACAGACATTGTGTGCTGATGGCCTGTTCCTGTGCTGTACTATTCTATTTTCTATGAAATTCTCGAGACATGGAGTCTAACAATGTTATTCTTTGAAAAGTTTTGGAGAATTCAGAACCAAGTAATATCGATGGTACGATCTGTCCATGAATCTACACCCACCCCCCGGCTCATAGTTAAATACCTATGAAATTTGTTACGGATCTACCCTGATTTCCTTCATGAAAAGGGCTTATTGTTTAATATTTTGGGCCATCTGTTCAATGTGAGATATTCTGGAAACATTGCAATGAAATGTATCATTACTAAACTTTTTTTTTTCCTACCATAATTTCATCGACCTGACAAGGAAATATGAAGAGTGCAGATCATAAGATGATTGATTGTCGATTAAAGCTTTGGTAGGACATTTTTGTAAGAAATAACATTAAATGTACAATCTTAACAGACATCCATGTATTTAAAATAAGTGCATCAACTCCAAACACATGTTGTTAATGATGGAAAAGATTCCGTTAAAAAATAACAACAGCTGTATGAACTGCAGATAATGAATTTCTGAACTTCAATTTCTTAATTTATTTTTATATAACTTACATTTTGACATCCTAATAAAACAAAATTGCATTTTAATACTTGTCATAATGTCCAGTTTATTGTTGCCACTTATTACAAAACCATCCTACATAGTAAAATCAATATTGGAGAATTAATCAAACAAAATACACTTTTGTAGCAAGCTTTAGCTCCAAGTTTCTCCTCTTCTGAGCCTTAAACATTCTGTTAATGTGACCCCTCAGCTAGGGAAAACATTCTGTCCGCATCCAATCTGTGAAGTCGTTTAAACTAGAGATAATGCAATTATATTCAATTGTATAGAGAATACAATTGTACAGAATACAATCTTGGTCTATGAAACATGTCCTCTTACAGCAAGCTCACCATCAATACAGTGAACCTTTACTGACTCCTTCTTAGGCAAGAGCATCCGTTCCATGGCAAGGAGATCAAAACTCCAGAATACTCCACGTGCGATCTCAGTAAGTCCTTATACAAATGCAGCAAGACTTCCATACTCCTGCACAAATCCTTGCACAATCAATGCAAACATTATTTGCCTTCTTAATTGTTCGTTTCGCCTGCATGTTGGCGCTTAGTGATACACACAGGTGCCTTCGATCAACACTACCCAATGCCATTTAAAACAAAACTGTCTTTCTAAAGAAAACTAAAATGAATGACTTTAGATTTCTCCACATTATATTTCTTATTCTTACCCACTCACTCACGATGTCTATATCCTTTGAAACCTCTTTGCATTTTCACTTTGCTCTCTCTAATCTCATCTAGTTGCATATCAGCACCACACTGGGTAATATGGTGTTTAGTTTGCCCAGATAAATTATTGATATTGTGAAGAGGGAGGCCCGTATTGATTAATGATACTAGATCAATGCCTGTAAACCTATGAAAGCCATGTATTCTCACTTTTTGCTTTCTGCTGCCAACCAATTCTCAAACCATGTTAGCATATCAACCTCAGTTCTGCATGTTCTAACCTTGCTGACTCTCCTCCAACCTGGGATCATATTGGAAGCCTACCAAAAATCCAAATGCACCACATCCATTGGTTTCTCCCTTATTTTGTTAGTATAAGCTTGTTACGGTATGAAAGTTGGGCAGAGTACTGCTGGCTGTAGGTCTGTACAATACTGGAGTACTGTATTGCTGGGCAAAGGTATGTCACTACATAACATTAAGGTATAATTCTGCTGGGTATGTCTATCACTGTATTACATTGGGTACAATACTAGTGGATTCCTACATCACTGTATAGCATCAGAGGGTGAAGCTAATGAACAGAGATCCTGTGAGGTGGGAAGTTACATTGGAGATATAGTAGTGTAACACCAAGAACTGCAGCATTTGTTTCTTAAAACATGACTAGAAATATGCCACCTGGTTAAATTGAATATTTTTCGTATGACTGGTCCCTGAAAATGATTTGAGGGCCTGTCCCACTGCGGCGACCTAATTCGCGAGTTTAGAAGAGTTTGCCCTCGACTCATACTCGCAGCATGATCGACACGAGGTCCTAGGAGGTCTTTGTAACTCTCCTTCATGCTCGAGAGTAGTCCCCGCGTATTCGAGGCCTCAGTTAGGTCGTGGCGTTTTTTTCTGCAAGGTGAAAAATGCCTGCGAGTAAAAAAAGGTTGTCATGGAAAAAATCTATGTTTTTTTACTCGTAGGTTTAGTCGAGGTAGGTGGTAGTAGGTCGTAATGCTATCGTAGGTAGTCAAAGGCAATCGAAGATAATCGAAGGTAGTCAAAGGTAAAGCTCGTTGAGAAAAAAAAGCTAAAGGGCCAGTCCCACTTGGGAGACCTAATTCGTGAGTCCAGAAGATTGCCTTCGAACTTCAAGCTCGAGGGCACTCGCCTGGCACGCCTCGAGCTGGATCGACCGGCCGCGTTGAAACCGCGAGCTTGATCGACAGAACCGCGAGCTGCATCTACCGACCGCACAAACACATCGCGAAGGTGGGGGCCAGGGACAGCGGAGGAGCACTGTCTGCGCGATGAAGAGGAAGGTAAATGGCTGCCACAGAGTACTGTAAGTCCTTTAGAGAGCACAGGGGGGGGGGGGGGGGAGAGAGGGAGAGAGACGGAAGGGAGAGAGAAGGGAGAGAGAGAGGGGAGGAGAAGGGGTGGAGAAGGGGTGGAGAGGGGGAGAGAGGGGGAGAGAGGGGAGAGAGAGGGAGAGGGAGGGGGAGGAGAAGGCGAGATAGAGGGGGGAAGGGGAGAGAAACAACCAATCCACTGTCATATGAGAGTAAGAAAAGATACAGCTACATACCTTACATTCAGCCATTAAACAACATTAAGATTTTGCAGTTACAAACACACTTATTCCTGAACAAATAACTGAGAGACAAGTGAATCTCTGTAATTTAACCTTGCATCAAAAATAATGAGCCTGATTACAGCCAGCCTGACATTTTGTATTGTGATCTGCAATGTGACTATTGCCTCTCCTTTCACCCTCAGAAAAACGCTGCCACGAGGTGCACCCGAAAGTCAACGGAGGTCAAACTTTCAGCAAGCTTCAAATGTCACGGCTCACAACCATAACTAACTTTGGATTACACGGGAGAGAGGAGTCAATTCATTACAAGGGTATGCTTCATCAGCGATTTGTCTGAAAAATGTTTGCAGTTCCCTTGACCGCCCCTTCAATTTAGGAAATCTTATACAATAGCCAGTCTTGCAAACTTCCCATTTCCTTTCCAATGGAGGAATTCTGCATGGACCTTTTATTTGAACCCAGCTCGTAGTTACTTAAATCATGTAATTTATAAGACAACTTCAATTAACAATGATGGATATTATGTTCCTTGTAAAACCACAATGTTATGAATATAAATTTTAAGGACCCCTAACTTCTGATCATTCCTTACGTCTATAATTATGTGTTGCAAAACTAAACAGACACTACGCTGCAATTCTTAAAATCTTAGGCATTATTAGGTGTAATTGATTTAACCGCAGGATGCGACAAATTCTTGTATTTTTTTTAATTCTTGAGCCTTTTCAGAGATATCTGTACATACATTTTAAACTGGCATTTAAGCAGTTGCTATGGGAACCATCAGAACCATGTTAGATTTTCCCTGTATTGTCAGAGCCACCCACACAATGTCTAGTAGAGCCAATACTACCACAATTATTTAAACCAAACAACATGTTTATTTATTGTTTTAAAAGCACCTTTGTCATGAATGTAGAAGTTTGAAGCTTTGATCTATTAAGATTTTCAAAATGGGCTGCAAATATAGATTATGTGAATCAATTCAATTTTTGATAAATGCACCTTGAGATCAATCCAAAAGATAACTAATAAATGCAAGGACAACAGCTCACGCAGCAAACCTGTTTTTAGTGCATTTTCAATTGTTAATTAACAAAAATCAATTTCAAAAGAAATGCCAAAAAGATGGCTCTGTGGAGAGGATGAGTTTCTGATAAACAGGCCATCCAGTGACAGCATACTTTGGAGATTCTAGCATTAAAGCTTTAAGAGTTATGATGTGGAATATCAAAATGAGATTGATTGCAAAGCACTCCCAAACTTTGGAATTTTAATAAAGAATTGATAAATGAGAGAACAATAACAGGAGAAAGAAAGAGAAGGAAAAGCATGGAAAGCCAAATGTGATATTTTATTTTAATGGTTCCCAAAAATAGAACTAGTGTCATGAGAAATTTATTGGCCCTCTTAATGGGGCACCCTTTCTAATCACATCAAAATAATAAAATCTTGGAAATTAGGGATTGTCAGCAAACAAAGCTCAGATAATCTCTCAATGTTTGATGTCCTGTAATCAACCTCAAAGTATTGAGTCAACCAGTTATTATCAAAGACATTTGTAGCTTTCCCATATGACCCAGGTATCTCTTTATGAATTCTAACTATCGATTACGATGACCTTTTGAAAGTCCATAGCAGCTAGTAATCACTTTTTGTGTAAAGTATTTTGTGAGTTAAATCCTGAATTTCCCTTATAATTAAACATAATCAGTGTAATGATGGTGACATTTTCAGTGTTCACTCTGGTTGCATCTTGACACTGCGATTCAAGGAATAGCAATGAGGATATCCAGAAATCAGCCTCAGTACATCAGCCCTCTGCATAGGCGTCAATGCTCTCAAGTTTCCTTCAATAGAATGACGGAAGTCAGGTGAACTGAAAGGATCACTTTGTTGACTGTTCAGCTCGCATAATGACCAGAGAGATTTCATTTGTATTTAACCTCAGAGAAAGGAATTCAAAACCACAGAGTTCAGTCCATTTTTGTGGGCAGCTTTGCTTTCGGAAATCAGTGGTGAATACCATTATTTCTCGCAATATACCGCAAAATCCGAACAAGATTTCTTCATCTAATTCATGATGCAATTTGAATTAGTGCACACAAAAATGTCTTTTATTCTACTTTGTATCATTTACTTCTCGAAAGCACCCCCTCCCGTTTGGCCCATTTTTAATCTGAAGCAGTGACTTTTATTGGATTTGTATGATATCCAATTCAAATATCTAATAGGTTCTGCTGTTCAATCCTAGACTCGTAGAGGTACACAGTAGTACAGCATGGAAACAGGTCCCTCAGCCCAACTCATCCCTTATCTTTTTCTATCAATGACCTGTCAAATGTTTTTTGAACTTTGTAAATATACCCATCACTACTACTTACTCTGTCAGCTCATTTCACGTACCTGCCTCCCTGTGAGTGTAAAAAAACTTGCCACTCAAGTCTCCTTTAAATCTTTCCCCTCTCACCTTAAACCCATATCTTCTATTTTTTGACTCTCCTACCTTGGGGAAAAGGATTGACCTTTAAGTCTCCTTTAAATCTTTCCCCCAATGCCCTTCATGATTTTATAAACCTCTATGTGATCACCACACCACATTCTTCACTCCAGGGTGAACAATTCCAGACTAACAAATCCTTATAAATCAAGCTCTTCAGTCCTGGTAGTATTGTTGTGAATCATTTCTGCATCCTCTCAATGGCATGACAACCAGAAGTATACACAATATTCCAAGCCCACTCTCACCAAAGTTCTTTGCAGCTGAAATATGACATCCCAACTCTTGTACTCATTGTCTCATCTGATAAAGGCAAGCATGGCATTTGTCTTCTTTACTATCTTGTCTACCTGTGTTGCCACTTTTAGGGATTTATGTACTTTAACTACTAGGCCTCTTTGTCCTACAACCGTCCACCGGGCCTTGTCATTTATTGTAGAGAGTCCTACTCGGGTTTAACGTATCAAAATGAATCACTTTGCACTTGTTTGAGTTAAATTTAATACGCCATTCTTTTGCCCAGGTTCCCAATTGATCCATGGATAACCTTCATCACTCTCATACATTGATCTACCCTGTCCTCCTGTTCCTAGCCTGACTGTTCACCAGACTGATTCCTGGGATGTCAGGACCCATATGAAGAAAGACTGGATAGACTCGACTTGTACTCGCTAGAATTTAGAAGATTGAGGGGGGATCTTACAAAATTCTTAAGGGATTGGACAGGCTAGATGCAGGAAGATTGTTCACGATGTTGGGGAAGTCCAGAACATGGGGTCACAGTTTAAGGATAAGGGGGAAGTCTTTTAGGACCGAGATGAGAAAAACATTTTTCACACAGAGAGTGGTGCATCTGTGGAATTTTCTGCCACAGAAGGTAGTTGAGGCCAGTTCATTGGCTATATTTAAGAGGGAGTTAGATGTGGCCCTTGTAGCTAAAGGTATCAGGGGGTATGGAGAGAAGGTAGGTACAGGATACTGAGTTGGATGATCAGCCATGATCATATTGAATGGCGGTGCAGGCTCGAAGGGCCGAATGGCCTACTCCTGCACCTATTTTCTATGTTTACCACATGAGACCGGGAGTAATCCAGAGATTACAACCCTTGAGGTACTGTTTTAATAAAGCAGGAATATGCTATATTCATAAAGCATAAACACACGTATACGTGTACACATATATATGAATGGTCTCGACCCGAAATGTAACCCATTCCTTCTCTCCACACATGCTGCGTGTCCCGCTCAGTTACTCCAGCATTTTTTGTTTATCTTCGGTTTAAACCAGCATCTGCAGTTCCTTCCTACACATATATGTACATCCCTGCACCTGGGAGGCACAGAGCTAGTTGTTGTGCCAAAGACCTGCCTACTGCTGCAACTCTCCTCCAAGAGCCGTCATCTTTGCCCCCACCCACCTAATTGGCCACAAACTTATCAAATTTTTACCATTTTATACTATTTTTGCATTCCCAAATAAATCACTCACTCACAGGTAAACCACACCCTCTGACTCACTTTGAATAATGCCACTGGATATACATCAGTATTATTGCTAAGCTGTAACACGTATGGTTCTGTAATATAGTGATAGTCCACTGTTCAATTATTAATCCTAATTTTCTGAGAATTTGCCAAGCAAACAAATCACACATCAAATGTTTCCTATTTTATTAACTATTATTCTGCATTCATGACATTTTTTTAATTTGTATTTTTTTTGACCAGTCTTTGTTTCTGCATTATGTGAGCAGGAGCAACTTTTCTTTAAAACGGTTGGATCAACTATATATTACTATATATTCTCTCTCTCTCTCTCTCTCTCTCTCTCTCTCTCATATATATATATATATATTACTATATATTATAAGGTAAATATGTGCTTTTACTACAGACATATTAAGAAAACATTTTGCTTCTAATGTCATATTGTGTCTGCAAAACAAATTATTTTTGTTTAAATGTGTACTTACTGGAGGTAATTTTTTTCTCATTTCAAAGTTCCTGGTTTCTCCATAGCTGAGGGATGCAATAACTGGGTCTCTTCCCAACGATGGCTCATCATCACTGTGCCAATCAATGCTGTCCTTACAATGTCGGTACAGATTGCAAAGAAGAGAATTAAAGGTGTATCCAGTTACTTCCGCAATTAGATCCTTTAGCATAGACAACAGAGGATGCCACTAAATGGAACATAATAGCTTATTATAAAATCATACATGAAAAATGTTCTGACATGTTCAAAGACAGTATTACAAACTGTTTTTGTTTTTTTAATGAGGGTGAAATAACGTACATGAGGGTTTGATTTCATTGTTGAGTTGGAGTATGTGTAGGGGAGATCTCCATACCACGATGTGAGTCTTGGTTCCTTGTATGATCCATCTATAATGATTTAATGTTGAAAATGAGAATCATGTCCTTCTGAATTAATAATTCATGAATAATATGGATGAATAATCCATATATTTGTTCTGACCTCTTAAAAAAAAAGGATATATATATAACATCAAGCAAAGCTTAATTGGGGAAAGCAGCAATAATTCTCAATCAAATACACAGCAAACTACTGTTATTGGAGATTGATATACTGTTACTGGAGATAGTCCAGTATTTTGTGCCTTCCTTCGATTTAAACCAGCATCTGCGGGTCTTCCCTATACAGCAAACTATTACAGATTGCAAGAGTTATGGATGTTTTCTGAGGAAAGGCTATAGTTCAGCTGCAAAATCAAAACAGTGATATTACAAGGCTCCTGATATCAGCCATAAACTCAATTAAGGCCCCTTTAAGTAATATTGAAATATTAAACAAAACAGCATGCATACCAGTAAATAGCATATTGCGGTTGTTTGAAAACATCAGGATCGGGACACTTTTCAAATACATGTAATGCCAACAACCAATCCAGCAGTACTCTCTCAAAACATTGCATTCTTTAGGATAGTTCACCTATGCTTTACATTGAAAGGAACATTATGGCGTGTTTTCTTTAAAATGCAGCAACAACTAAAATTATTCACTAAGAACATCGAGAATGATGACAGCAGTACACAATGTTAAGCTTGTTTCATGGAACATTGTTATATCGTATAATACAACCCTGCTTCAAAACAAAAATCAGAACATATATTTATAAAAGGGAAGTTCACACCAGTTAACTGTACGACATAAAACTGCTTTGGGCCGATCTTATTAATGTCAATGTTGTCCAGTAACAGTCTTAACATATTAATTTAAAAGTACCTAACAGAATTGGACATTATTTTGCTCATTCATAATTTTGGATAGAGAAATATCAAACAAAGTGAAAGGAATTAGGGCCAGCCACATTCTATTTTTTCTAAATCTATGGCAAATTATTCAGAAACAAGGAATGCAGATGCTGGTTTATAAAAGAAGACACAAAGTGCTGGAGTAACTCAGCCGGTCAGGCAGCATCTCTGGAGAACATGGAGATGTGGCATCTCGAGTCAGGACCCTTCTTCAAGCTGTTACTTAAATTATTCAGATTTGTTGAATGTTTTTATATCATTTCTCAGAGCCATTGGATACAAGCATTAAGGTGTGCTCACATACAAAGTTCATTCACCCTTCATCTTGGGATCCAACACAGACAGTTCCCACTACAATTCATTATAACTCTTTATAATAGGCAGAGGAAGTCCTGCAAATGAAATAAATGATTAAATATGGTGAAAAAGAACATGAGCAACCAATGAAAGTGAATTCTTCTCCATGAATGCACAAGGTTGCTTGGTAGGAAAGCATCATTAGCAATCAATGCCATTGAGTGAATCTCAGCAGGGAACATCAAGTAGCATAGCATGGTGAGGGGGCTGGAGATTTAAGATGCCATGTTGCATTAATGATAGGGAGTAGTGAATTCTGCAATGGCAAACCAAAGTGGTGAAAAGTGAAATTCCCACATCATTCACAGCTTCAAGTAAATGATTTAGAATTGGTGTTATTGAAATCGTGGACACATTTCACTTGCATGGGGAAGAAACCAATGAAACTAAACAAATCTCCATATTTTAATTTTGGTGAACCAGCATATGCAGTTCCTTGTGTCTACACCACTATATTTTGTACATTTGAGACACTAAGATTATATTCTAAGATAAAACCAACCCGGTCCAATGTTAGATTTTTGCTGCCAAGGTATTTCCCTGTACAATTGTTCAAACATCCAATCAGCTTCTTTTGGGTCAATGAAAGCAGGTTTCAGATGAAGTCTGAAAACAAAAAATAGGAAAGTAAAAATGAGAAAATACAACTGATGTTTCCCCTGTCTGGCTTGCAAGGCCTAGACATTTGGAGATAGGTTCATTCAAATGTTTATATCATTTGGTGCAGTGTTTTCATTTTCTTCTATCTATCTATCTGTCTATCTATCTATGTATCTACCTATCTATCTTTGTTTGTATCTATCTATCTATCTTTGTTTGTATTTAACTATCTATCTATCTATCTATCTATCTATCTATCTATCTATCTATCTATCTATCTATCTATCTATCTATCTATCTATCTATCCATGTATCTACCTATCTATCTATCTTTGTTTGTTTCTATCTATCTATCTATCTATCTTTGTTTGTATCTATCTATCTATCTATCTATCTATCTATCTATCTATCTATCTATCTATCTATCTATCTATCTATCCATCTATCCATCCATCCTATCCATCCATCCATCCATCCATCCATCTATCCATCTATCATCTATCTATCCATCTATCCATCTATCTATCTATCTATTCATTTTGGGGGACGGGCATCATTGGAAAGGCTCATTGCTCATCCATAATTGCCCCTTGAAAAGATGATCACGTGCTAGGCCATTTCAGGGGATAAACATTCTTTCAGAATCTTTGGATCTAAATCCTGGAATTCCTGGAATTCCTTTCCTAATGTTATATGAATACCCTGTCCAAAATGGCTAATCACCTCTTCCTCAAAGGCAATTAGAGATGGGCAACAAATGCTGAGCAACTCACCAATGTCCTGTTCCAAAAAATGAATTTGAGTAAAATACTAAATTGAGCCTTCATCAAGAAAAATATAATATAACTCCAGAAACATTGAGGAGAATTTTATGTGAAGCCCCAAATAAAAGGCAGTTTTGGAAAAATAATCTGCCCGTAAGCACAATTTCAGAAAATAATGACACGGAGAAGTAGGTACTGATCACTGGAAACTATACAGGAGAAAATATAACTATTGCCTTAACCCATGACAATTAAAGTTGGTGTACTTGTGTGCATGAATATCGTGTTGCCAAATTGGCAGCATAACAGTGGCTTTTGTGTGCCTGAGCTACAACTCACCAAAGTTTACAATGGGCAATGACTCCTTTTGGAAGGTTGTGTTCAGAAACTTAAAAATTGAGGTTATAAATCGGTATTACAATGAAAAGTTCCAAATGTTTCTTATACTACATTGTCCTGGACACAAAATAAGCAAATTCATTAAATCAACAAAATGTTTTATTCTACCTTTATGTTTAATGCATAGAACAGTGGAAAAATCTTCATTTCCTACCTGGAAACACCTGTTGGCCCACTGCTGATTTCATATAAACCTTCTTTGCTTATGAACAAAGAATAAATTAAGATATAATTTCACAATTAAGGCATAATCTCACAATTTTATAAACTAAACACGACAACTTCATTCTCTTCTCACGCCCCATAAATTAATCCACTAAACATTTGCTGCACTCCCTCTAAGTTACATGGAGCTTTCAAAAGAACTGCCATTCGACACATTCTAAAACAGCATGAAACTAATTAAACTTTAAATTTTACTAAAAAGAATAAACCTGAAAATAAATTTCTGAACGTGATCACATCCCATGCTATCTATCTATATAACTAAAAGTCTCATCTTGACCATTTCCTGTTTGCACTGTATATTGATTTTAGAAAAAAAACCTACCATATATCGCTATGATTTTTGGCCATCTTACTCACAGCCCTCCTCCGACCCACTGAGGCAGCCCTGAGGATTTTACCATTCGATGAAAAATAAAAAAGTTATGACTGTTTAAAAAAATGAGTGATCTTAAAAAAGTGTTTGAGATCAGCCGATTGGTCCTCTCGCCTGTCAATCACCACCATGGAGGTAACGCCCCTTCCGAGGGTGCGGCAGGACTATAAAACCCAGGAGCCCTGGACGTGAGTCAGTCACTCTGGAAGGTCGCGAGGGAGAGTCCACGACTGTCATTCTAAGCTGTGAATCAACTGAACTGTGAGTCTGTAATGTACTTGAAATGTTATGAAATTGAATTTGCGGGCCTGCACTGCTAGAAATGCTTTGAAATTGAATTTTCTGGCCTGCACTCTGCTTGAAATGCTATGAAATTGAATCTGCTGGCTAGCGGTCTGCTTGAAATGCTATGAAATTGAATTTGCTGGCCTACGCTCTGCTTGAAATGCTATGAAATAGAATTTGCTGGTCTGCACTCTGCTTGAAATGCTATGAAATTGAAAGTGAGTCAGTCAGTGAGTCCACAAGCTGTGAGTCAGTCAATCAGTCCAGAGGCCATGAGTGAGTCAGTCCTGAGGCCATGAGTTAGTCCAGAGGCCGTGAGTAGATCGCTCACCGCGCCCCCCCCCCCACTGACATCCCCCACCTCAAGGCGCTGCGTGAGTCCATACTAATTCATTTGACCCACTCCATACTAGCCCTCTGGAAACCAGTTCCCTTGGCCCATAACACCCATACTAGCGCTCCGGAAAGCCCCCCCCCCCCCCCCCCCCCCCCCCCCCCCCCACTGGCCAGCAATATTGGAATTGTTGGAGAGATCGAATATTGCGTTGGGGGACCAGCCCTCCCGTGTGAACGTGGGACCCAACGGGTCCCACTTAGTCTAGTCAATTATTATATACCAAATTGAAAAATTTATTAAATAGTGACAATGCTAAACAAAAATACTTTAATGCAACCGTATAGTGTAGTGTGTCCATATTTATACTTTCAGTCAGAGTCCTTATGAAGGATGTTTTCAGTTTCACATATGCTAAAGGATTTATAGAGCACTTCCAGTATTTTGTTATGTTATTTCAGATTTCCAACAACTGCATTAAGTTACAAGGAACTGCAAATGCTGGAATCTTGCTTAGAACACACAAAATGCTGTAATCACTCAGCAGGTAAGGTGGCATCTTTGCAGGACATGCATTGGCAACCTTTCAGGTCAGGACCCTTCTTCAGTCATTAACATTAAGGCTTTCATTTACGAATGAATGTGCTTGACAGTGTAGATACTGTGAGGATGTTTACTTGAATGGAGAAATCAAGAACCCTGAGGCAGTCTCAGGATAAAGGCTCAGTCACTATGACTTAGATGAGATGGATTTTTTCTTTCAAATGTTTGTGAAACGTTGGAATTCTCTAGACTCGAAAGTTGCAGAGTTAAATATATTCTGGTCTGAAGTAGGTAAGGTTTTGCTTAAAGGGGAATAAAGTGTTATCAGTGTTTTCCAGGCCACCACTCTCTCATTTTTACTATGGATATCCAGTCACTCTGCACCTCCATCCCCCACCAGGAAGATCTTAAAGCCCGTCGTTTCTTCGTCAACCGCAGAACCAGCCAATTATCGTCTACTAATACTCTCCTCCGCCTAGCAGAGCTGGTCCTTATCCTCAACAACTTCTCCTTCGACTCATCCCACTTCCTCCAAATCCAAGGTGTAGGTATGGGTACTCGCATGGGCCCTAGCTATGCCTACCTCTTTGTAGGGTACGTCGAACAATCACTATTCCAGGCGTAGACTGGCCCTATCTCCGAACTCTTCCTCTGCTGCATTGACGACTGCATCGGTGCTACCTCCTGCACCCATGCAGAACTCACTGACCATCAACTTCATGACCAATTTCCATCCTGCACTCAAATTCACTTGGACCATCTCCGACATCTCCCTACCGTTTCTAGATCTCACCGTCTCCATCACAGGAGACAGATTATTGACAAACATCTACTAAATACCCACTGACTCCCATAGCTATCTAGACTACACTCCTTCCCACCCTGCTTCCTGTAAAGGCTCTATCCCCTACTCCCAATTCCTCAGCCCACGCTGCATCTGCGACCAGGATGAGGTTTTCCATACCAGGACATCGGAGATGTCCTCATTCGTTAGGAATCGGGGGGTTCCCCTCTTCCATTATAGATGAGGCTCTCACTAGGGTCTCCTCGATATCCTCCAGCTCTGCTTTAGCTCCCCCACCCTCCATTCATAACAAGGACAGACTCCCCCTTGTCCTCGCCTTCCACCCCATCAGCCATCGCATAGAGCATATAATCCTCCAACATTTTCGCCACCTCCAATGAGATCCTACCTCTGGCCACATCATCCCATCTCCACCCCTTTCAGCTTTCCGCAGAGACCGTTTCTTCCGCAACACCCTGGTCAACTCGTCCTTTTCCACCCAACCCCCCCCCCAGGTATTTTCCCCAGCAACCGCATGAGATGCAACACCTGTCCCTTGACCTCCCCCCTCGACTCCATCCAAGGACCCCAACTCTTTTCAGGTGAGGGACAGGTTCACTTGCACCTCCTCCAACCTCATCTACTGTATCTGCTGTTCCAGGTGTCCACTAAAGTACATCAGCAAGACGAAGCGCACTCGGTGATCGTTTCGCTGAACCCCTCCGCTCAGTCTGCCTTAACCTACCTGATCTCCCGGTTGCTCAGCACTTTAACTCCCCCTCCCATTCCAAATCTGACGTTTCTGTCTTGGGACTCCTCCATTGTCAGAGTGAGGCCCAATGCAAATTGGAGGAACAGCACCTCATATTTCACTTGGGTAGCTTACACCCCAGCGGTATGAACATTGACTTCTCTAACTTGAAATAGCCCTGGCTTTCCCTCTCTCCATCCCCTCCCTATTCCCAGTTCTCCCACTAGTCTTGCTGTCTCTGACTACATTCTATCTCTGTCCCGCCCACTCCCCTGACGTTAGTTTGAAGAAGGGTCTTGACCCGAAACGTCACCCATTCCTTCTCCCCAGAGATGCTGCCTGTTCCGCTGAGTTACTCCAGCATTTTGTGTCTACCTAAAGTGTTATAAGAATTAGGCAGAGATTGAGTTGAGGCCAAAGATCTACTTGGCCTCGATCTTAGTGAATGGTAGGAGACTCTCCCATTTCTATGTTTACTATAGTATTTTTCATCAGTGTGAGAAAGGTTATAGCGCAAGGTTTATGTTGTCTTACTAAGAATGATATTAAGTAACATTTATGTACTTACTCAATGACTCTTACTTCCGGAATCTTACGCTGAACCTATGATGTAAACAAGTTCCACAAGAAGAATTATAGAGTACTATACATCTAATTTTTAAAAAGATTTTGAGTAATATTGACTAATAAGGTAATTCAGGTTTTGTCATGAGAAGAATATATTACAAATCTTCTTCTTAGAATATATAACAAATAGTATGACCGTAAATCTGGAAATTACAATTGGTAAAATCTTTTTACTGGCAGGGTGTTGTATAGTGGATTAGACAATGTGAGAGATATGGGTCATTGATCTTATTCTTAAATCTGATGAAGTTCAGTTAATATATCTTGGATTCAAAGTTATATTTGTTAGTAAGACATTTGCTGGTCATAATGAATCTGCAGCCCATCTTATATCACATCTGATTTTCTTTTCCACATGTAGTGAAATTATTTTGCTGTATTAAAGGTAAGCTTTAGTTGTAAGTTAATGAGAAAGAATCGGGCTTATTAAAAAGTGATTGGTCACAATCCTATTTCAGTGCTACTGGTGAAAAATCAATCTTGCTATCCCTTTCTTTGCAGCAACGAGGCAGATGAATTTTTGTTTAAAAAGATAGAGAGCTCGTCAATCAAAGACAAGCAGTTATTTTCTGAAATGTTTGGCTTCGTAGTTTATTAAATAAAAATTGCTGCATCAAAATACCAGTATGTTATAATCAAACTAACACCTAGCAAGTTTATTACTGCTATAAATTAACTTGTATTATAATTTTATAATTTGCCGTCTTATAATTTGTTGAAATCTCAGCACTAATTATCCCCCTCAATGAACAAATTCTTAAATTATTTGGGGGCTAAAGTTTGAACCATGCAAAGAAACTATATTTGGCTATGTTGGCTATATTTAAGAGGGAGTTAGATGTGGCCCTTGTGGCTAAAGGAATCAGGGGGTATGGAGAGAAGGCAGGTACAGGATACTGAGTTGGATGATCAGCCATGATCATATTGAATGGCGGTGCAAGCTCGAAGGGCCGAATGGCCTACTCCTGCACCTATTTTCTATGTTTCTATGAAACAGAGCAATGTAGTGCTGACCTCCTGGCACCTCACTTCCACCATCCCAATTAATGATTATTTATCCTGACTGCTTTTTTGTTTTGCAGCCAGCTAGTCATCCAGTCTGATATTTATCCCATGACTACAAATGTGCCGACTTAATTGTGTATTGTTTAAGAAAGAACTGCAGATGCTGGAAAAATCGAAGATAGACAAAAATGTTGGAGGCACACAGCGGGTGAGGCAGCATCTATGGAGAGAAGGAATAGGCGACTTTAAGGGACGAGATCCTTCTTCATACTGGTCGGGGGGGAAAGGGGGAGAGAGGGGTGGCGGGCAAAAGAAAGGAAGATGCGGAGACAGTAGATTTTGTGGGAGAGCTGGGAAGGGGGAGGGAAAGCAGAGAGAAAGCAAGGGCTATGTAAAATTAGAGGTCAATATTCATACCGCTGGGGTGTAAACTTCCTAAGCAAAATATGAGGTGCTGTTCTTCCAAATTGCGCTGGGCCTCACTCTGGCAATGGAGGAGGCCCAGGACAGAAAGGTCAGATTCGGAATGGGAGGGGGAGTTCAAGTGCTGAGCAGCCGGGAGATCAGGTTGGTTAGTATGAAGTGAGCGGAGGTGTTGGGCAAAGCGATCGCCGAGCTTGCGCTTGGTCTCGCCGATGTAGAGAAGTTGACACCTGGAACAGCGGATGCAGTAGATGAGGTTGGAGGAGATGCAGGTGAACCACTGCCTCACCTGGAAACACTGATTGGGTCTTTGGATGGATTCGAAGGAGGAGGTAAAGCGAGAAGTGTAGCATTTCCTGTGGTTGCAAGGGAAAGTATCCGGGGAGGGGGTGGTTTGGGTAGGAAGGGACAAATTGACCAGGGTCATTTCCCTGGTCAATTCATCCCTTCCTACCCAAATGCTTTTCAAACACTTTGTAAAACATTAATTTAATTATTTAAATCAATGTTTCCCAACAATATGTTCATCACACAAATGAATTGAATTGAATCGATCTGGAGCTAATAAAATACGATATTATGTTGTGCTTCGAGAATGAAAACTGTAATGAGCATTTTACAGTGAAATAAAACACACTTCCTTTTACCAACATTTTACGGTACTTGCAACAATCATCCTGTTTTAGGGAGATGTGTATTTCCCCTGCCTTCTTCATTACATGTGTTATTTGTGGAGTGAATGCCTTATTGGTCTGTATAAAACAAATATAAAAAGGTGACCTTTTCTTGTGAAAGGCAGATGTGATTTTTTTGCTCTTTGACCATTAGTGGTATTTACGTCAATGGATTGCATCACTCTGCCTGTAAAATTGGACCCGATGTACTCAGCTAGATAGAATCACACACTTAAAAACATTCCATTCTTTGTATTACCTCAGTTGGATCTTGGAAGACAAATCGCCCATCAGCTGCAGCCTGTTCTTTTGGTGACCACTGTGTACTTGCAACATTTTGTGTAGAGTGTCTGCCAGCTAAAAATAGATGGATTGCATGACATTTTCAAATTAATTCATCACATAGAATGTTTCTCTCTATTATAGATTAAATTATTATAACATTTACTTAAAAGAAAGATGTCCCAGCAATGCTCTAATCCAAAAATCAAAGTTTCCTTCCTGAAATATGCTCCAGTAAGACCATATTTCAATGTAGACATATCAGTCAGACAGTAAAGTTATTAATAAACAGGTTCATTTTTCTTTAATAAATGGATTCAATTCAATAATTTTGATAACAACAGACTCATTTCATTGGAGTCACTTAACTGCTTTTGTGGAAGATGTCATTTGAGGCTGAAAATATACTGAAAATGACAGTGGAAAAAAATGTCTACATTCTGCGTAATTAACCTCTCTGCTCCCAATTCACTTTGTTCCCACCCCCTCTCTATCATAGTTCACTCCCTCTTCAAGTTTTTCTACTTGTCAGATATTTCACTCCAAATTCTGCTACTGTCCTTAAAATGGCCTTCATGAACTCCAGTGGTCACAGACAAAACTACTTACAAGAATTACAATTTATCATATGGGGAATCTACTATATACTGTTTATTTCAGATTGCTTTGTTTTAATAAAAGGGAAATGTTGTAAGATAATTAAAAATAATGCATGTCCATGGTAACCCTGCACGTTGGGATATGGCTTCACTTACACTGCATTTCATTCTCTTTGTTGTGCATATTCTCTGCCATGTAGAATTGTGGATAAGTACAAGAAGAGAAAAAAGAAAGAAAAAAGTAGAAAGGAGAATCTTGGCCCTGATGGTTTTGAATAATAAACTAATCAAGGGAAGTATATGGAATACATGTAGGAACAACCATCTTTTAGCAATGGACACTGTAGATCAGGAGACTCAACTGAGGAGAGTTTTTAAATAAGATTGGTATTTTCATAACTACAAAAATGTAAAACACGGTGAGAACAGATATCTCTCAACTATTGACATAACAGAACACTAAAAATACTAACCAAAGCAAAAAAAAAAGATTTGTTCAGGCACAGCTGTGTTAGGTTCTTATGCAGTGCATGGGCACCACTGAATGATAAAACAAACCTGATTTGCACATTTTGTCATTACTATTGCTAAGCATGTGCTGCCCTCATCTGGATATACTCTGTAGTCAAGCAAGACCTATTAAATAGAATGAATCATGATTGGGAGAGGGATTACTGACTTGGTCAAAAAAGTTCTATATTTCATTATGTTGCTGAAATACTACTAAGTCGACGGTAGATCCACTTGTGTCATTTGGACGCCTGGATTTGTATTCATCTAATTTGTTTGAAAACAAAATCCATAATAGCATTTGTCCTTAAGCCAAGGGACTAAAAGAAAACACACAGCAACAGCGCAAAGAGCGCCAGAAAGAATTTATGTCACTATCATTTTACATTGTAAAATAAGTAGTTAACCGTTTGGGTACTTGAAAACATTAAAACCAACACATTGTTTGGGTTGCATGTGCGGGATCAATATCCTATTAATTTATCATGAAATGTTAGAAATTTTTACTCTTAAATCTATTTTATTTCTCTAACCAATCTGCAGTTCATGTGTATTATTGATGATCAGAAGAGCAAATGTTCCATCTTCATCACATAACACTGTCATCTTGCAAACTATGTCCTTAAACCACAGGATCCATGTGGAAAGAGAATTAAGTCAATCAAATTAATCTTCCCCTAGTAATCCAAATGAGAAGGGTTAACTCAATGAGCAAACCCTGAAATCTACCAGTTGAGACCGAGATGTAAATTTGAGCAACTCAACCCAGAATCCCAGAGCACCGAGCTCCAAGCTGTGTAAAACTTTGCGCAGCTGCTGTTCAGCAAATCCTAACTTGCCGAGTACAAATGTTCTGTTCCACAACATTTATTATTTTAAATTATTTATTATTTTATATTTATTATTAAGATTCCATACCTCTTGATATCTTTAAAGTATTAAAATGCACTAACTTAAGGCAGTGTGGGCAGGTGCGGAAATCGCTATCAAAACATGGGGGGGGGCATTGACTTGTGGGCCGAAGGGCCTGTTCATGTGTTTTTTTTCGATGATCTTAGTTCTCATACCTTGAAACACGGTTGCTGCTGTCTTACTGTGGCCTGCCCATGAACCCTGCACTCTTGCCCGCTGCCTTTTGTCTGCCATGAATATTGTTTATCTCACTTCTTCATTGTCACAGCATTCTGAAGTACAAGAACACAACATCGGAACAATGGCAAACATTCATAATAAATATATTGTAATAAATCTGTAATAAATAAATATAGCAAAACAACTGGGCAAGTACATTAAAAAAAACAATATGAATATCTCAAGTTAGGATTGTGTATGTGCATGTATTGGCAAGAAGAAAAGTTTATAACTTTGGTCCCAATCAACTGAAGCCATGGCGATTAATACTGCAATGATTAAAAGTGGCAACAGGCAAAAGACCAATATTGGAGTGTAAAGATCTTCATGGATTGTTGAACTAGAAGCGGTCTTAGGGATAGTGTGGCCAAAGGTTATAGAGGGATTTCTAAAAAAAGATGAACATTTTACAATCAAAGCAGAGGCAATGGGCGGCACTGTTCGTAGATAGAATGAGAGAGATAGAATGAGAGACTTGGAAGAGGGCAGCAGAATTGTGGATAAACTCAAAGTTGACTCCAGACCTGCAATGAAAAAGTTTCTACCGTCAGGAGTACGGAGGATGAACGGCACTTCACTCCGCCCTCTCCCACCTTGACAATAAGCATAAGAATGCTGTTCATTGTGCATTCAAACCAGTTTCAGCTGATCACCAGATCGGTACCTGAGGCAGATGTGGTACAGACCCCAGGCAATGTTACACCCTTGAGAGGAGATCTTTATAGAAACTTACAAAACCATCATCTTAAGGGGTTGGACAGGCCAGATGTTCCCGATGTTGGGGAAGTCCAGGACAAGGGGTCACAGCTTAAGGATAAAGGAGGGGAAATCCAGAGGTGGCAAAACCAAGATGAGAAGAACTTTTTTCACACAGAGAGGGGTGAATCTCTGGAACTCTCTGCCACAGAGGGTAGTTGAGGCCAGTTCATTGGCTATATTTAAGAGGGAGTTAGATGTGGCCCTTGTGGCTAATGGGATCAGAGGGTATGGAGAGAAGGCAGGTACGGGATACTGAGTTGGATGATCAGCCATGATCATATTGAATGGCGGTGCAGGCTCGAAGGGCCGAATGGCCAATACTCCTGCACCTAATTTCTATGTCGCTCTTTTCTATGCATTTCGTTGTCTCTACTGTACACTACAATAGGTAAAATGAAGTGATTACTTTGGTCAAAAGAACAATCTTATGAAAAAGTCAGTCTCTGAAAAAAATGAAGGTTTCAGCAAAAGGGAATAAGGATATGCTGTCAATTGACAATGGAGTCTGTGGAAAAAGGAAAAATAAAAAACAATGACTATCATAACTCGATGCCAGAATCTCAGCTACTAGCTTTTTTTTTTGTTCAATCATCACTGATATTACTCATCATTGAGGACCAGTGAGGATGGTATAAATTACTGGGTGCTAAAGCCGAGGAAGGGTACAATGTGGAATAAGGTTAAAAAAAAATGAGAGTATAGTTTGTATATAGTGATAGAAAATCAGAGGACTCAAAAAATGAATTATTGAAGTCTGGTTCGCCTTTTAGAAAATTTCAGATATATTGCATGTAAAACGGAAGGGCTAATTGTATTGCTAGGAAATGTGTTCTGATGTTATTGAAGTGGCGGTCTTTTTACACAGCCAGTAAATTGCTAAGTTTGCCAAAGCTGTTGCCATGAAAGCCTGGTAAAAAATAATCTTTCCCGTGGGCGGCACAGCAAGTTTACCCACCACTGTTAGCTCTACGTGTGCTAGTGTCTGGCAGCAGAAACACTATAAAAAACAATTACCATATAAGCTTTTTCTGCTGCACATTGTATAGAATCAGTTTCTGCCTCCATTACCTGATGCATTACCCTGAGACAATGGATGGGATCAGAGATACTGGGTCAACCTACTATGAATCGTATACCAGTAGCACAAATGTACTTTCAATAAATCTGCACTTCTATTGAATATGAGATCAAGGGAGGGAGGCCATTCGGCTCCCTCTGTGGCTGTGCCACCATTCAACATGATCAAGGCTGATTTTTTTTACTTAGTACTATTTTGCTCCACTAACCCAATTTTGCTTGATTCCCTTAAGATCCAATAAATCCATCAATCTATTTCCTGAATGTAGTCAATGGCCAAGCCTTTGCAGCACTTTTGAATAGAGAATTCCAAATATTCACCATCTTCAGGATGATGATTTTTCTCAGCATTATCCTGAATGATCGAACCTTCATTATGAATCACCAGAGAAAACGTCAACTCTCCCTTGCTCAATATGAAATTTCGACTATTCAATGTGATCCATTCTCGCTCTTCTGAACTTAAGATAGAACTGGTCTAATCATTTATCCTCATTCAACAAATCTGCTATCACAAGAATCAATCTGGCGGCCCTCTGCTGCACTGTTTTGCATATACTTTCATGCTTAGATAGGGAGACCAGAACTGCACATTATATTTCCTTGTGATCGCACAGGGCAATACATAATTGGGAAAAGCTTCTTGGGAAATAATAATAGCATTTGACAGGCTCTACTCTTGTTTTCAAATCCTCTTTCAATAAAGGCTAGCATCTTGTATGCTTCCAAATTGCTTGTGGAACCAACATATTGGCTTTCTGTGATACATTAACAACCAGGTCTCTTTGAATAGAACACTGATCAATCTCTCACTATCTAAAAAATAAATCAATGTACCTTTCAGATTTTTTTTTCTCACAAAGTGGATGACCTTACATTTTTCACATTATATTTTATTTACCATGTACATAATAGTCCACATTGAAGTCTCTCTGCATCTTCCTCACAATGCACACTTCCATTAAGCTTGGAGATACTATACTTGATCCCTTTTATCCAAATCACTGATATAAATATAAATGTTTTTAAAAAACAATATAAATGGTCACGACCCCAGCACCGATCTCCGTGGCAATCCTTTAGTCACAGCTTCCCAAGCTTTCTGTCCATTTATCAGTCCTTACTGATAACTTCCAGGATCATAAACTGCAATTTAGTTTTAAGAATCCAAATATACCTCACTGGTTGGTTTGCCCTTATTTATTCTAATAAAACCATTAAAAAATCTAACCGATAATATTAAAAAATGATTGAGGAAAAACCTGGAGTGTTGTGAATCTGTGGAATTCTCTGCCACAGAAGGCAGTGGAGGCTAATTCACTGGATGTATTCAAGAGAGTTAGATATAGCTCTTAGGACTAACGGAGTCAAGTGATATGTGGACAAAGCAGGAACAGGGCACTGATTTCGGATTATCACCCATGATCATATTGAACGGTGGTGCTGTCTTAAAGGGCCGAAAGGAACTACTTCACCTATTTTCTATGTTTCTATGTCCCAATCACAAATTTACATTGGCTGTCTAACCCCTCTATTAAATGTTAACTCTATTGAATCCTATTATTATTTTTCATGTGCCTTATTACACTTCCTTAACAAGAGATTCTGGCACTTCCCTTACAGTTGATGTAAGCCTTTTTGAAATAGGAGGTAACATTTGTTGCATCCCAATCTGTGGCAACTGTTCTGGAATCTGTTCTGAAAGATAACAGTGCAAGCATCACTGTCCTAATCATCTGTTTCAAAACTCTCAGATGCAGGTCATCAAATCCTGGAAACATTCAGTCCTATTAATTTCTGCCATACTAGTTTTTTGACTGGTGCCCATTGCTTCGAAATTCACATTTATTGTGAATCTGTAATTCTCTACCATTTCCAGAAGGTTTCCTGAGTATTTTCCTGAGATAGGTACAACATATTTAATTCCCCCAGTGTATGAAAGAACTGCAGATGTCGGTTTAAATCTAAGGTAGACACAAAATGCTGGATGAAACTAATGCAGGCAGGCAGCATCTCTGGAGAGAAGGAATGGGTGATGTTTTGGGTCAAGACCCTTCTTCAGACTGACATTTATACTAATCTCATTTATCAGTAGTTGACCGACGGTATCTTGGTAATTTTGGTGCTCATACCTAAATGTCGTGTCTGCATCAAATGTGTTCCAGATTCCAAATACTTGTTGGGTGAAAAAAAAATCTTCCTCAGATCTCAACTAAATGATAACCTTTGCCCTCTGCTGTAGGAAATGTTATTTCTATTTTTGGCTCTCATTATTTTGTATACCTCAATCAGGTTTCCCTCCCAAGGAAAAGAAACCTAGTCTATCCAGCTTTTCTTCATAAATGAAATACTACATTCTCTCAACTGCTCGGGGGAATGTATAACACTCTGTAGGCTATTAGATCTCTATTCCAAAGCTTGCACCACCATTCAGTAAGATGATTGTTTTTTTTTTAACTGCAGCACCATTCTCATGCATTAACACCATATTCCTTTACTCCCCGTTTCTCACCAGATAGACATCAATTTTACCAGGCGAGCACATATGTCTTCTTATTAAATAGGTGTATTCCCATTTACAATGGAATTGCTCATATTCTTTAACTGGGGAGGAAGAGTTTCCTCGCTGTTTATTAGGGGCAGAGCTCTTCTCCAGTTACTGTCACCCTGGAGGGTCGTCTCTGGTTGTGGAGAGAGCACACCACGTTTAGAATGAGTCAAGAATATTCATTTGGAATGACAACGGAACAATGAAAATCTTACTTGCAGCAATAAAACAGGGCTGTAAACACAATATACATAGGTAATATATTTTTAAAAATCAAATCAATAACCACAAAACTAGTGTGCGAGAAAGAACTGCAGATGCTGGATAAAATCGAAGGTGGACACAAAATGCTGGAGTAACTCAGCAAACGAGGCAGCATCTATGGAGAGATATATATCCATGAAAGACCCTTGGGTCTTGATCCGAAACGTCACCCAATCCTGCTCTCCAGAAGCGTGCGTGTAGGGTTTTTTTCTGATTGCTTTGAACAACTTCGCTTAAGTTGCTGCAACAACTGGGAGGATTTTTTTCCATATATAATTGTTCATATATAGGTACCTGTACTGCAAATGGTGATTAATACTAAAGATAGGCACAGAATGCTGGAGTAACTCAGCGGATCACGCCGCATATCTGGAGAATGTGTAGGAAGGAACGGCAGATATTGGTTTACGCCAAAGGTAGACACAAAAAGCTGGAGTAAAGGGCCTGTCCCACTTGGCCGTCATTTACGCGACAGGCCGGTAGTGACGACGCGCGACGGTCGCGCGCGTCATCATGCGTCCACACAGCCGTCAGGAGCGCGTGAGGTCATTTGGAGATAGACACGAAATGCAGGAGTAACTTAGGGGGACCGGCAGCATCAAAGAAACTAGAGGAGCTCCTCTATAATCTTTGGGCAGCATCTCTGGAGATAAGGAATGGGTGACGTTTCGGGTCGCCTCGCATGGATATCTATCTCTCTGCCCTGTGTGATTGAGGGGGGGGGTGACCCTGGCTGTCGTGTGGATGGGTCTCGCCGATTTATCTCAGCAGAACATCACACATCAGCAAGAAGCCCCCCCCCCGCCTCACTCCACACCGCCGTTCAATCAGATCGTGCAGCGACAGTGCCCGACACTGACTCCACATCCCCGCCATTCGACCAATTTCCCTCCTGGGATAAATAAAGTTATATCGTATCGTGTAGGAAAGAACTGCAGAGGCGGGTTTAGATCGAAGATAGACACAACATGCTGGAGTAACTCAGCGGGACAGGCAGCATCTCTGGAGAGAAGGAATGGGAGACATATCCTGTGTCTTATATCGTCCCTCCCCCTCCCCCCCACACCGAGCTCTCACCCGCCTCGCCGTCTTCCCTCCGCTGTGTCACAGCGCCGAGTCCGGCTGGCTCCCGCACCGAGGGAGTGCGGTGAATCGTTCCCACCCTGCTCCCGCTCCCGCTCAACCTGCAGCGCGAAGGCGGCCGGGGAATCCGCTGCTTTCAACTGGGATCAGCTCCAGCAATGCGAGGGAGACCACACCGTGGGAAATGTAAATAAAGCGCGAGGGAGAAAGTAAAACAGGAGAAGAGAGAGACAGGAACAAAAAATAGAGCAATAAAGTCGCAGAGTTCCAAAAACAGTTGTGTTCTTGCTGCAATGAGAACCAATCATTGATGAGAACATACATCTGTTTCCAAACTTTTGGCCTCCCCGCAAATGGATGTACTCTGTTAATCCTTCTGAAGGAAGGGATACACTTGCCCTACACACTGGCAAAGGTCTACCAGACCGATTGTTTCTTTTTTGGAGTGGGGCGGGGAGTTTAAAATCTATCCATAACAAATGTTATTATCAAAGTGCTCCATTTGACATGTAATAAATAACAAGGCATCTATCTCCATTGCATTTTATTATGTATTAATCAATGTAATTTCTGTTTCTGCCATAATGCCACCATTGCAGTCAGGGGGACAATTGTTAAAGATCATTGTGTTCAAGAAGGAACTGCAGATGCTGGAAAATTGAAGGTACACAAAAATGCTGGAGAAACTCAGCGGGTGCAGCTGCAGCTATGGAGCGAAGGAAATAGGCAACGCTTCGGGCCGGATCCCTTCTTCAGAGCTCCTGTTAAAGATCTTTGTTGTTTCAATTCAAAACAGCTAAACACGGCCTTTTAGTACTTTGCTGTACCAAGAACTATACTGTTGCAACTGAATTTACATCAGAGATATATTGGACACAAGCTTGGCAGCAGCCTTCAGAAGTGATAGAAGAACTAGGCCATTCGGCCCATCATGTCTACTCCGCCTGAACCCCTGACACCAATTCAATTTAAAAGGCTCCTGGAGCACATGGTCCCATAATAATCTGTTTTTTTGTTATATAAAAAAATTGCACATCTCTGGAGAGAAATGAAAGAGAGAACATTTTGGGTTAGGATCCCTCATCAAAACTGGAGTCAACAGGTGATAGCTGATGGGGAGAGGCAAGCAATACAAAGGACATTTATTATCACATACACTAATTGGTGTAGTGAGATTTGACTTGTCATGCAGCACACAGATAAAGATAAGACACATTAAAGAATTTAACAATAAACATAAAAACATCCCCCCACAATGGTTCCCACTGTGAGGGAAGGCACAACGTCCAGTCCCCATCCCCACCCATAGTCAGGCCTATTGAGGCCTCTGCAGTCGCCGCTACAGGGGCCGATGTGACAGGCCCTTCTTCGCTGGATGATGGTGCTCCGGCGTCAGGAGAACCCTCTCAGCGGCTTGGGATGCTAGTGATAGGTAGATTCAGGTAAGGAGCAGTTGATTGGCAGATGAATCAGAAGTGGGAGTGAAACATACAAATAGTCAAAGGCTGGAGGTGATACATGGAGAAGAAAAAAGTTATAGTGGATGGAACCTAATATGAAATAAATGAGAGAAATGTGGAACCAGAGGAAGGAAGTGTATAGATGGGTATCAAGCAAGGGGATAGGAACTGGGAAGAGCTGGGTGAGTGGTAAGAAAGGTGTGCATTGGAAGACCTATGCAGATAAGTGGGGGTTTTACTTGAAAGTGAAGAATTCAACATTTATGTTCTTTGGTTGTCAGCTACCCAAGAGAAATGTGAGGTGTTATTCTTCCAGTTTGTGTCTGGTCTTACTTTGGCAATGGAGGAGTGTGCAGGCAGACACTTTGGTATGGGAACAGGAATTGAAATGGCTTGCAACTGAGAGCTCTCGACAGAGCACAAATGTTTTTGAAAGTAGTCGCCTGGTCTATGTTTGGTCTCACTGATGAAGCGGTCACATTGAGAGCACCAAATGTAATAGATGAGGTTGGCGGAGGCGCATGTAAATCCCATGCTATTCGTTATAACAGAAGCAGATTTGTTTAAAAAAAGGACAGTGCTAAAATATTGAAGGTGTCATATGATTCATAAAATTAACTTTTATTTCATGTTAAGATTCAAAGACCTGATACAGAAATGTTAAAACAAAATCAGTGTTTTCATAAATCAGCTGCTTTATTGTGTTAGGTGCACACATTAATTATAGCTCTAAACGGTGAAAACAGTCAAGTTCTGCAATATAGTTACAACTGAATTGACAAAATTCATTTCACTCTTGCACACCTTGAACAGAAAGACAAACCCTTCATTTATTCAGCTTACCAAATCTGCATATGAACCAAACTTCTATTCAACCAGTTCAGCACCATCGTATCGGTATTGCATATTTAGATCTATATCTAGAACTTTGAATGCCACCAGAATTTATTTTACACACACTAAAGAATACCATGATGAGCCATAGATGAACATATACCAATATCTCATTTCAGGTTTACTTTGAGTGAATCTAAAATTTGTTAAGTCAGTTATATGTAAAGCAAAAGACAATTCTACTATTCGTGTTTGCAGTTAATAGCTTAATTCAGAACCCACAAATCTACCAGTTTAGTTTAGTGATACAGCTTGGAAACAGGCTGACTTTGACCCACCGTCTATGCTGACCAACGATTGCTCATTCACGCTAGTTCAATGTTATCCCACTTTCACAATCACTCCCTACATATTTGGAGCAAATAACCGAGGCCAATTAACCCATAAATCCACCCGTTTTTGGGATAAAGGAGGAAACCGGAGCACCCCGAGGTTAAAACTACGCAGTCACAGGGAGAACCCAAAATTGCAGAGTATTTTTATAACTTAGATTACTATGACCTAGAACTTAACTTAGAGTTTGCAGACATTCATAGACTGGACAAAGAACTCCATACAATACTTTGTTCATCATCTCACATCTTGGCTGACACTGGGGTAACAGAAATGCTTTTAATAACACTTTGGGAAGGATGGGAGTAATCAGTAACTTAATTGTGATAATTCCATTATGAGAAGTGCTTCCAGAATTTAGCATAAATATATAGGCAAGCTAGTGTTAAAACATGGAGACATTTGTAAACAAATCACCTCTCTCTCACTCTCTCTTCCAATCGTACTTTCTAATTTATGAAGCTTGTGTTTTAGGATCAAATACCTTTGCAGAAAATCTGATATGAATGTTTTAATCATAAGGAACTAAACAAGTTAACAAGTGTTTATACCAAAATGCAAGAAATCTACTAGTTGTTTTACACAATTCACATTTGTCACATTTTTCTATGTATTGATTCTTCTGTTCCAATTCACACGTCACATTTTTCATGTGTTACTAATATTTGTTATTTGCACTAATCCAGACATGCATTAAAAAAAATAATGGATTTTAAAAGCTTCAACAATTGTTTAAATACTAGCTACAAACTGCAATACAAATACCCATTTGTTTGATTTCAAATGTAATTCCAACAGTAAGAGCTGTGCGTAAACTGGCCAACATTGGTGGCAGCTTAAAAACTGGGTAGCAATTAGCATATAGTTTAGGTGTATATAAAGTAACCAATCATCTTTGGAAATACAATTTACAATAGATCGTGAAATATTTGCAGCACAGCCAAATGACTCAATAAGTCTCGAGTTGGAAGTCACGACAATTGCATTGTGATTAAGCATTTCTTTAAACAACTTTCATTGAATCCGAGATCTATTCAATACCACTTAATAGAAAAATTCTTAAATACATTAAACTCTCATCACAATAATTGCAGGCAAATCATTAATTATTTTTTTTTCCTTTTGTTTAGAGATAGAGTATGTAAACTGGCCCTTCGGCCACTGAGTCATCGCCGAATAGCGATCCCCGAACACAAGTTCTATCCTACATAATAGGGACAATTTACAGGTGCCAATTAACCTATAAACCTGCACGTCTTTGGGATGTGGGAGGAAACCAGAGCACAGAGAAAACCCACAAGGTCACATGGAGAACGTACTAAAAGCACCCATAGTCAAGATAGAACCCGATCTCTCTGGCACTGCAAGGCAACAATTCTACGGCTGCATCACTGTCCTGCCCCATTTAATATTTATTGCTGGAACGGGGAACTCTGAAAACAAAATTAGTTTTCTATGTGACTAACAGTGTTAACTGGATTCTGCTAGTATTGGAAATACAGCCAGTGAAAAGTTACCGCCAGCAACTTGTAACCAAGGAAAATCAGCTGTAGTAATTTTAAAAAATCCCTTTCAATGCATGCTTTGATCTGTGCTAATAACTAACATTGGCTTTGTCATAGGGGCAAATTAAATATACATTAGTGGAAACAAATCTGGCAAAGCACAACTTTGTTACATTTCCCTGCCACTCAAAAGGACACAAAGTGCTGGGTCAGGCATCATCTCTACAAAACATGGATAAGTGACATTTTGAGTCAAAAGTCTGAGGAAGTGTCGTGACCTGTAACGTCACCTGTCCATGTTCTCCAGATATGCTGCCCGTCCTGCTGAGTTCCTCTGGCACTGTGCCTTTTTGTGTAAACCGGCATTTGAATTTCCTTGCTTTTAACTCAATTACTCAACATTGTTTTTTAACAGTGTTTTAAAGTCTCATTTGGGAATTCCATGACTGGAAAGTTCTTAAATTTTGATGTTTATTTTAAAATTATTATGTTTTTTATTGTGTCAGAATATGGACAGACAGGTGACACTTGTGGGAGAAATGCAAGTCATACTAAAGAGGTTTAAAAAAAAATCAATTTCTGGACATGACAGCAGCTAACAGTGCTTTCTGTGAATATAATGTCTGTTTTAAACACACTTAAATGAACAGATACAAAAAAAAATGTGAATTATAGTTTTACCGTATGCCTGGAAGATAAGAATGTAACCCTGACATTATAGAAGATGCAATTGCTTCTGAGGAATTGGTAAAATGTGTACAATATGGAACATAAGTAATTGCAATGTGAATACAGAAATCTGCAAAAATGCAATTTCCTTTTAATTTCACAGGTAAAGTTTATGCTGTAGAAATTACATTTTAATATAATTTGAGTAAAAATTAAGCAAAGTATTTTCTTTGGACATCTTTAATGTCTTACTAAGTCTCTGTCATTTATATAGATGGAAATTTGATCAGGTTTGTATCTGATCAATCACAATTACTGCCGTTTCTTCCCCCCAAAGTAGTGCAATTATTTCTTCTACACCAATGCATCAGAACAGAGCCAATCTGTGCTGTTAAATTAAATGCCTGGACAGAACTCTGCATACCAGGCTATATTTTACTGAATTGCAAACTCTTCCTGCAGGGACTTTACCAATCTAAATATGAAGATAATCTGGTGCACAAATAAAAACAAAAGCATCTCCTGCCTTGGTCCTAAGAGCAATATCGCCAAATTGTACTTTATTCCAATAAACAGTGCCTTAATAATATTGTTGCTTCACAAGGGAATCATTTTCATGTTGCTTCTTGTTGATCATGTTGCAAATGTTGGTCAATCCCCTTTCGCTTTAAGCTTCTGAAGTGAGCGAGCACGGATACCCTGGTTCATTTTCATGGACTGGTTTATTACCAGAGAAACCGGAAGTAAAGATGTAATAATCCAACCCTAAAGAATGTTTAAAATATTTTCATTACTGTCACGTTTTTATTTACAAACTTTTCCATGAAGTTAAAAATTAAGTAAACTATGATTTAAATGTTGCTAGTACTATTTTTAGATGTACACTCACCATGCACACCTTTTTGAAACCAACATTCGTCTTTCAAATGAAAACTACAAACACATTTGGTCAGTAATATTATGTTGCAACAGATGGATAGGGGGAAAGAAGAGGCAAAGCCTCAAGAGTTCCATCTCCTGCAGGGTGTTGGTGCTGAACTATTTAGATGGAGACATATTTGAATCCTAATATTTAAGTTCAAGTAATCAAACAAACATCAAATACAATACTATCAGTAATAGCGAGCATGAAACTAATGGATGGTCATATAACTTGTTTGGTTCAGGGAGGTGCTTACAGAAGGAAATCCGTCTTGTTAGCTGGTCTGGTCTATGTGACTCCAAACCCACACTGGTAGGCATTTACTTTTAGCTTGTTCTTATTTGGCCAGGTTAATTTTCAAATTTGTCCAAAGGCTTGTTCCTGTCTTGTATTGTTCTATGTTTAACAGCTTATTCAACAGATAATTAGGGATACACTCATTGCAAGCTTTGATACAGTGGGTATCAAGTGGACAAACACACATGCAATAGTGCATCAAGATAATAGGTACATCAACTACCAATTTAAGAGATGATTAAGAGTCTCCAGAATAGCAGAATTCTTTAACTATGATTACATTGTACATTTGAACAAGAGCAATATAATAGATCAAATTTAAATGTTTTAAAGATGCATATTTTAAGAGCTAACAATTTGCAAAACCAATGTGGAAAATAAATTGCATTCTTACCATAATGGCATGTGGTAAATAGCCATGTGTCTGTGTCTGAAGGCCAACTGTGCTTAAGGCAGCCTTTACATAGGTGGCTGGACTAGGTTTGTTCACAGTCGGTGTTCGGATTTTACTTAATTTTGTTGCCACATAGAATGGAAGGACGCTCTATAACACAAATAAGCTCAGTGAAAAGCCAGTTCAAGGATTGTAGAGCACAAATACATTAGGAATAGGCTAATTGGCCCCCCAAACCTGCTCCCCTATTTAATAAGATAATGGCTGCTTAGATTCCAACCTCAATCTCATATTTCCCTTTATATGCAGTAACCGTTCAGCAATATAGTGGATTCAAAAATACTTGCCGAGGAAAGAAACCTTAAATATTAGCCACTAGATGGTAAAAAATAGGGAACACCACAAGCTGTTAGTTTAATTTATTTGAACACAGAAAGAAGATTTGGTCCTCCAGATCAATGATTAATTTGCACTCTTCATTAGTATTTTGGATAAACTAGTCCAAGTGGCTAGACGATCTAGAGTGACAGAGGAACTGAAGGAAATTCACATTAGGCAGGAAATGATGATAATAATAATAATAATAATAAATCCTTTATTTCGAACAGACTAAAAAATAAAAAGCAAGTATGAAACAGCATACAAAAAACAAAAAAATCAAAGCAAGAATATTTATAAAGTGTCATAAACAATATTTATAAATAAATGAATCGCATGTGTCCGAAAAGGAGCAGGAAGAAGCCAAAGCTTATTAATTCCCACCCCTTATTTAAATGCTTATAATTATCTTATACAAATTTAGCAGCTATAAATCTAACACATATTTCCATATGTACACCAAGTTATTTACATTTATACACTAATCAAATATATGCAAAGCCATATAAAAAAAAAAGAGAAAAAAATGTTAGGTAGACTGATGGGACTAAAGGCTGATAAATCCCCCAGGGCCTGATGGTCTCCATCCCAGGGTACTTAAGGAACTGGCTCTAGAAATTGTGGACGCATTGGTGATCATTTTCCAATGTTCTATAGATTCAGGATCAGTTCCTGTGGATTGGAGGATAGCTAATGTTATTCCGCTTTTCAAGAAAGACGAGAGAGAGAAAACAGGGAATTATAGACCAGTTAGCCTGACATCGATGGTGGGGAAGATGCTGGAGTCAATTATAAAAGATGAACTAGCGGCACATTTGGATAGCAGTATCAGGATCGGTCCAAGTCAGCATGGATTTACAAAGGGGAAATCATGCTCGACTAATCTTCTGGAATTCTTTGAGGATGTAACTGGGAAAATGGACAAGGGAGAGCCAGTGGATGTAGTGTACCCGGACTTTCAGAAAGCATTTGATAAGGTCCCACATAGGAGATTAGTGGACAATATTAGAGCACAGGGGGTTGGGTGCTGACATGGATAGAAAATTGGTTGGCAGACAGGAAACAAAGAGCAGGGATTAACGGGTCCCTTTCCGAATGGCAGGCAGTGACTAGTGGGGTACTGCAAGGCTCGGTGCTGGAACCACAGCTATTTACAATATATATTAATGATTTAGATGAAGGGATTAAAAGTAACTTTAGAAAATTTGCAGATGACAAAGCTGGGTGGCAGTGTGAACTGTGAGGAGGATGCTATGAGGATGTAGGGTGACTTGGAAAGGTTAGGTGAGTGGGCAGATACATGGCAGATGCAATTTAATGTGGATACATGTGAGGTAATCCACTTTGGTGGCAAAAACAGGAAGGCAGATTATTATCTAAATGGTGTCAAGTTGGAAAAGGGGAAGTACAACGGGATCTGTGGGCCCTTGTTCATCTGTCACTGAAAGTAAGCATGCAGGTACAGCAGGCAGTGAATAAAAGCGAATGGCATGTTGGCCTTCATAAAAAGAGGAGTTGAGTATAGGAGCAAAGAGGTATTTCTGCAGTTGTACTGGGCCCTAGTGAGACCACACCTGGAGCATTGTGTGCAGTTTTGGTCTCCAAATTTGAGGAAGGACATTTTTGCTATTGAGGGAGTGCAGTGCAAGTTCACAAGGTTAATTCCCGGGATGGCGGGACTGTCATATGTTGATAGCATGGAGCGGCTGGGGTTGTATACTCTGGAATTTAGAAGGATGAGAGGATATCTTATCGAAACATCTAAGATTATTAAGGGTTTGGACATGCTAGAGGCAGGAAACATTTTATCAATGTTGGGGGAGTCCAGAACCAGGAGCCACAGTTTAAGAATAAGGGATAAGCCATTTAGAACAGAGATGAGGAAACATTTTTTCACCCAGAGAGTTGTGAGTCTGTGGAATTCTCTGCCTCAGAGGGCAGTGGAGGCCGGATCACTGGATTGTTCCTGTGCTGTACTGTTCTATGATGGAATTCAGTTTGCTGACAATAACTCCCAGTGCCTCATGGATGCCAGTTCTGAATTGCTATAAATATTCTGAACATTTAGAACATGTCAAAGCCTCAGACCTTCTTAGATCAAAACAGGGAACACTTTTGCACAAAATCACCTTACTATTATTGTGACTCTTATTGATAGGTAGATAGGCAAGGACAAGACAAAGTTAATTACCCCTCACCAGCTTCTACACACCCAATAGCTATGAGTTTCAGGTCAGTGGTTCTGGTTCTGGTTGATTACGGTGCAAACACCTCATAAGTGGTTATCTCGCCCAGGTGTTGTGAGTAGATTAGTTTAACTGTATATTAGTGCGAAGCCTGAAGGGAGATAATGCTTACTTGATTATTAAGGGAGTGAATTAAGGAAAATTAGTTTATAAACATGAACTGATTTTAGCCCCAAACATCCTTTAACCAGACATTTCCTTTCCCCCTCCCCCAAAAAGAAACTCGGGGGGCGGAAAAAGGAAATATTGACCGTTATTGCAAGACATTGGGCCTCACTGCAGTTGAATAGAGCCTTGACGAGACGGCATCTGGAATATTGTGCATCCACAATTAGAGGATTAGCCTTAAAATAGTCATTCTGAAATGCGAGAAGATAATAAGGGCAGCATGTCCTTGGAATTGTCCACACAGGAGGGTTATGGAAACGGTTACTGAAGGCACACTTAAAAAGATAGATTTCCTTAATATTCAAAAATCTACCAACAATATGGGATTAATACTGTAAAGTTGTGCTGAGGTACAAAATCAACCATGGTCATAACAAATGGCAGAATGTGCACTGTGGACAAAATGGCTATTGTTTTCCTAAATTCTTTAGTAGATGCTGGCAATTATATTTATTGTGGAATACAAGGAGGCATAGATAGGTCAAACAAAAAAATGCTGCTAGATTCCTTTCCCTGAAAGAGTAATAAAGCCAATGGTTATTTGGCTACTATCTTGATTATCTTTATAGTTGTTATTATACAAATCATTAGATAAACTGAAAATGAATTCCATGACTTGTGATGGTCTAGGATCTTGACTAGGAGGAAATATTAGAACTTATTTTGAAGCACCTCATAAGTTACGGTTTTGTAGAATTTTCCTATAACTTAACCTTGGACACAACTCTCCTTTAAAGCACATCAAGAATTACCGACGTGTAGGTCACTCCTGTGTTATGAAAGCCTGACATACGGTCAGCAATACATACGAACAAGCTCCCATAATGCCATTAAATTAAAAAGTCTAACATGTGTTAATTCATATGATCAGCAGAACTAGTTTCCCCACCCCCCACTCTTGTTTATTTTGATTCAGATTTTATTTAGTTTATAGTTTATTTTGATTTTAAACCCCCATTTGTTCTTTCTAGTATTGAATGCACCATTAGTGTTAATTCTTCTAACATATATACACTTTGGAGAATAAGCATGTATTAATTCTGAATGCTGATATGGTAAAATAATGTTTGACAACAATAATCGATGACCAAATGACATGTTTTAAGGAAGAAAGTTCCATAAAAATAGGAACACAAATTCCGTGAAACAATCTCTTCCTTTGGTTATCTAAACATTAAGAATAGAAATGAGTTAATAACATATTGGATATCCCTCGCCCATAATTTTAGAAAATGCAAGTTTCAGTAAGATTTGAATCCTTTCATTATTGTACTGTTTATTGTCCTCCATGTGTAATAATTTAAAAAAAAATCTGTGTAACTGCAAGAAGATTAAATATGACTAGATTTTAAACATTTTAAAAAATGAAGCCACAGTGGATTAATCTCATCAACTAAAACGTTCATTGAAAAGTCCTACATAGATAAAAACAGGAAAATTTGCAAAAGATATACATGCATGGTTTCAATGTTTTTGCCAATAATATAGTTTTACCAAGTTAAACTTTGTATGTAGCCTTCAGATCATTTAATGCTATTATGGACTGAACACTGAGCTTGAACAGCCACAATTCATTATTGATGTCAAGGTGTTTCTTAAAAGCGTCTCTTTCATTAAGGCACCAGCATTTAACATTTTAGAACCCAATTTAAGTTTATGGGATAATTCCATCACCCGAGGGAGAAATCCTAAAATATTTGGAGAAATCTACACACAATGCCAAATATGGTAAATTAAGATATTCTATTTTGTGATCTGCTTTTAAGATCATAGAAACATAGAAAAAAGGTGCAAGAGGAGGCCATTTGGTCCTTCGAACCTGCACCACCATTCATTGTGATCATGGCCGATCATCCACAATCAGTAAACCTTGCTTGCCTTCTCCCCATATCCCGTAATTTTGCTAGCCCCTAGAGCTCTATCTAACTTTTAAATTCTTCTGGTGAATTGGCCTCTACTGTCCTCTGTGGCAGATAATTCCACAAATTCACAACTCTCTGGGTGAAAAAGTATTTTTTTCATCTCAGTTTTAAATGGCCTCTCCTTTATTCTTAGACTGTGCCCCCTGTTTCTGGATTCCTCCATAATTGGGACAATTTTTCCTGCATTTTGCTTGTCCAGTCCTTTTATAATTTTATACGTTTCTATAAGATCCCCTCTCATCCTAAATTCCAGTGAATACAAGCCCAGTCTTTCCAATCTTTCCTCATGACAGTCCCACCATCCCTGGGATTAACCTCGTTAACTGACGCTGCACTGCCTCAATAGCAAGGATGTCCTTCCTCAAATTAGGAGACCAAAACTGCACAAAATACTCCAGATGTGGTCTCACCAGGGCCCTGTACAACTGCAGGACCTTTTTACTCCTATACTCAAATCCTCTCGTTATGAAGGTCAACATGCCATTAGCTTTCTTCACTGCCTGCTGTACCTGCATGTTTACATGTTTAATGTTCAGTGACTGGTGTACAAGGACACACAGGTCTTGTTGCAATTCCTTTTCATAATCTGACACCATTGAGATAATAATCTGCCCCCTTGTTCTTGCCGCCAAAGTGGATATCCTCACATTTATCTGGATCATACTGCATCTGCCATGCATCTGCCCATTCACTCAACCTGTCCAAGTCACCCTGCAACCTCCTGGCATCCTCTTCGCAGTTCACACTGCCACCCAGTTTTGTGTCATCTGCAAATTTGCTAGTGTTACTTATAATCCCATAATCTAAATCATAGATATATATTGTAAATAGTTGCAGCCCCAGCACCGAGCCTTACTGCACTCCACTCGCCACTGCCTGCCATTCTGACAGGGACCCGTTTATTCCCACTCTGTTTCCTGTCTGGCAACCAATTCCCTATCCATGTCAATACCCTACCCCCAATACCATGTGCTCTAATTTTGCCCACTAATCTCCCATGTGGAACCTTATCAAAGGCTTTCTGAAAGTCCAGATACACTACATCCATTTTACTTGTCACATCTTCAAAAAATTCCAGAAGATTAGTCATGCAGGATTTCCCCTTCATAAATCCATGCTGACTTGGACCAATTCTTTTACTGCTATCGAAATGTGTCGTTATTACTTTGTTAATAATTGACTCCAGCATCTTCCCCACCACCGATGTCAGGCTAACTGGTCTATAATTCCCCTTTTTCTCTCTCGCTCCTTTCTTGAAAAGTGGAATAACATTAGCTACCCTCCAATCCACAGTGACTGATTCTTAATCCATAAAACATCGGAAAATGATCACCAATGTATCCACGATGTCTAGAGCCATCTCCTTGAGTACCCTGGGATGCAGATCAGGGGAATTAACAGCCTTCAGTCTCATCAGTCTACCCAATACTATTTCTCGCCTAATGCAAATTTATTTCAGTTCCTCTGTCTCCCTAGATCCTCTGTCCTCTAATACAACTGAAAGATTTTTTGTGTCTTCGTTAGTGAACCTTTCTGTTTTCCTTTTGTGTACCTTTTCGTTTTCTCAACAACTCATTACTTCCCATCTATCGCCAGTGTCATACTGCCAATCTGAACCAGATCTATTAGTTGCTATGACAGCAGTTGTTCCTATAGTAACCACAAGGGTACTTTCCCAAAATAAACTCTGTTTACCTGGACAATGATCCCCTTGCTCTTGTACTCAGCTTGGAGTGCTTGTGAAAAGAAATCCACAAATGCCTGTTGGAAATAAAGTATTGTGAGAGAAAAATAAAATATTGTTCAAGGTTGAGCATTAAACAATCAATTGGATTAATTTAGGAATTTTAATCCTGGTGTGTAACTTCACCTGCAAGAGCTGGATTTAGGATTTCACACAGACTTGACAAGCCCGGCATTGAAACCCGGGAATTCTAATGACCTTGAAAAACAATAGATTTCAAATGGACATTGAAAATACCATGATGCAGCTATCACCATCTTACATCCCTTCCACTGCCCTTCAAGAGTTTGGACCACAGCTCAGTTATTCAATTATGGCCAAGCAGAAACTTCCTCCGAATAATTAGTGGAAAATACATGTCTGATGTTACAAGGATGCCAACTCCATTCTAATTGCTAAGAAAGAACCCAACCATTTGTAGGCTTGATGACATAAACACCCATTTGGAGTTTTTGACTTCTTCTTCTTCTTTGAAAAGACTACCCAAACCCAGAATTTGTAATGTGCCTTCATCATGTCCCACAATGCAGTCCATCAGCAACCAAAGCCTTCATACATCTCCAGGCTTAACTATCATTTTCATGTACTCAATGTTCAAACTCCTACCACCTGCAAATTTGAAATGTCCAAAACTCAGAAGCCCACATCCTAACTTAAAGTATGTTGATATGACTGGAGGCCATGTAAACTACTTTTCACGTTTTCATAGTGCAGTTTGCTTGTTGGTTCTTGTCATCCTTGTATTCAAAACAAGCCATTATGTTATAGTTTAGAAAGCAGACCACAGGTCAGAGTCGTGGTCATACAGCACGGAAACAGGGCTATTCAGCCGAAATCGTCATTGCTGGTGAGGAGGTCTATCTAGCAGTCCTATTGGCCGGTGTGACCCATATCCCTCTAAACTTTTCCCATCCATGTACCCATCCAATATGAGGCTCATGAAAAACATCTCCTTTCTTCCACATCAATTAACAGGCAACCTCCACGAAAATTGATGTCAATATTTGACCCTCCCAATTATGTATTGATGAAGCCAAATTTTAGTTAAAAATATAAGATATTAAATATCTTCAACCAATAATGTTTTTCTCTACTGGCTTCCGAAATTCATTTCCAAAAATAATTCTCACATTTTGATTCTATTCAATGGCAAAAGAACCCACAACCAGGTAAAATAGATGCATCAAAATGAGCTAACATCATATTCATAATTTTTACAATTCTGCATGTGTTCAAAGTTAAACAGATTACAAGTACAAGTTTATCTCCAATTAGCTCTTTTCTAAGAGGCATTCGTTCAAACCGAAGGTATAACTAAGTCTTACTTTGGTTGCAGAGTAGAGTGTCAGTAAGGGTACTGGATTCAATGCGCTACCAGATGACACATTCAGGATGATGCCTTTTGACCTTTAAAAATATAATACCACAATTAATCACTGCTAGTGTTAATTTAATTGAATATAAATTTCCCTACTCCATTGCTTGGATTTGTGTAGGCCTCTGGATTTTTGAACCATATTTTAACCACTAGGTCACCAAATACTGCCAAAACACAATGCAATCGGCACACATTATTTTGCAGGCCTGAATACTAGACAGATTAATAATTGCTCGTCCACAGTTGTGAAATACCTGAAGCAAAATAACTTCCAAAAAATAAATCACCATGTACAAGACATTTGTTTTCAGATGTGGTTACAACCATAGAATGGATTTTTTTTTAAAAGAGTGGTTTAAATGTGGTAAAAAAACAAGACTAAAGCCATGTTGATGTTAAATTATAGTCTTACTTCTTGTGTTGCGCAATGAGGATAAAGTGGTGGATGTTGCCTTTCTGGCATTTGATAAAGTTTCATGGTAGGCTGATTCAGAAGATTAAGATGCACAGGATTCACAGCAATTTAATTATATGGATCCACAATTGGCTTACTAAATGTTGACAGAGGGTTGTGGTGGAAGGGCATTATTCAGACTGGATCCCTGCAGACTAGTGGAGTTCTGCAGGGATCTTTGCTGGAACCTCTTTTTGTAATATATCCAGCAATATTGGTGTAGTCTGCACCCTAAACAGCATTGATGTACAGAAGGACCTAGTGGTCCAAGTCCTTAGCTTCCTGAAAGTAGCAACACAAGTAGATGGAAGGGTAACGTCAGCATATGGTATGCTTGCCTTCATCAGTCAGGGCACTGAGTACAAGAGTCGAGAAGTCATGGTGCAGTTCTACAGGACTGGTTAGGGAAAAGGGCGAGAAGAGGTTTATCAGAATGCTGGCTAGTTGGGTGTTAGCTATAAGGAAAGGTTGGACAAAACAAGATAGCTTTCTAAAGCAGAGGCTGAGCGAAGATCTGATAGAAAGAAATATATAAAAGTATGAGTGGCTTAGATAGGACAGACAGTAAAATCCTTTTCCCCCATGGTGGAAGTGTCAAAGACTAGAGGGCAGAGCTTTAAAGTGAAAGGAGCAAAGTTCAAAGGAGATGTGCAGCTTTCTATTCGAGGGCCATGGGTGCTTGGAAAGTGCTGGAGGCAGACACTATAGTTAAGATTAGTTCAGCACATTGTGGGTCGAAGCGTCTGTTCTGTGATGCACTTTATTCTAATGAACAATGATTTTCTGAGTTATAGATTAAGTACGGCCATTCATTAAATGCACAGTTCTTGGCTGTGGATTCTCTGGGGAATCACCTGCTTTTCCAGTTTTCATCTGCTTATGGGGATGGCCAATTTTTGGTTAAACGATCAATGAATGACTCACTTTTCACTTGTGCTTTTTGCTGGTGAGGTTATCCAAAGGAAATACCAAATTGACAGGTTTTAAATTGTCAGAATCTCCTGAAGAAAACTACATTGTTATGTTAGACTGATGACTCAGTTTGTTCATGCAAAGTGATAGCTGCAAACCTGAAAAGGAGACATTTCATACAGCCCATGAATCATTCTCTGCTATAACACATATTGTTATTATAAGCAGAGAAACAAGCCTCATTAGTTATTAAAAGGATTCTTGAAGGAATCTCCCTTATAAATAATAATGATTTCAATGACTCACCGCTGTACCATGGCAGGCAATACCATCCTAGTCATCTATGGGAAAATAAATGAGATATAAAAAATGTTTCCCCCTTCCCAAAAATAGAAACATCTACCAAGTCTATCTGCATATATATTGCTTTCTAAAATCATATTTACAACTTTTCAAAAGAAATGACATCATTTAAAACTAATAGCAATATTTTCTAAATTGTACAGTTGCTGATTTTTAAGATTTCTGGTCTGTGCAAAAATTTCAAAGATGTTTTCCCATTATAATAAAGCAGGCATAATTTAAAAAGAATGGACAAGAATTTAAGATCATATGACCAATCACAGAATTTAAGATTCCTGAAGGCCGATTGTAAAGAAATGTAACCGTCTGCGCTTGCACACAGTAATGCAAGTTCATATTTGCCAAGTTCATTCATCAAGTAGTTTTTTTTTTTACGAGTGAACTGCCAGTTCTATTAGGAACAAGCAAAGCTGACGAAAATTATTTTAGAGTCCTGGAACTCCCCTTGGTGAGTGCTTCCAGCTACAAACTGCAGGGCTTCACCACTCTCACTCACTATTTTACGCCATGCCAAATGAAAACACTTTTTCATTCCAGACAGTTGCAACAAAATATTAATGATAGCCAGGAAATCCAGCCACTGTCATCTCAAGTGATATCAAATCAGTAATGCCTTCCAATATTGGCTTTAAAATATTTAATGGTTCAATTATGCCATATTGTCACATGTGCACTTTTTGCATGGATCACACATTCACAAGTCGCAATATTTTGGAATTACAGTACAACACACACAGATGTACTCTTCAAATTTCATTGGTCTTTTTTGCATCAAACTGTTTCCCGTAAGCAAAATTACAATTTTCCAGAATTCAATTGTGGAAATATGCCATCTTACAGCCAGGAGACTGATGGCACAGGTTAAAATGCACTTGGCAAATACCTTTTAAAAAATCTGTACGTTAGGCAACTTCCCCAGAGACACTGACAGAATGAATGTTTCACGTCAGATCAATGACTCCATTCCCCTCTGTAGACAATACCTAAATTGCAGAGTACTTGAGCATACAGTTTTATTTTCCAGCATATGTTATGTTTCATATTTGGGTTACAATAATACCTGTTGTCCTCAGATGAGTTAAATGGTTATTTGGATACATATTGCTTATTTGAAGGGTAACAAATTAATTATATCCTCACTTAATTTACCATCTTTGATTACAAAACTATACATTGGTACTTGGATATTAGATTTCCGTATGAAGACTTGGGATAAAAACTAAAGCTAAAAACACTCAGCAGGCTAGGCAGCATCTATGGAAAGAAAATGCTAGTGGTTCTCAAAGACCCAACAAATGTTTTCTCATCTCAGAACTGGATTCTAACCAAAGAACTTCAACCCCACCTAATACTTGTTTCTCTTTCCACAAGTACTGCTTGACCTGCTAATCATTTCCAGGATTTTGTCTGTTTCAGATTTCCAGAACAAAGACATTTTATTTTCATAGATAAATGTAGTTAACCTACTTTTGAGTGACACTAATCCTGACATTACACAAAACATTCTGGTGAAAGATTAAAGAAAGGCAAAACCATTGAGAATTCTGAAGCTGAAATTACATATTCTATACTGATTTTGTTGAATTTGCAAGAGGATTGCAAATGGTTATGTGCATGGCTCAGGTGCTCAATGTTCCGAAGTTATCTTCAATGAGGGATGAGAGATAGAACAGTACAGCACTGTTGTGCGTTCTGAGCCTCCAAATCTGGCCTGTGCTGAAACTGATGAAACAGTACTTTGCATCAAGCATTCTTTCTCCGATACACAGACATAGCATTCTCACAGATATGAGACACGAATCGAAAAATTAATTGCCCCTGTGGTTTGTGTGTTTTCTTGTTCAACGATTTAACCATTTTTTTCCAGATTGCACAATTCCTGGAAATGTGTGGCAAAAACCCTTGCCCAATAAATGTATTCAACACGGCTTCAAAATAAAAAGTACAGGGAACACGAGAAATAATAGCCGTTACTCATACCAAATTATTAAAATTAAATATTGGTGCATGACGACTATTTGATATATCAGATTGTGTCTGAAATTAATAGACCTTAATGGGAACTGTTAAGAGTGTGACTGGTTTAGATTTACCTAATAGTAGTAAAATGAACTCTTCCTCATACTTCATTTTTCTGACCAAAAACTAATTTCATGTGTTACATAAAATCTTAAATTCATGGCATTTGTTCCCTGAAGCAAGCTTGCCAACGCCCACAGAGTCTGTTCATCCGCACACTCAAACGCCCACACAGTCTCTCAGACACACACACACACGCATGCACTCTTCTCTATGCCCAACCTATCGAGTATATTTACCAGCAAAAAACAGTTGGGAATAGTACCCCTGTTGCTAATATGTTAAAGTCGTGAGGCTGCCACAAGACTTGGTTTAATTATTTCAGCATCAGACGAAAGAAAGCACCATGTACTGCAGTTTTATATTTTTCTTCAAAGTATGCCTTATTTTGTTAGGATATCCCCATTACGTTGCAGTGTTTTAGTAAAAATTAATTTTGCTTGCAGAATGCAGTTTTCAGAATGGATAATATGGTGACAAAATTGAAACCGGATTAATCTGTGCTCCAATTATTGAAATTTCAGCATGACACTGCACCTTTTAACACTATGTGGCAGTAATGAATGCCATCTTTTTCACTGGAATTAAAAATATATCCTACTAAATTTGACAAGGTCAGTTTTCGTTCAGAATTGAAAGAAACAGACCAGAAACAGAGGAACTGAGACAGATAAATGGAACTGTTTTAAATGGAATAAACTGCAGGAAGCTTTTCCTCCACATCAGAAGTATAAAAAGTAGCGGACATAAATTTAGAGTAAGGGGGAGCCGATTTAGAAGACAAACTAGGGGGTATCTTCACCCAGAGAGTGGTCAGTACCTGTTGAAACACTAATAAGCGAGTTCGGTATTACATGCCCAAGTCGTGGGTCATTCGGGATAAATATTCTCGCCGGCTGAGCTACCGGCATATTAACTTAAATTAGATTTATAAATAAATGTATCCTTCAAATATGTCAGCAGTAGGCCACAGTGTACACAAATCCACAATTGTATCTATTTAAATTATTATTAACTCAATACAGCACCAGCCTTGAAAACACAAGAATAACTGGAATGAACCTGTCAATTATGAAATCCCTGGCATTAGTCTGATACACAGCCATTCAAATTCGATATTGATTTCCACGAATTGCAAGTTATGTGGCCAATCAATTTGAGACAGTCCTTACATTCCTATCTAAACAACCTCTGTGGATTGAAGGAAATGTGGAGAATGTGCTGTGTGGGGGGTAAATTGGAAAGTTCAGATTGGATTTCCTTCAATCCAGAGAGGTTGTTTAGATAGGCGAGATGGCTGGGAGAAATGCACTGCAACCACAGCAAACTTGGAACAGCACAGACCCTCAACTAAATCTATCCAATACTAAAGTGCAGGCATTTCGCAGTTAAATGTCTTATATCGGATTTGCGGCTCCTTCACAGAGCCAACCCTGTACTCAGTTTTCCTCGGAGATGAATCTTTGCCTTAACGGTCCATTCACGCCACCTGTAGGTAAAGCATCAGCCCACATCACACTGATACAGTTGCAGTCTGCCTCAGATTAAATATATTTTTACACATAAATTATGAATAAAGATAAGAAAGTTTCAAACACAAATAATATTTTCTTATTCCAGTAGCAAGCACATTAAGGATTAAATGAAAATAATAAATTCTTTAACTTTTTGAATATTGCATAATTGTAAATTTATAAACTGAACTAGAACCGGGACTGTAAGTAGTGTGTGAATAGCAGAACAAGAAAGGAAGCTATTGAGTTTGCAGAATTCTAGATTAATTCCTTGGTAGAATAGTTAACAATTTATACACAGTTCATATAGAGCTGCGTTCGCATTTTTTTAAACCCCGAATGACCTTTGACAAATCCCATGATTCCTTGCGTTTATCGAGATACCGAACTTGCTTATTGAAGTTCAGTTGTAAACAGCATTTAAATGTCCAGATGAACACTTGAATTGCTTAGGCAAAAGTGGCTATGGACCAAGTTTTGGGTGAAGGCATCACTACAAATGGGTGCCCTCTGTTTATCTGCTGCCATCCACATCAGCTAATGTCATTCCCAGTACAGGCCCAGAGCCATCAAACGGTCATCATACATTAATCCAATCAACCCCGGGATCATTCTTGTAAACTTCCTCTGGATCCTCTCGAACACCAGCACATCCCTCCTCAAATATGAGACCCAAATCTGTTCACAAGATTTCAAATGCCATCTGACCAGTGCCTTATTCATTACATCCTTGTTTTTTTTATTCTAGTCCTCTCGAAATTAATGTTAACATTGAATTTGCCTTCCTTACTACTGATTCAACCTGCAGATTAACCTTTTCGGAATCCTGCACCAGTACTCCCAAGACCCTTTATACCTCCGATTTCTGAATCCTCTCATTTAGAATTAGGTCTACACCTACCAAAGTGCATGACCGCACACTTTGTTACATTGTATTACATCTGCCACTTTGCATACTCTCTCAAACTATCCTTCTGCAGACTCCCTGCTTCCTCTACATTACCTGTCCCTCCAGCTATCTTTGTATCATCCTCAAACTTGGCCTCAAAGCCATCAATTCCAACATCCAAATCATTAATATACAAGAGTAACGGACCTTGTTTTTTATGTGCTTCACAATTTTCATTAGAGAGAAAAGCTGGTGCAGCATTGTAGAGGAAAGAACACCTTGCAACCATACAGATCACTCATTGTTTTTAAACTTATCTTAATGACAACCAGAGTTTGTTTTGGGCCAAAATTTAAACTCTTTTATTCCACTCTTCCGAATGTTCTACCTATATGGGTTTCCTGTTAAGGGTCAAAAGTCAAGAGTGCTTTATTGCCATATGTGGCAGATAGAACAAAGCAATTCTTACTTGCTTACTTACACAGCATAATAGAATATGTAAACATAGCACACTATAAACAATAAATGAGAAAAAAAATTCAATGTATACACACACACACACAAAACAAACACTAATAGTGCAATAATAACAATAATAGTTTATGTAGTTCCGAGCTTAATCAAAGTTATACTGTATAGGAAGGAACTGCAGATCGTGGTTCAAACCGAAGATAGACTCAAAAAGTTTGAGTAACTCAGCGGGACAGGCAGCATCTCTGGAGCAAAGGAATTAATGATGTTTTGGGTCGAGACCCTTCTTCTCGACTCAAAACGCCACCCATTCCTTTTCTCCAGAGATGCTGCCTGTCCCGCTGAGTTACTCCAGCTTTTTGTGTCTATCTATGGAGGTTGTACTGTTTAATAACCCGATGGCTGTAGGGAAGAAGCTGTTCCTGAACCAGGACGTTACAGTTTTCAGGCTCCTGTACCTTCTTCCCGATGGCAGAGGTGAAATTAGTGTGTGGCCAGGGTGACGTGGGTCTCTGATGATGCTGGCTGCCTTTGAGTAAGCGACTCCTGTAAATCCCTTCGATGATGAGGGTGTCAGAACGTGATGGTCTGGGCAGTGTTCACATCTTTTTGCAGTCTTCTTCGCTCATGGGTATTCAAGTTGCCGAACCAGGCCATGATGCAACCAGTTAATACGCTCTCTACTGTACACCTGGAGAATTTCAAGAGACAGGTTTGTGGGTTCTCATCCTTCCTCTTCCAAAGTCCACAATCATTTCCTTGGTCTTACTGAGAGTCAGGTTGTTGTGCTGGCACCATTTTCCCAGTCAATCGATCTCACTTCTATGCTCTTGACTCATCATCTGTAATTCGTCCAATAATGGTGGCGTTGTTGGTGAACTTGAAGATGGAGTTCACACCGAATCCGGCTACATAGCCATGAGTATAGAGCGAGTAAAGCAGGAGGCTGAGCACACAGCCTTGAGGCCCTCCCGTACTGATGGTTACTGAGGGAGAAGTGTTTCTTGCCAATTCGAAGACTTCACTTCATGCCGAATGTCCAAGATATTGAGAAATGTTTAACATTTCAAATTACATTGCCTAAGACTTAGTATAACACACTACAGAGAAGGTAGTGCACTCAAGTTTTAAAAAATGAGGAGACGTATATGCACTAGTACATTTAGTACACAGAATTGTATTTACAGCTGGAAGTTCGTGAAATAAATGGAGTAGCAAAAAGACAACATAATTTGAGACTCACAATATACACTTAAAAGCTCAAATACATTAAAAAGCTTTACAATTTAACCATATAACAATTACAGCACGGAAACAGGCCATCTCGGCCCTACAAGTCCGTGCCGAACAACTTTTTTCCCTTAGTCCCACCTGCCTGCACTCATACCATAACCCTCCATTCCCTTCTCATCCATATGCCTATCCAATTTATTTTTAAATGATACCAACGAACCTGCCGCCACCACTTCCACTGGAAGCTCATTCCATACCGCTACCACTCTCTGAGTAAAGAAGTTCCCCCTCATGTTACCCCTAAACTTCTGTCCCTTAATTCTGAAGTCATGTCCTCTTGTTTGAATCTTCCCTATTCTCAAAGGGAAAAGCTTGTCCACATCAACTCTGTCTATCCCTCTCATCATTTTAAAGACCTCTATCAAGTCCCCCCTTAACCTTCTGCGCTCCAGAGAATAAAGACCTAACTTATTCAACCTATCTCTGTAACTTAGTTGTTGAAACCCAGGCAACATTCTAGTAAATCTCCTCTGTACTCTCTCTATTTTGTTGACATCCTTTTCTATAATTGGGCGACCAAAATTGTACACCATACTCCAGATTTGGTCTCATCAATGCCTTGTACAATTTTAACATTACATCCCAGCTTCTATACTCAATGCTCTGATTTATAAAGGCTAGCATACCAAAAGCTTGCTTTACCACCCTATCTATATGAGATTCTACCTTCAAGGAACTATGCACGGTTATTCCCAGATCCTTCTGTTCAACTGTATTCTTCAATTCCCTACCATTTACCATGTACGTCCTATTTTGATTTGTCCTGCCAAGGTGTAGCACCTCACATTTATCAGCATTAAACTCCATCTGCCATCTTTCAGCCCACTTTTCCAAATGGCCTAAATCACTCTGTAGACTTTGGAAATCCTCTTCATTATCCACAACACCCCCTATCTTGGTATCATCTGCATACTTACTAATCCAATTTACCACCCCTTCATCCAGATCATTGATGTACATGACAAACAACAAAGGACCCAACACAGATCCCTGAGGCACCCCACTAGTCACCTGCCTCCAACCCGACAAAAAGCCAGCCACTGTTGAATCCATCTTGCTATTCCGGCATTTATACCCAACAGTTTAACCTTCTTAACCAACCTTCCATGAGGAATCTTGTCAAAGGCCTTACTAAAGTCCATATAGACAACATCCACTGCTTTACCCTTGTCAATTTCCCCAGTAACCTCTTCAAAAAATTCAAGAAGAGTAGTCAAACATGACCTTCCAGGCACAAACCCATGTTGACTGTTCCTAATCAGACCCCGTTTATCCAGATGCTTATATATATTATCTCTAAGTATCTTTTCCATTAATTTGCCCACCACTGAAGTCAAACTAACAGGTCTATAATTGCTAGGTTTACTCTTAGAACCCTTTTTAAACAATGGAACAACATGCGCAGTACGCCAATCCTCGGGGACTATTCCCGTTTCTAATGACATTTGAAATATTTCTGTCATAGCCCCGGCTATTTCTACACTAACTTCCCTCAATGTCCTAGGGAATATCCTGTCAGGACCTGGAGACTTATCCACTTTTATATTTTTCAAAAGTGTCAGTACTTCTTTTACTTTGAAACTCATAGTATCCATAGCTACTCTACTCGTTTCCCTTACCTCACATAATTCAATATCCTTCTCCTTGGTGAATACCGAAGAAAATAAATTGTTCAATATCTCCCCCATCTCTTTTGGCTCTGCAGATAGCTTCCCACTCTGTCTCTCCAATGGACCAATTTTATCCCTCGTTATCCTTTTGCTATTAATATAGCTGTAGAAACCCTTTGGATTTACTTTCACCTTACTTGCCAAAGCAACCTCATATCTTCTTTTAGCTTTTCTAATTTCTTTCTTAAGATTCTTTTTACATTCCTTATACTCCTCAAGCACCTCATTTACTTCATGCTGCCTATAATTATTGTAGATCTCCCTCTTTTTCCGAACAAGATGTTTTCCGAAAAACAAGATGTCCCATTTTTCCCTTTCAACCGAACAAACCAGGGCTGCAGATTTCCAATTTTTACTGAGAAACTCAGCTGCAGCAACCGAGTGAACAGGAATATAAAGATTCTGTACTCTTAAAATTTCCCCTTTAAATGTCCTCCATTTCTCTTCTACATCTTTCCCATAAAACAAAATGTCCCAGTTCACTCCTTTTAAATCATCTCGCATCTCATCAAAGTTAGCCTTTCTCCAATCAAAAATCTCAACCCTAGGTCCAGTTCTGACCTTCTCCATAATTATATTGAAACTAATGGCATTGTGATCACTGGACCCGAAGTGCTCCCCAACGCATACCTCCGCCACCTGTCCCGTCTCATTTCCTAACAGGAGGTCCAGCACTGCCCCTCCTCTAGTAGGTACCTCTATGCATTGCTGCAAAAAAACTATCCTGCACACATTTTACAAACTCCAAACCATCCAGCCCATTTACAGAATGTGTTTCCCAGTCTATGTGTGGAAAGTTGAAATCTCCCACAATCACCACCTTGTGCTTACTACTAATATCTGCTATCTCCTTACATATTTGCTCTTCCAATTCTCGTTCCCCACTCGGTGGTCTATAATACACCCCCATAAGTGTTGCTACACCTTTCCCACTTCTCAGTTCCACCCAAATAGCCTCCCTAGACGAGCCCTCCAATCTATCCTGCCAAAGCACTGCTGTAATATCTTCCCTGACTAGCAATGCAACACCTCCACCTCTTGCCCCTCCAATTCTATCACACCCGAAGCAACGAAATCCTGGAATATTTAGTTTCCAATCACAGCCCTCCTGCAACCATGTTTCACTGATCGCCACAACATCATACTTCCAGGTGTCTATCCAGACTCTAAGCTCATCCACCTTTCTTACAATACTCCTAGCATTAAAATATGCACATTTAAGAAACCCCCCGTCTCTTCTTCTCTGTTTATTTCCTTTTTTTTCTTTCTCCTCTTGTGTCCGAGTGCTTCCCTTTTCTGCTTCCTGCCTCCCATTCTGTCTGCTAGCTTTCTCTATTTGAGTCCCTCGCCATGATCTAGAAAAAAACAGGAATCAGCTTAGAAGGGATTATTATAATATTACATACAGAGCAACATGCTACTTGCCGTTCCAGATCTCCTGCCTATGCAGCCCCATCCCATTCACCCCCCCCTCTCCCCACACCATGCTGCTGCTCTGGAACCTGGCACAAACCCCTGCCTTTCTTCTATGACATGCTGCTGTGCTGGAAACCTAGCTTGAACCAGTGATGAATCATCCCACAGTTCAGTGTGGAAAGCCTGCCTGGAAAGCTGATGCTGGGGAAGCCAGGACGAGGGTGCCCCCAGGCAGGCATAATAAGTGCAGCCACTGTTGGAGTCAGGCAGAACTTGTGCAATATGTTGATAGGTAGTACCAATAGAGACCAATGGATCTGCATCGCTCATTGGATATGATGGAATCTGCTGCTCTCCCTCTCCATGCTTGTCTGCACAGGGGCAGAAATTTCCTGAAGGTAATAAACTCAAAGGCCAATGATCACTGTTGAGCTTCTAATAAGAAACCACTCAATTACTGAGATGGTGACCGCTTGTCATGACTCTCAGATGGGAATTTCCTGCATCTGTGACCCCTAATGTGACCCCTGTAACACTATAATGGTAAAAAAACAACGTTAAACACTAAACACAAGTTAGAAGCTGAATAACAAACACATTCAAAATCCATTATATTTTGAAACGCGAGGGAATTACAAGCAACGACAGAGGTTTATTCGGCGGTAATTTGATTAGGTACAATAAAAGTATTAATCTCAAGTATAAGATTTTCAAGCTACTTTTCAGTGAGACAGGCGACCACATTCTCATTAATTCTAGTAATTTCCCATAGTGTAGTGAAGGAGGCTACAAACTGCAGCATATGGAACAGGCAAAGTAATCATAACCTGCTCCAGTAGCAGAATTGATGTGAACACATCTCTCTTCCCCCTCTGCTAATGTTCACTGTATGGCTGGCTATAATGCAGTTGGATAATGCCAGCACCCAGATCTTATCCAACTTGAGTCAGCATCTGGCAAAGAGTTGTAAACTCAAGGACAAATAGTTTTCATACTCTCCTGTAACTTAACCCATTGTAAATTTAAAAAGAAAATGCAGATGCCAGAAGTCTGACATAAAATTAGAAAATGTTGAACATTTGCACATCAGCCAGTGCACATCAGCCAGTACCCGAGGAACGAGAGACCATTAACATTTCTGATTCTAGATCCTTGTCAGAACTCCACAGATACTAACTAATCTGGCATGGTTTTGAAAAAAATGCAATGTTTCCATGAACATGATAGTAGCAGAAAAGTTACAGAAAAAAGTTACATTACCTTACAAACAGACATAACGTTGATGTTGATCATCTTATTAATGATCTGAGGAAAGAAAATTAATTAGTTATTGCATCAGTATAGAATTAAATTGATGTCTTAGATTAAAGGAACCATCTTTATTTACCACCGAATAATGTGGTTGTGGTGATAAATAGAATGCAGCTAACTGCTTGATTGCTTTTTCTGTACCAAAAGTCAATAGTTAAATGCTTTATGGCTACCTGGGTGAATACTCAATGGATAGCAATAATAGACTATTAACCAGTTTACAAGTGCACAGTTTGCTTTCAGTTAAAGTCGTCTTGCCTTTAATTTTGTAAACTATTAATCAAGCATGGGAGATTTTCCTCTGCTACACTGAAAGCACCTTTATATGATGTACAACTTAATGAATATTTAAAATGAAAATGTAATTAAATTCACATAGAGTCTTTGAGCATGGAAACATGCCCTTTGGCCCAACTTGCCCACACTGGCTAACATCTCCCCTCTACACTAGTCCCACCTGCCTGCATATCCCTCTAAACCTGTCCCATCATATCTAAATGTTCCTTAAACGTCGCAATGGTACGTGCCTCAACTACCCCCTCCAACAGGTTGTTCCATACTCCCACCACCCTAGAGGGAAAAAGCTACCCCTCGGGTTTTTCCCCCTCACCAAAACCCATGTCCTCTGGCAGCTCGTTCCATACACCCACAGCCTTTGTGTGAAAAGGTTACCCCTCAGGTTCCTATTAACCTTCGCCACCCTGTTGCAAGTCCATATAGTGTAGCAATCGCTTACATAATTAAAAAAATTTAAATGTTTAAATTTTGCTTGTAAAGATTGAGAAAAAAGGGACAATAATTTGAGGCCCATAATATACAATTTAAATACTCGTTCATTAAAAGGCTTTGCCATTAGAATGTAGTCCAGATAGTCCAGATACAAATATTCCTGCAGACATCAAGAACTACTTGATATTCTCCCACTTCACAATCCATCTCCATCACAGAGAATAGACTTAAAAACGACGTCAACAACAAATCCATTGACTCAGTATTCTTGACTAGCTCTTCTCCCAGTCTGCCCAGTGCAATGATATCATCCTTTTTTCCCGATTTTTCTGTCTCCACCACATCTGCTCCCTAGATGAGGTTTCCTTTGTTGGACATCCAAGATCTCTTTTTTTTCCAATAAACATGGTTTCCCCCTCCGCTGTTGTGGATGGAGTCCTGACCCATGCCTTCGATGTGTCCCACAGTTCTGCTCTTACTCCACCTCGCTCCAGATAGAACATGAATAGTTTCCCTGGTCTTCATCTTTCACCCCACCAGCCTCTGCATCCAACACATTCCCAGATATTTCTGTCACCTTCAACATGATCACACCAACATGTTCCCATTCCCACCATCAGCTTTCCATAGAGCTACTCCCTCTGAAACTTCTTGGTCCATTCATCCCTTCCCATTCAAACCACCCCTCCCAAGGTACTTTTCCCTACATCCACAGGGGAAAGATACAGAATGATAATTTTATAAAATATTGATAATTAGGCTCTACATATGCAATTTCAGATGGCTACTAAATATGAAACTAAAGTTATGACAAAAATGCCAAAAATACCAGGAATAAACTATCATGACAAATATCTATTGTGTCAAATGTCAACTTGACCTGTTTGTAATGCAACACAAATTATCATTCATCTTTTATGAATAAAATTGCATAATTCAGTATATAGCTCAACCAATTTAAATAAATAGTTTACCAAAAAAATGAAGATATTTTTTGTTTTCACTTGCATCATGGCTTTGGTCTTTTTTTTTAAATATCCAAGTAAAACTAGGTTCAATATTGTATTTACAAGCTAAAGGAACAAGACCATATAACGGGCCATGGATTGATCACCTAGTTACTGAATGAGTAAATTATCGACAGTCTCAAAATAATGCTCATTAAAGTGGACTTAATTTGGAAATGCGTGCATTCAAATTTTGGAGTGATAGTGAAGAAATATTAGTTGCAGCACAGTTATAAACAAAGTCATGAGTTACAATATTTCAGCAGGATGCAAAGGCTACAAAACTAAATATAAGGAATATGAATTCTTTGAAGAGACAGCATTGAAACTTTTCATACAGAAAAGTCTTTGATGTGAAGCAATTTTGGAGATCAGGGTAAAATGTTTCCTGAAGTCTGAAAAGGGAACAATGTAAAGTTAAAATTATGGGAATAATTAAAAACATCTTTAACTGAGGGTTCTCGGAATACAGATGTCCAAAAGACAGATCTATACTTCAAGAAAACTAAACTACAAGGTTGAGGCAGCACCAGTGGAAAGAAACATTTCTGGTCTGGGACACTTTTTTCCAAACAAAGAAAAAAAAAAAAGATGGGGCAGATGGTGTGCTAACGTGTTCTTTTTCTACAGAATGCCTTTCTGGGCATGTCCCACAGTCTTGCTATTTACAGTACATTCCACAAAGCAAGCTTACTGTGCAAATAACTGTACCCATTAACCTATATGGATTCACCCATAACAAATATATTCTAACCACACATCCCCCACATCAATGTTGTAAGTATTTTATCCAGAACATTCATTAATGGACATGCAGACTGGGCAATGTAAGTCAATACAACAAAACAATGTTAACGTTTAAAATGACTTGTCCACCGTGTTAAAGGTAGCATTATGTTGCTGGAACGAAAGGCCTTCCCTTGTAGTTCCAAACATTCTACGAGTATGTAATGAAACATTAACAAAATACATGACTGTAGGGATACTAATCTCGCTAGTGTAATGACGAGCATATTTAACTATCAAATCTGAACTTATCTTAAAACCACCAAGAATCTTTCAAAACCAGTCCCACAATTTTCTGGGAGGGGAATAAAAGGCGAAAACACAAAATTATTAAGAGGCGTAAATAGTCAAAATCTTTTTCCCATGGTAACGATATCAAAAACAGGGCACACAGGTTTATAGTGAAGGAAGGCGTTTTAAAACGGAAATTAGAGGCGACAGATTTTATTATAAACAAAGTGGTTATTATCTGGAACTCACTGCTAGACACAATCGCCATGTTTAAGGGAGGACAAAGATACTGATCTGATGTGGGCAAATGGAATTAATGCACTTGGGCAAAAAAGGTCAGCTTGATGTGGTCAGCTGAAGGGCCCATTTTTGTGCTATGCGACAATGATTCTAAAAAACTGTAGTTAGAAATGTTTCAATACTTACATTGTCCAGATCAGGCACATCCAAGAAATATTCTGGGTAGTTGTAAGAAATTCCCACATTGTTCACTAGAAGTCAAAAGGAATATTGTTAATTTTTTTTTTAAATCTATATGTAGCTTCAATATTTTTTTTGAAGCTTGTGCCATTAGAACTTTTTGAAAGGAAGACAGGAAGAATGTGTAGATATTTATAATTGCTCAAAAGGCAAACTGCTTTTAGAATCAGATTTTACTGCATATATTGGGAAAAGAGTAGTTACCAGAATACTTGCCATTAGTGGACAAATAATGGGCAACGATGGGTCAATATACAAGAGGGAGATTGATAATCTGTTTGAAAGGTGTCAAAAGAACAATCTTGCTCTCCACATTAGCAAGATCAATAAGCTGACTATTCACTTTAGGAAGGGAAAACCATCGATGGGACAGCAGTGGAAGTAGTCATCAGCTTCAAATTCATGGGCAAGCATCTCTAAAGATCTGTCCTAAACCCAGGATGGATGAAATCACAAAGAAAGCTCCAAGCTCCCCCTTCAGCCAGTCAACGCTGCTGGGGCTGACATTGAGGTGGTGCAGACATATAAATACCTTGGAGTGCACCTTGATAGCAAACTGGACTGGTCTGTCAACTCTGACTCCCTCTACAAAAAAGGCCAGAGCACTATTTTTCCTCAGAAGGCTCAAATCCTTCAATGTGTGTAATGACATGCTGTACATGTTTTACAACACTGTGGTTGCAAATGTTATTTTCTATGCTGTTGTCTGCTGGGGCAACAGCATTAGTGCAAAAAACAACAAGAAGCTGGTCAAACGAGCTAGCTCAGTGCTGGAGGGGAGAGTAGACTCTGGGATGGATGTGCTTGAGAGGCGTATGAGGCACAAGGTGCAGGTCATCCTGAAAAACCCCGGGCATCCCCTCCATGTAATTCTGGAGAGTCAAAAGAGCACTCGGAACAACAACTGGCTCCTCTCCCTGCCCTGTAGAACGGAGCGGTTCAGGAGATCCTTCACCCCTGCAGCCATTAGATTTTATAATTCGGACTGCTAGGCTGTAGGGGGGTGCATTCTTGCAATTTTTAATTTATAATTGTCAATTATTGGTCTTTTTAAGTATTTATTGCTCTCAGGTAGTGTCCACAGTGTATTCTATGTATTTTCTGTCTGCGTTCGTTTTGAATCTGTGGGTTTGTTGGTTGGGGGCTTCTGGACATCTGAATTTCCCTGAGGGGATCAATAAAGTATTTATTATTATTATTAATTATGCTTCCATTTTCCATGGTTGAGGAAATTCCATATCTTGCCAAATACTCTATTGAACAGTAGAGAGCATTCTGACTGGTTGTATTACAGCCCGATTCAGAAACTTGAATGCCCAGGTGTTAAGGAGGCTCCAGAGAGTGGTAGGCATGGCCTGGCCTGTCACTGGTACTAACCTCCCTAGCAAAGAGATCTATAGGAGGGCCTGCCTCAAAAAGGCAGCCAATTAATCAGAAAGTACAGGATATTGAAAACAGTGACCACCAGATTAAAGAACAGCTACTCCCCTGCAACCATCAAGCTCTTGAACACTGCACAACACTAACCACTACATTATGAACAGGTTTGTCACATGCACAGAGGTACAGAGACACGCTTTGATTTGTGTGTTATCCAAGTAGATCAAATATACAATACATAAAGTGGGCAAGGGCTAGAAATGAAGATGTTGGCTAAATTAAAGCAAAGTGATCAAGAGCTTTAAGAAATTGTACGTTTCAGTGAAAGATATAAACACTGTATTTATGCTTTCTGTAAGACAAGAGAAACCAGTTGAAGCATCACACTAAAGGCAAAAAGGAACTTGAAGTAAAATCAGAATTGCCTAAAATTACTTTATATTATTTAAGCCATGAAGCCTGTTATGATATACTGGCAATAGCTCAAGTTGAGAATATAGCACAATTACAAACTTCAACCATGGCATCCTTAAATACGTACCAAGGATACCTATCTCCAGTCCAGCTAGAACAGGCTCAATAACCTTGTAGATCTCAGCTCCATCTCCAAAATCCACAGCAATTGTTTTTGTTTCAACATTGAACTGTTCCTCTGGAAAACAAAATAAATACAACTTAAAACAGCTGCTTGTTTATACAGTGCCCTCCATAATGTTTGGGGCAAAGACCCATCAATTATTTATTTGCCTCTGTACTCCACAATTTGAGATTTGTAATTGGAAAAAAATCACATTGTCCAATTTTATTAAAGGCCATTTTTACACATATTGATTTCACCATGTAGAAATTACAGCTGTGTTTATACAGTCTCTCTCCCCCCC